>NW_011889062.1:465891-564687 GCF_000151845.1 Pteropus vampyrus | reverse complement strand
TAGAACAGATAATCCTAAAATTTATATGGAACCACAAAAGACTATGAATAGCCAAAGCAATCTTGAGAAAAAAGAACGAAGAAGGAGATATCATGCTCCCTGATTTAAACTATATACTACAAAGCTATAATAATCTAAACAGTATGGTACTGGCACAAAACCAGACACATAAATCAATGGAACAAAATAGAGAGCCCAGAAATAAACTCTTATTTATATGGTCAATTAATCTACAACAAAGGAGGCAAGAATATACAATGGAGAAATAACAGTCTCTCCAATGAGTGGTGATAGGAGAACTGAACAGATAAATATAGCAGTCTATTTTAAACTAATATTCATTTAAGTTCGAAGGAATTCTAAAAACACTACATTCCCCCCCCATACTCTATGTTTTTGACATCATCTTTTATCTTTTTGTGTTGTGTGTCCCCTATTTATTGTCATTATTGTTAATTTTGCTACTTTTATCTTTTAACCTTTATATTAGCTTTGTAAATATGTGATTCGCTGTATATATTATATATTTGCCTTTACTGGTGAAAATTTTTTTTCCCTGTATTTTCTTATTTCTATAATGGCCTCTTTTCTGCATAAAATAAGACCCTTTAACATTTCTCATAAAGCCAATTTAGTGATGGTGAACTTTATCTTTTGTTTGTCTGGGAAAATCTTTATTTCTTCTTTAATTCTGAATGATAACCTTGCCAGGTAGAATATTCTAAGTTGTAGATTCTTTTCTTTCAGTACTTTAAATATTTCCTGGCACTGTCTCTGGCCTCTAAAGTTCCTGGTGAGAAATCAGCTGATAGCCTTATGGGGTTTCCCTTGTATGGGACTTGTTTCTTTCTTGCTGCATTTAGATTACCACTTTATCCTTAACCTTTGCCATTTTCACTAAAATATATCTTGGTGTCGGGCCTCTTTTGGTTCATCTTGTTTGGAAATCCCTGTGCTTCGTTGAACTGGATGTCTGTTTTCTTCTACAGCTTAGAAAATTTTTCAGCCAATATTTCTTCAAATACACTTTTCTTCCCCTTTCTCTCTCTCTTCTCCTTCTGCAGTCTCTCTAATATTGATGTTTTAGCAGGTGCCCCTTATACTATCCTTATTTTTTAAAATTCTTTTCTCATTTTGCTGTTTTAATTAGGTGATTTTCACTATTCTGACTTCTAGGTCACTAATCTGTTATTTTGTATTAACCGACATGCTGTTGATTCCTTATAATATATTCTTTATTTCAGCTATATTTTTTTTCCTTATTACATTTTTCATCTCTTTCTCAAATTGTTCTCTGAATTCTTCTATACTTTCAGTTTTTTTGAGCATCCTTATGACCATTTCTTTGAATTCTTTATTAGGGAAATTACTTATCTTCACTTCATTAGAATTTTTCTCCAGGTTTTTTTGTTGTTGTTGTTGTTGCTGTTCCTTCATTTGAAGCATATTCTTCTGTCTCCCCATTTTATTAGACTTTCTATGTTTGTTCCTATGAGTTAGATGAAATCGCTCTCTCAATTTTGAAAATGTGGCTTCTGTGTAGATTGTTTTGACAGGTTGGTTTGTGCAGGGCCTGGTGTGCCCCCTGGCTAGAAGAAGTCAGTTCTGGGTTGGGAAGCCTGATGTGTGCATGCTTCCTTGTCCTTCTGATCTGGGAAGGGCTATCCAGTGTGGGGAGGGCTGCCCAGTGCACCAGTGGTCTACACACTTTAAAAAAGTATCAAGGTAATAAGGGATACCTAAAGAACTGTTCCAGAGTAAAGGAAAATGAAGAGACGTGATTACTATGTGTCGGTGTGATTCTGGATTAAATTCTGGACCAAATCATTGTTTTTCTTCTTTCTTTTACTATGTAGAATATTAGTTAAATAATTGTTGGTATTTGCATAAGACATATTGAATCAATGCTAATTTTCTGACTTTTATAATTATATTGAATTATATCAGAAAATGTCACTGCTTTCAGGAAACATTTTGAAGTATTTAGAAGTAAAGTGGCATTGTGCTTAAAACCCTCTTTCAAGCATTTCAAGTAAAAAATAGAGAATAATAAAGTAAATGTGTAAAGGTTAACATTTTGAGAACCTGTGAAAAGCAATAAACAGGAAGGAAGTCTTAGGGCTATTTTTGCTTTGCTTTTTTATAATTTCAAAATTATTTCAAGATAATAATAGCTATTGTTTACTTGAGCATCAGCTTTACACTTAAATGGATGACTTTAAGGTCACTTAAAATGCCAGTTTTTTGTTATTTCTCATTAAATGAAAATGAAAAATTTCTTTTTACATATTAAAATTCTATAGTTTCCCATTTCCTTTTGCTGCCTATCCTTCCCCATCATAACTTTATGAATAAAAAAAGTATGAAGTATTTTATGGTTTGATGAAGAAAAAGAATATAATAAATTACATACTTCACATCTGTACATTCTACATACTTTACAAATATATTGCATACATAATTATATGTATTGTATATACGTGTATACATTATGTCCAAAATTCTTGTGCACACACACACACATGTGCTCATGTGTACTTCTTAGCTAAATTAAAAAAGGAGAAATCTAAACGGATGTCTAATTTAGGTAATATATAGTTAATGATTACAGGAAAATAATCACTATACAATTGTAGTTGATTAATTAAGAAAATAGAGAATAGTAAAAAATGACTAAAGAATAAAGAGGAGGTTTTTTTACTTTCATCATTAATGAACCATAGTTCCATTATTAAAGCAAAACAGATTTTAGAGACTCACAGCTTGTTTTCATATGATCATTTAAGCAGCATAATAACGTCTTTTGAAAATTAGTACTCTTACATTATGCTTTCCCTTTAGTAAAACAGTATATTAAAATAAGAATGGTAGAATTTGTACTCAGAATATTAGACTACAATTTAATATGTACCAAATACATGCCAGGAAAATAAGAGTATATACCTGGTAGACTACAAACCTTTCTGGAGGAACAAAAAAGTCTATCAAAGGTATTTCATCTTGTGTATTAGCCTACGATGCTACTTTTCCGGACCAACTGATGTTTCGAGAATTTAAGAATATAACATCAATTAGAAAAACATTTACATTGTTTCAAATGCCCACATTTCTCTAGGGTACCACAACATATAAATTGCTAACTCCTATTTTCATCTCAGCATGGATTACATATGAAAGGCAACATTTAAAAAAATGAACTGAATCAATGTAATTGAGTAGGTATGTGTATCTTTGTGCATGCATACATGTATGTGTGTTATATATCTTTGATTCAGTATAAGATAAAATAATTTATAGCAGTGAATAACTTTTTGCAATGTCAGTCTTGAAAAACACAATTACTCAGGCTGTGCTCAAAACAAAGATGAATAGTAGATACAGACATTTACATATTCTTTCACATGGCAAGTAATTTATCCAAACTTTCTAAGGTTTTAAAAATTATGCCAATATAGTATGCTTCATTACATAGTCAAAGGATGTCATCTAAAAATAAAAATAAGTTATATGATGATTAATATATATGAAAATCTGCTGAAGAAGACATTATGTCCTGCCCTACAGGAAAGCAGAAAGAAAAAGGAAATCCCTAACTTCAACTGCTTCCATTCTAGTGAAATAAAGATATATGGCATTAGCATAAGCACACAGTCTTCTCCTTTAATTCAACTGTATTATTAGGTACTGATTTACCACCCTATTGTCTAATAGAGGTCAGAGTCCACACCTTGTGGGTGAAAGATACATATAAGATAAGGTGAGGTAAGTGGATGTAGGGGAAGAAACCTATGAAGAATTTGAGAATTGCTGATGTACAACTTTCAACTGAAAAATTCACAGCCTATCTTGGATAAACTGTTTAAATTGCCCATTTGCTTGGATCTCAGCATACAATATCTCACAATTGCTTTATCCCAACTATACTATGTACTTGTGGGATGTGAGGCAAATCACTTAACCTCTCTCTGAACCTCAGTTTTCACATCAGTGGATTGGGATAGAATGATCTCAATCTCATAGGCTGCAATTGGAGCTAATATCTAACACACAATACAGAAAATGTACTCAGAAGGATACTGGCAAATAATACATTTGCCTCTTTTCTCATTTATCACACACAAAAAAACAATAAATGTATAAAATATATGTGCACCCACATACACACACACATTCCAAGTTGCTTTTAGATCCTTGAATTTATAAGATAATGCTTGGTAATTATCATTATCTGTATTAATGTATATCACTTCAATACATCATTTCCAAATCATATTCAGATCCCTGTCAGGTAAGTGGGTAGGAATGAACAAATGAAGGGAATAGTTATTCCTTCTGGGCATAGTAGGGGAAGGAGACCTCAGATTTTCTTTGAATTCTAGAATGAAAAAAACACTAATTACAGGATTGCAAAAAATAAAAAATTGTATAAGTAGGCATTATCTTTAATGAATTAAATGCCTGAAAAATAAGTGCAGTATCCAGCTTTGATGCATTGACAAATGGTTTGAATAAGTACTGAGAAAAGTAAATGGAAGACAACCTAAAAAGAATGCAAGAACTCAAAGCCACAAACACCTGTTGACTACTCTGAGCATCTTCAGTGCTGATTGTGTCATTTGGTTTGGCACTCTTTGAATACATGGCACTGAAATTGTTTCCTGCCAAGTGATTTAGTTAAATGAGTGTACTGTGTTTTCTATCCCAATTAAAAGCAAAGGGTTGGTGGCATTTTAATATCCTTAAGGAACACTTCCTTTTTTACTTAAATACCTAAAATTGAGTCCTGTCTTTCTCTACTCAAAGAAAAAAAAAGGAAGAAAAAAAGAAGAAAACCTCAAATGCAATATCTTAGGCCAACACCTTCACTTCTTTTTTCCCTCTGACCACCTGCATGACCTATTTTCTTATTATTGACTACTTGTTACTCAGTTAAGGAGGATTGTTAGCAGTGCATCCCAGGAACACTTCGTTCTATTTAAAACAAAAGCCTACTGTTGAATTCAGTGTCGGAGCCAGGGTTTATAGCATTGAAGAATTGCCTTGATAAATGGCCCTGACATTACAGTTTCCATGACTCCATCTTCAATGTCATCACAACACTGCGTAAGTGTTAAAGTATGGCCATTGCTGCCTCCCCAAAACATATTAACTTGATGCTTACTCTATCTCTGAATCCCATAGGCACAATAAATGGAGAAAATAACACATTTACAAACTGATAAAACCGAGCAAAGCTAGTAAAATCAGACACTTTATAGCTTGGCTAATCGTGTCCTTTGAAGGGCATCAAATAACACATCATGTACTGCTCAGGGGGAAATCAAATTAGATGCAGCAGTGTCCCTTCAGAACTAACACATTTGAATAGACAGAACCTATTGTAACTAATCAACTTGTATTGTAGATGGTTTATCGTTAATACAATGGTTGTGTTAACTAAGTATTATGAAGTTTTGGTATGAAAAGGAAGAAAAATATTCCTTAAACTTCTGCTCAGTTTCCATTCTGAATGTTTCTTTGTTTTTTTCATTTTTTTGTTTTTATTTTTAATAAATGTGTGTCATAGTGTGGTATATATTCCTTGCAAATGATGTTCAAAAATCACTTAGTCTATAAAGAATTGACAGAGACTTAGTTTTCCGAGACACTTTTCCTTCCATTTACTCCTCTTCATATCCCTGACTCCAAATGATCACCCTATCATTGGCTTAGGAAAACATACAGGAATGTTTGGAACAAATAGAGTAAAGTTATCTTGCTCCAGCATTAGTTCTGTCTTAAAGTCTATGAAGGGAAAGCATTCTTTGTTCTTCTCCAAATTCTTGAATTCAGAGTCAATATTCTTT
Source organism: Pteropus vampyrus (assembly GCF_000151845.1). Taxonomy (NCBI): domain Eukaryota; kingdom Metazoa; phylum Chordata; class Mammalia; order Chiroptera; family Pteropodidae; genus Pteropus; species Pteropus vampyrus. The sequence goes on along the minus strand of NW_011889062.1, from coordinate 558,841 downwards.
TAATTATGTGCATGTATTTTCCATCAAAGCTTTAAATTACATGGAAAAGAATTAAAATGCCTTTTTACAGAGAAGGTCATTAAGAACCCATAATACTAAAAGTTACTCCTGGAAAGTCAGGTCATTAGAGCACAGAAAGATCTGGGAGTAAAGATCTTAGAGACATTAACGTTCTAAGGCAGGGGACAACAATCTATGCCCTCTTAACCAAATCTGTCTCACATGCTTTTTTAAATAAAGTTTTATTGGATACAGCCACACTTAATTTTTTTAACGTTGTCTGTATAGGGCTGCTTTCACAGTAGTTATAACAGAGACTGTGTAGCCCACATAATCAAAAATATTTAGTCTACAGCCATGCCACCCTGAACAAGCCCAATCCTGTCTGATCTCGGAAGCTAAGCAGGGTTGGGCCTGGTTAGTACTTGGATGGGAGACCACCTTGGAAGACCAGGTTCTGTAGGTGTAAAAAATAAAAAATAAAGAATTGTAAGCTAACAAGATCCTTGCAATCTATGAGGTCAACCAATGGTTGCCTTGCCTAAAAAAATAAAAAACTTTAAAACATAAAAAATATTTAATATCTGACGAACTATAGAAAAAAAATGTACTGACCTCAATTTTAAGGGCATGTCTCTATAGACCTTATTAAAGGAAAAAGAATGAAAGAAGATGAAGAATAAGATTCTTAGAATAAGACCTATATATTTAAGTGAAATCAAATAAAATACTTGTCACAAAAAGTCTAGCAACCAATGAGTTGTATTGATATGAATAAATTGCTTAATAAATGAATGGAGATGGAGAGAATAGACAAATTTCTCTTCTTCAGAAGAATTCCAAATAGTTTATGTAGATACTCTGCCCTAAAAGAGGTGGGGCGCTTAATTTTCATTCCTCAAACATGAGCCATATATAGAGACTTCCTTCCAAAGAGTATAGCATTGGAAGGAGGGGGAAAAAAAAAGAGTAACTTTACAGTGAGAAACCTAATAAACACTGCTTAATCCAGGTAATGAAGGTCAATATAAACAGTGCCAAGTCTTGCTGATAGTATGTATCATTGATGTAATGTAAGCAAAATAACACTTACCTCTATGATCTTCCTCTCAAAAATACATAAGGCCAGTCTAATCATGAGAAAAACATCAAAGAAATCCCAACTATAGGACTAACTACAAAATACATGATCAATATGCCTCAAAACTGTCAAGATCATTAGAAACAAGAAAAGTCTCAGAAACTGTCACAGTCATGTGGAGCCAAAGGAGACATGACAGCTCATGAAATTTGGTACCCTGGATAGCATCCTGGAATAGAAAAAGGATGAACCATGAAATTAGGAAAATGGAATAAAGTATGGACTTTACTTAATAAATATGTCAATATTGATTTATTAATTGTAACATTCCATACCTATGTAAGATGCTACTAAGAGAGGAAACCGCATGTTACATATATGGGAAGTCCGTACTATCTTTGTAATTTTTCTATAAATCTAAACATTGCTAAAATTAAAAAGTTAATTTTTAAATCTCTGAGAACTATATTATTATAATATTTGATCATTTTCTAGATCTAAACCCACTAAAAACTCAAACCTCTCAAGCATAAGGAAGATTATAAAGAAAGTGCTAATTAGGAATAGCACACAATCTCATCACTGAATAATATGAAACTCCTTCATAAAAATTCTTAACTATTGTGAACACTGCAAACAAAAATTAATTGTATGTAGATTACTGTAATTTGTAAATCGTATGTAGATTACTGAACTCCAGAATAAATTTTAGTTTCTGTAGTACTATTCTGATATGTTTGTTCACCATACTAAGTAGCTGACAGCCTTCACTGACTTGGCCAAATACTTTCAATTATTTTCTAAGCACCAATCGCTATTAAAGACTTTTATCTTATTAAAAGAATAGAAAAAATGACTGAATATCCCCATTCATTCTTTCCCTTCCCCTCTCTTACCTGTACTTCATTTAGCCTCTACCCCTTTTCTTACCAATGTTATAGTTATAGCTGCAATGGCTCTAGTTGGGAGAGGAATAACATTATACCTGTATTCCATAGTATAGTTTCTTCTTTAGGAAGTCAGTAGAATATTGGAATCATGGAAATGCATATGCTAAGATTACAGAACTCATTAAAGTACATCATCTGTTATTCTGAGGCATCAGAAAGAATATGAGAGGAATTTGATTTGTTTTCGTACACTTTTCTGCTTTTAAGTTTACAAAGTGTATTCATGTTCATATTTCTGGCAGCTTATTTATTAGTTGTACACAGTCAATGTAGATCAGGCTTCAAGTTGTGCATCTATCATTTTTTTCTAGCTGTATGATCTTTTGAACATTTGTTTCAGTTTTCTCACCCTCAAAATGAGTATAAAGATATAAATGATATCATTATATCATTATGGTATTATGGATATATACTTTCTGATATCTAATAAGTGGCCAATAGAGCTGTAATTAATGATAATAATATATCTATTATATTCATTTTTGGGATAGCCAATTGTGATTCAAAACATTAAATGACTCTATATACCTATCCATTGGCAGTATTCATGTTGAACTATTGCCTTTGGAATATCTTCATTCATTTACTTACAGAAGAAATATTTATTTCTGACCTGTTATTAGCAACTATTACAGGTCTTGAAACAGATTCAAATATGAAGAGAGGGAACACTAAAAAGGAAAGATAAAATATAGAGAAAATATTTAGTCGTTTAGAAAGTGATATGTTTAAGAAGAGTGATGGAAAATGGGCAGCAAAGAAGAAATATTTTGGCATCAGAGTTACCAGTAAACTGAGCTGGCTCAACAAAAATAAAAATACACAAGACCAGTATAAAGAATATAGAATTTTTTATTGAAGACCTTGCATCTTTCTTATGTATTTCTTAGTGTTTAAAACAGTTTCTTACTTTAACCACTCTCCTACTATAGACAGAAAAAACTACATGTATACTTTAAGATTTCAGAGATGAAGTCATAGGAAATGGGATAGTCAGTAGAATGCATCTCTGTGCTAATAGAGATAGTGGTATTCTTTATCTCTTTTTCCTAGAAATGACATAATACCTTTTATTTCGGGTAATAGATGGCCTTCTTTGAATAATTTTGTTTATTGCTCTGAAACATTTTTCTGCCATAACCTTGTCTAGTTGTTAGATGGCAACATATAGTAAACATCTAAATTATTAAAAAACAAGAGTTGAGTATTATTATTTCAAAGGTAGTTGACCATTGGAGGGAAAAGGAGAGGAGGAAATAGTAAGCAGCCCCTTAAATGTATTTTAAAAATATGTTGTATGTGAAAAGACGCATATGAATTAATTTGCAGAGCCTGGTTCCTGCTGGATTCAGCAGCTCTGGAAAGCTATTAGGTCTAGATATGTTAGCAAAAAAATTTACAACTAAAGAAAAAATTCAAACGTTTATTTGTGTCACTCAACCATCATGGGTTATGTTACTAAAGATTTTGCCACTGCTAGCTATACCACTAACCACAAATCTGGTACATCACTATTTTTAGTTTGTGTGTAATTAGTAAGCAAGAGAATGTGGTCCAGAAAGAGAAATGATTTTTTTGGCATCAGTGATGCACTAATTTCACAAATTTGGAAGCATCATCCTTAATTTCTTACTCTAGAGTACAAGAAAAAGCTAGAGTCTTGTTTAGGGTGTAGGGAAATGCAGATTTCTCAAGAGAAGATTCTTGAAATAATTGTATTTCCTTTGAATAATTGGAATTTTCACTCCTCCAGAATAGAGTCCATCATTTTTATTGAAATCAACTAAAAACCAGAGGGAAAATGATCCATAAAATCCAAAGAGTTATTAATACTAATATCTTACATATCCTGCTAAGATGAATTAGGTTTATTTTTCACACAAACATGTAATGGCTCTTCTCCCCTTGTAACTAAGGTTCATTGTCATCTCATTTCTCTTAGCAACTCAGTGGACATTACTTGAGCTTAAATCAAGTCAATTAATCAGGATCTTCAGCTGTTAACAGAATGAAAGTTTTCTGCTTGCCAGAACACCTGTGCTCCTCAAATGGCCTTGGTGCTTAATTGTTTCCAGGTGCAGCACATGCTTGTTTTGGGCTGAGAACTGAATTTCTGCTGCCAGAGGACATGCTTTGGAAGTTGGAGTTAACTAAAAGAGAATTAACCCTCAGTTAGGAGAGAGATGCATGCCGCTGATCATTAAAATGGAAACTTGCAGAATATTCTTTGCTGTTCAATTAAAGAAATCCTTTTCTTCTTTAACTAACACATCCTATTCTTATAAACCTCAAAAATACATTTACATGTGTTGATGACAAATTTTGTGAAATACGCTCTAGATATTTGTTTAGCAACCCCTGTGTTTCAGGTACATGAAGTGAGCAAAGGAAAGATCCTTCATGAGGTTATATTCTACTAGGAGACATTGCTTTCTTTTCCTTCCTCCATTCCTTCCTTCACTGCTTGCTTCCTTCCTTCCTTCCTTCCTTCCTTCCTTCCTTCCTTCCTTCCTTCCTTCCTTCCTTCCTTCCTTCCTTCCTTCCTTCCTTCCTTCCTTCCTTCTCTCCCCATCTGCCTCTCTCCCTTCCACTCCCTCTCCCCTCTTTCCCTCTCTCTTCCTCTCCCTCTCCTTCTTCTCTTCCTTACTTTGGTAAGTCCTTAAGTAAGGCAAACATCTCTTTTACAGTCTGATTTCCATGAAGTAATCACACCTAGCTTTATGCCAACTTTGGAACTTGGAAATGAGTGCATAGTCAGTTTTGTCTTGCTCTGCAGTTTATCTTCAGTTCAGAGTACCAGAGAATAAGAAACTCTACCTTTGAACTTGGTCCCTCTCATATTATCTTACTGGTTTTACCAGAAATAATGCTCATACTCTGTTTTAATAGCCATCTTTATTTCCCAGTTGATTAGGGTATTGGAAGGAGAATGTATCATCATTAACTACTGTAACTCTCTTCCACTGTACTCCACTTTTTGTCTAGAAAATATTAGCCAAATTATATTTCTATTTTAAAGAGTCAAGATTCATATATCTTTCACCAATGAAGAATGGTTCCTGCTCAAAGCAACAGAACCATTAGAGAAATTTTGAGTTGTCTCCTTTATTTAAATTTTTGCCCTGCCAGGTGATATTGCTATATATATATATATATATATATATATATATATATATATATATATCTGAAGATAGGTAAAACAGGAAAAGAAAGTATCATAGATCTCAGCAATCATGGAAATCCAGATGTTCAACATTCATGAACACAATTACTGATAAAAAGATTCTGGTTCTTTGCTCATCTATTTCTCTTTTTTTTAATTTTTTGCCTAATGTGCCATTTAGCTTATTTATAGCTATGAAAAGATAGAAACCTGGAATTTTGTCTCTGATTAAGCCAGAAACGGACAATTACTTCCCCGTTGGTTAAAGATACTCATTTATGCTGTAATTGTTCTTTCCTTCTAGCTAGTTCTATGAAAAAGGATGTGAATTAGGATATGAAAAAGGATGATGGTTAGAACCTATGATTATCTCAACAATTCTTTTAAATACTTTTTTAAAAATGTTGTTGTTATTATCTTAAGTGACATGTCAAAGCTGACTCTATGAGTTACTTTCGAAAAGTCATGGAGCTGTTTCTGAGGCAAATTAGTTTCTGTTATTTTTCTGTTATTATTTTATATATTTTTTTCTTACTAGCATTTTTCTTACTAGTGTATTTTATTTGCTTTGAGTGTTCACTACATTTTCAAATCTGAAATATGTTTATATTGAACTTAAGCTGATTATTCCTTAGAGAGTTATCTAAGTCATTTATATCTCTTTTTCTGCCTCTATTTATGCCATTTCTTTATACTGGCACTGTCCAAATCTTGTTTCACAGAATACCAGTGTCTTATGGGATATTAACTGCTATTACTCCAAAAAGAAACTAATGCTTTACCAGAAATGATGTCCATTCTAGGTTTTAATAGATGTCTGATTTCTTTCCCAGTTGACTAGGCCATTGAAAGGACAATGAATGACACCAACACTGCTGGTTATATATTCAATATCCATCCTTGCTTCTATACTAAAGAACTTGATTTTCACCAGATGTCTGGTCTTATTTCCCATGTGTCAAACATATTTCGGGAGAAGCTTAGCTAAGATTAGTCTTATGCAGTTATGGTGGTCCCATTCTCATTGCTTAGTCATCATCATGTGATAAAATTCTTGCAGTGATGAATGAGGAGAATGTATTCTTGCCTCTAAGACACAGAGAAAAAGATAATCTCTTTCTGCCTTTGAACTTTGTCATATCTGAGTATCATTTTACATTTGTTGCAACTCTCTTTCAAACAAGTATACAAATTTTATGTATTAATATAGGTGACTCAAGGACTACTGGCTACAATGGGGAACAAAAGAATGGGATATAAGCTTACAAAAAAGTAAAAAAGATGGAACAAAAATTTTGGATGCTGATGAGAAAGATCCAGTAGAGAAGAAAATTAATGGTACAGAAGATAATTGAGGAAGATTGCTGAAGTGATATCCTTGAACAGGTAAGAAGGGCTAAGAGCTAGAGAACAAACAGATTTAGATAGGAGCACAGATAATCCATGTATGTTGTCAGGTAACAGAGAAGGATTTGTAGGTATGGATGAAGGTAGATGAGAACATACAGTGGCAGAAATCTTGAAAGCTGTCTTGCAATTGTTTCAATTTCTGAACTATTCTTATATTTTCATAATTTGTTCAAGGTCACACCACTAATAAAGAGAAGAAAAGGATTCAAACTCAGAAGTCTGTTCATATATTTTTCTATAAACCTCAAAGCCTAGTAGGCAGGTGTTACAATGTTGCCAAGATGAGATTAAAAAATACCTCCTTTCTTAACCTCGGAACCTCAGGTATTTCATGGTGCAAATGTGAACAAATCTAGGCATTTGATCATAATTGATCTAAAACAATTATAACAGCTCTCTTTCTCAGTTTCCCAGCATCACTTGAAGATATGGGTGGTCCAATTCTGGACAATGAAGTGTAAGTTTGTTATGGATGTCTCTGGAAAAGTATTTCTTTCCCAGTTAAAAAACAACAGTGTGGTTATTAGCACTATCTCTGTTTCATTTTCTCCCTTTATATCTGCATTGAAAACTTGTAATGGCTAGAACTGTAGCATCCACCTTACCCTCATTATATAAGAATCAAAAAAGAGAAAAGAAAAAGAAAAAGCTTGTACTTCAAGGTTGGTGAATTAGAAAGGAAGAGAGAGCCTAGATTCCTAAGGCATCCTAGGCCAGCTGAACTAGTTACAGACAAATAAATGTCAATTTGATTGTTAGTTAGTACTTGCTGCCTAATACAGTTCTAAATGATATGGGTAGAATTCCATCATTTTTTAACTTTCTGGAAAAAAATAAACCTAAAACTGTCAAGTTATAATATAATTTTCAAAATACAGATATTTATTTTCAAACTACTGATCTCATTCTGCTGTGTTATAAGAAATGCAAAATTAGTTGTAAATTTTTAAATCAAGATAGAAAATAAATTTTAGCACTAAATATTTAAGAAATGCTTGACCCTGGTCATTTAGAAATCTTATTCCTTTCATGTACTGCTGACACAGTATATTTTAAAATTCTTAAACAAAAGTGGCTTTATATTTGCTTGAATTAGGGGAAATTAGACATCAAATTAAAAGTAAAAAATCTCAAAATTAAGACATGTGTTTAAATAAAACTCATTTTTAATGGAAAATTTCCCTTAATACCACCTTACATAGGTCAATTGGCATGTCTGGAAAAAGTATTTCCAAGAATATTTTGATAGATTTTATGTTATGAAATTGAAACATAATTTAGAAAGTTGATTTTACTCTTCCTTAGCAGAGTGAAAAGAAGATTCTGATTGTTTTCTAATTGTGTCGATCCACTGAATTATCCAATTCAGAAGCTACTTTACTTACGATTTCTTGTTCTGAGTGATGATAAATAGCCAAATTGGTTCATTCACTCGAAGTTGAACTTATTGTTAGTTCAAGCCAAAATGATAGAATAGTCAAGTAACTCTGGGAAACATTAGATTAAACAATATTAAAGAATCTTATTTGTTTGGATAGTTAGTTTTAGTTTGTTTTCTGTTTTTTGTTTGTTTGTTTACTGCAGAACTTCACTAAGCCTTTGATATATTAAGGTAAATATTGAATTCTCTAAGTATAGAGTGGGCAGTGTTTTGTAAATTTATTTGATCATGGAAGCCTTATCTTAGAAGTTGTTCTTCCCATAGACAGGCCCCAAAACACACATAACATGAATTTTAAAATTCACAGAATTAACATTCTACCCCTAAAACATGAGGAAGAAAAAACATGGGTTTAAAACTGGTCTTCCACTGATAGCCATGTAGCTTTAGCAAAGTGACCTAACTTCTCTGAAGCCCTATTTCTTTGTCTTTAAATTGGGGAAAATCATTTAGATTATTTAGTAATATCTGCATAAGAATACTATTTGGACATCAGATGTTGAAATGTATTGAGTATCTGGAACATACTGAGTACTTAATCAATGATGATATTCAAAATGCTTGTTTTATTAGTACTATCTGCAAAGCTAATGGATATCATTAAAGTGCTATTTTTAACATTATTGCATATTTCATTTATCTGTGCTATCTCTGACCCTGAGGGGGCCATTAAATCACTCCTGCCATCTTTAATAAGTATTTTGCTAGAGTAGTGTATATTATAAATCAGAGATTTATTGAACTTGTGGCAGAATAGGAACACACAATGAACAAAGTTAAGAAGTTAATTTTTTTTCGGAATTACCCAATTGCTAAGAGAGGGAAATTCCTTGAATCTAAATACATGAAGATGTAAAGTCAAGTTACTGTTGTATTTGTTGGAAAATAGCACAATTTCTGAGAATGCTACTGGCTTTTCCCCACTATGATATCATAGGCACTTTTAGAACAGGCTCTGTTTTGAATATTATCTTCTCACTCCATTCCCTGGAGTGTTTGCATAGAGCAGGTGTTCAAGATAAATGTTCTGAAAGAATTAAAAGAAAGAGCATTAAATTCTAAGTAATGATTTTATCAACAATAAAACAGTTAAAACTATTCTATCCACTCATAGTGGTTTTATCTTGACAAATTGAGATAGAAATTATAAATGCAAAAATAAATTGGGGGAAAATGTTCAAAGCAAGTGTAGAAATTAAGGTAAAATTAGCATGTGTTTCAAGGTTTTGAAATTGTTACTTTATTAGTTATTATGTAATAAATTTTATAACTCTCAAGGACAAAGATGTTACAAAATCATAGTGTTGAATAATGCTGGATTCGGCCCTCAAACATAGATGTATAATCCAAAACAAATCCTTAAGCTTTTGTATGAATCAGGAAAAAGACAATTTTTGCAACTTCTTTCCTCTATCCTACATCATCTCTTGCTTTTGTTTAATTTCAAAGCATAAGTGAAGGAAAAGAAAAAAATGTGTTTTGTCCTCACTATTATGGACCCACTATAATGCTTTTAACTTGCCCCTCCTTCTAAATAGGACATTTGTATGTATGATATATAATCCTCTACTTGTCTAACTGTAGGTAGACAATGTGAATGTAATAGTGGCTTCATTACTCTTCCACACAGCTTAGTAAATGCATATTTGCTAAAGTGCAAAATTTGTACATATTTTTATTATGTATTAAAAGAGCTTGAGAATTACTGTTTTAGGCTTTCTTTAAATATTTGTTCCCCTTTAAAAACAGTTATTATTTGTCTTATATTTGGAAACTACTAAGAAGCAGGGATGAGAAAATATCATCAACCCCCACCTCCTACTTGTGTTTGAAGAATCAGAGAAAAGGGAACTTAATTAATGTCATGGAGTAAAATATAGAATATTCCCATCAAAATGAAATCAATCAAGTGCTACTATTTCCATTCACACAAATTATTAACAGAAATTCACTTTTCTAGTTATAGTGTTTTGGTCTGTGGTTAATGATAACTCATAAATAAACTGTAGTATAATTTAGAATCGGGCATTTTATTGGTTAGTAGCTAGTGTAATCAGTTTCCAAAATATATTTTCTTTCTATAACATAGTCTTTCTGTAACATATGAGGTGATACCAAATTTAAGAGAATTCAAAGAACCACTTAATTAGTGATAGCATATTTGAAAAATATAAATTAGTATCTCCCAAGTTTAATAGTTTACTTAATATATAGCTTCTATTTTGCAAGAACAAGAAAGTATTATTTTTACTTCCTCTAGGAAAAAAAAAGCATAATGGCTGAAATAATTTAGTTAGTAATAAAAAGTAATAAAAAGGAATGCATAAAAACTACATGAATAAAACTCAGAAACATTATGAAGGGAGAAAAAAATCAGGCATAAAAAGAGTACATATGATTCCATTCACATGAAATTCTAGAAATGGAAAAGCAATTTATCATAGTAGAAAAAATATCAGTGGTTTATTGGTATGATACAAGGGTGCAGATGCTGATTAAAAAAGGGCACAAATGAACTTTTAACAATGATGGAAATGCTCTCTATCTTGATTTTGTGGTATATTCACTGTGTATATTTTTCATGCGTGATTGAATATTATATTTAATTGGGTGATTTTATTGTTTGTAAATTATATCTCAGTAAGTTTAATTTTAAACAGAGGGAGTTTAATGTGAAGCATATATGTATTTGATTTGCATATTTAGCTATCGTCTCTGTTAACACATGAGAAACTTCAAACATTGGCTTTTCCTATAGAGTGTAACTGTTTTGAGAGGGTCATTTCATAGTATTCTTTAGTATACCTTTTCAATTTTGAATCAAGTAAATGTATTTATTTTTTTAAAATCACATTTTTAAAAATACCTATCTTTACCACTATCTTTTGTATGCCTTGATTTAAGTGGATGTTCTGTTTTATTGATTCTACTTTGTTTCAGGAATGGTGCTAAGTTCTGGGATGTAAGAAAAAAATAATTAATACAAAATTCAACAGAAAAAGATATTTTTAGAAAATCTTTTAACGTCATTGATACATTTGTCATCAATAATTGGAAACAAAGTAGAATCAATAAAACAGAACATCCACTTAAATCAAGGCATACAAAAGATAGTGGTAAAGATAGATATTTTTTCATAAATATTTTTAATAATATTAAAAAATATGTAGAAGTTCACAGAATTTCTGGGGGCTAATGAATTCATTTGCTCAGTTTGTGTCTCTGTATCACATTTTGGTAAAATTTCAGATATAATTTACAAACCACTCCTAAAATTTCAAACTTTTTCATTATTATTATATTTATTATGATGATCTTTGATGTCACCGTTGTGATTGTTCAGGGATGCCACGAATCATGTCCAAATAAGACAGCAAACTTAATTGATAAATGTATAAATGTTGTGTTTGTTCTGACTCCTCTACCTACCAGCCATTCCCTGTCTCTCTCCATCTCTCAGGCCTCCCTATGCCTTGAGACACAACAATATTGAAATTAGGCCAATTATAACTATAATGGCCTCTCAGTCTTCAAGTGAAAGGAGGAGTCGAACATCTTTCATTTTAAATCAAAAGCTAAAAATAATTAAGCTTAATGAGAAAGGCATGTCAAAAAGCCAAGATAGGCTAAAAGCTAGGCCACTTGTACCAAACAGTTAGCCAAGTTGTGAATGCAAAGGAAAAGTTCTTGAAGGAAATTAAAAGTACTTCTCCGATGAATACATAAATGGTAAGAAAGTGAAGCAACCTATTGCTGAGATGGAGAATTATTTAGTTGTCTGGATAAGATCAAACCACCCACAACATTCCCTTAAGCCAGTGGCTCATCAAGAGCAAGGCCCTGAGTTTCTTCTGTTCTATGGAGGCTGAGAGAGGTGAGGAATCTGCAGAAGAATTTGAAGCTAGCAGAGGTTGGTTCTTGAGGTTTAAGAAGAGAAGCCATACTTAAGAAAGTACAAGATGATACAGCAAGTATTGATGTAGAAGCTGCAACAAGTTATCCAGATTTAGCTAAGACAATTAATGAAGATAGCTACACTAAACAACAGATTTGCAATGCAGATAAATCACCTTATGTTGAAAGAAGCTGCCATTTAGGACTTTTATTAGTAAAGAGAGTCAATGCCTGGCTTCAAAGCTTCAAAGGGCAAGCTGACTCTCATTAGGGGCTAATGCAGCTGGTGACTTTAAGTTGAAGCCAATGCTTATTTCAAAAATACTAAGGCCCTTAAGAATTATACTAAATCTACTTTGCTTGTGCTCTACAAATGAAACAACAAAGCCTGGATGACAGAACATGTGTTTACAGCATGGTTTACTGAATATTTAAAGCCCACTGTCAGGACTTACTGCTCAAGGGTAGGGGAAATTACTTTTAAAATATCACCGCTCATTGACAATGTACCTGATCACCCAAGAGCTATGATGGAGATGTACTGTGAGATTAGTGTTGTTTTCATGCCTACTAACACAAGATACATTCTGCAGCCCATGGATCAAGGAGTAATTTTGACTTTCAGATATTATTATTTAAGGAATACATTTTGTAAGGCTACAGCTGCCATAGTTAGTGATTCCTCTGATGGGTCAGAGGAAAATAAATTGCAAATCTTCTGGATAGGATTCACCATTCTGGATGCCATTAAGAACATGTGTGATTTATGGGAAGAGGTCAGAATATCAACATTAACAGTTTAGAAGAAGTTGATTCCAACACTCATGGATAACTTTGAGAGGTTCAAGACTCCAGTGGAGGAAGTAACTGCAGAAGTGGTGGAAGTAAAAAGTACTAGAAACAGAAGTGAAGCCTAAAGATGTGACCGAATTACCGCAATCATGATAAAACTTTAACTGGTCAGGAGTTGCTTCTTATGGATGAGCAAAGCTAGTGGTTTCTTGAGATAGAATCTACTTCTGATGAAGATGCTGTGAAGATTGTTAAAATGACAACAAAAGATTTAGAGTATTAGGTAAACTTAGTTGATAAAGCAGTGGCAGGGGTTGAGAGAACTGACTTCAATTTTGAAAGACATTCTGTGAATTACATGCTGTCAAACAGCATTGCATGCTACAGAGAAATCTTTGGTGAAAGGTCAGTCGATGCAGCCAGCTTCTTGTCTTATTTTCAGAAATTGCCACAGCCACCTCAACTTTAATTAATCATTATCCTGACCAGTCAGCAGCCATCAACGTTGAGGCAAGACCCTTCATCAGCAAAAAAGATTACAATTCAATGCAGACTCAGATGATGATTAGCATTCTTTAGCTATAAAATATTTTTAAATTCAGGTGTGTACATTGTTCTTTTAGATATAATACTATTGCAAACTTAGTAGATTACAGTATAGTGTAAACATAGTTTTTATATGCACCGGAAAACCAAAAAAATTGTCTGACTTGCCTTATTGAAATATTGCTTTATGGAGGTGGTCTGGAACCAAACCTGCAATATCTCCAAGGTATGCCTGTAGTAGTTCTGAAGTGATATTTCCAGTTTAGTTTCTTGGTGTCCTAAATAAAAGAAAAAAATTCTAACACCGTGGAAGTATATTAAATGTTAAAAGTACGTGTATGGAATTAACTACATAAATTATAAAAGAGTCCTAATTGGTATGTGTGTAAATATAAAAACACAAATTTTCAATCATTGTTTTTGTTTGGTTTACTTTTCCATAGAACTTAATATATTATTAGATATTGATAGCATTCAACATTTAACTGATTTATGAATTTAAAATATTTTCAAAGAACTTTTATGCCTTACAAGAAAAATAACCTTGGTATATTTCTATATTGGAATTTTTGACATCTATGCGGCATGTTCTCAATGAAGATCTACTCTTCTCTGGTCTAAAGAAAAACAGTTTCTTGAAGTAAAAACATGTAAGTTGTAATCTCTGCTTTGCCAATTGATTCCGTGTGAACTGGAAGAAGTCATTAACATCATTGTCCTCAATGGATCACTACTAAAATAATTCTAATAATATTAGAAAGAAATTACATAGCATATTTTAAATACTGTCATAAACTACACCACTTGCAGGTGAATAACATTCATCATTTTCTTTAAAATTAAAAGAAGTGCACCCTGGAGATGTCCTGCTTTTTTTGTGATCTCATACTAAGCATTGCTTAGATATCTAAATTCCATTGTTCAGAGAGTATGTCCTATTCTTTGGCTTCTTTTTTGTTAATAAAGAAACTATTTTTAAAAACAAATGTGCAGTTTAATGTACAAGGAAAGCATATCTCGATAGTGTTTGTGGTTTTGTCCTTTCCTGTCATCAGAATATGTGAGCCATTGAGTTCTATAACTGTTGATTTTCCCAATTCCCCAAGGCGGTTCAATTTTCACAAAGAAGGAGAAGTTTTCTACCTAGTGAGATTATTAATTTGGATGCAGGGCTTCTCTGGGCTTAGTGGGAATGCACATTTAATATGGTAAATGTTATTATCCTTGCTATTTCATTAAAACGAGCTATTACAAAGTCTTTGAGTTGTGTTATAGCCAGATATTCCCTAATAAATAGATATGTATAGAACTTTTTCATCTCCACATTTGTTATCTGAGTAATTTTTTCCATAATACTAAAACGATTTATCTGCCTCATATACATACGTATGTATAATAGTGTCTTTAACTTTCAATTTTATTCAAAATTATATACAGAGAATTATTTATTTGCTAAGAAATGATTTATAATAATAAAAAAATTACCTACAGTTTTCAAATGCAGTAACAAAAGAGCTTAGCAAATGGGGTCTGAAATTAAGCTACCTGGGTTAGATCCTCTTACTACACAATGTGGATGATGTTGGACATTATTTAACTTCTTTTAACTCGGTTCCTTTATCTGTAAAATAAGCATAATGATAATACTTATGTCTTAGTGTTGTAGAAAGATTAAATGATATAGTAGATATGGAGCACCTCATGGTACCAAATACACACTGGTCTCTGGATAAATATTAAATATCATTATTATGGAAATCTTTGCTGCTTCAAATAGCTATGTGCCCAGATATACACATGTGCACATGGACACATGGGTAATTTTATCATCCACATTTATCCTTTGACCTATGAAGTTGTTACTGTGCAACCCAGATCTTATTTAGTGGTTGGAAGAAAATTTTTCCAGAGACTTCATCAAATTACTTGTTCAAGAACTTGTTTAGAGCTTTCTTCATGGAATTGCTGCCAGGTATAGGTTACGAATGCACAGCAGAAAGAATTAAATATTATAGTCTAGAGAACGGACTTAGCATACCTGAAGTGTAGTACACTCTTAATGGTGAATTGGAATTAGGTTTATTTAGGAGCGTGGTGTCTGTGAAGTTAAAAACCTTTGCTTAATGTTCTCTTTAAGAAGAAGTAACTTTACATTTTCTGCTACTTCAGAGCTGTTGAGTGCTATACAGAAAAAGGAATAAAGTTTTAAAGTGAAGAGTAGAAGGAATCAAGTACTTCTCCTTTATGGGAAGTTCTCTAACTAGTAATGTTAAGTTTAGAAAGGAGAAGTCTGAAATCCAAAGTAGAGGAGATGTCATTTTCAAATAAAATTGAATGTTTATTAAAATTAAATGTGAGTATAATATGTGCATAATTATTTTCATGTAATATACTTTGTTGAATAAATGAAATATTTAATCAGCAATAAAAAGGTTTTAATATTCATAGACAAAACTTTAAAATTCTTAAATTTGTTTTTATCAGTCTTCGTACCTTTTTCTACTCTTTTCAAATTCAAGTTCACCAAGTCAAGTTCTAATATAAATTTTAATGCACTATCTTTATAAAATAAATCAAGAGCCAAGTTTAGGAAAAAAACTAAATTTTGGATAATAATTAATACAACATAAAAATTTTGGAGCCCAAGAATCTCAAGCCTTGCTGCTTCCTCAGGAATATTTGGATTATTAAAAATAAAATAAAATTCACAAAATTTTCTTCTTATGCTATCCATCAACATTTTTTTTCATAATTTGTACCTAAGTTTCTTGAATTGTATCTAACTTTATAGTTTCTTTAGCACATATATTTGGAAAGTACTTGACCCATCTTGAACCAAGTCATAGTAAGTTAATCAGTAGAATTTTCACAAGCCACGCATTGTGAAGAGTTTATCTTTAAAAGTTTGACTAGATTTGAATGACTCGAATATAATAATTTATGATCAGAGCTTCTTCAAATAGCTCCTTTTTCTCAATGTCAGTTAATTTGGCAGGAAATAACAGCTCCTTTGGTTTAGGGATTTGAAACTCCATTGATATTCATAGGGATTTCTTTTACTAAATAATAATTCCAATCTGGGGTGTGTGTGTGTGTGTGTGTGTTTTCAATGTCCTGTGTTATTACAAGGTCAGTTGTTCATTCTGACTTATAAGGATTCCATTTGATTTCTGTAACTTCTCATTGGCTTAGTTTGTGTATTATTTCCTTTGTTATGGAACAGAAAATATACAGAATTGTTTTAATACTCTTTTATTCATTAGTAATCAACTGTATACCATTTTGAAAAGTATAGGACTTTATTTTGGCACTCAGTTAAATTTTTCACAAAATTGATTCATTTGGCACTTCCTTTCTAGCATAGGTAGGGTAAGGACAAAGCAGCCTTTATTCTAGGGAAAGACTCTTTTGAAGATCCTGAGTATCCTGAGGAGTAGGAGGTCTTTCCAAGCTGGTACTGTGGGCTCTGGGAATTGTTTGATTTATTTTTTTCTTTGGTTCTTTCCTTAAGCCTTGTGGAGTTTCATTCCACATATGTAGAAATTGAGTACAACCAAAGACTCAAGGAAACTGTTCATCATCTCTCAGAAGCCCTCTCTCTGTGCAGCTTTCCCCACCTCGCCATGCAACTCTGCCCTGCAAATTCTAGCCACTTCAGTTTCCTTGAATTCTGATTGTAGCCTTCTTATTTCAGCAAAAGGAGTCAAGGAGTTTGAGTTCATTTCCTACACTGAGACCTGGAGACTATACCATAGCAGTAAGATGGCACAAGTGCCAGGCTCATCTCATTTGTTTGTCTTCTCTTAGGAGATGCAATCTGTACTACCTGTTATGCAACATTTGAAAACCATTGTTTCTTTTTTTTCCTGTTCCCCCGCCCCCCACCCAGTTACTTAAAGCAGGACAACCACTCCTTTGACAGGTATTTCTTCATGCGCCAAAACTGAAATCACACTGACAGTTTCTTATGGAATTAAACACAAGCTTAACATATGAAATAGCAATACCACTCCTAGATATTTATCAAAAATAAATGAAATCATATGTTCAAAAACAAACATTCATAGCAGCTTTATTTCTAATAGATATATTTTAGATAACTCAAAAGCCCAACAAACTTGAGTGGATTAACACTTTTTCATATATTCCCATAATGGACTGTGACAGAAATATAAGAACACACCTCTGATAGACATTACATGGATGAATTTCAAAAACATTTTGCTGGGGAAAAAAAAAAAAAAGCCATACCAAAAAAGAGTACATACTCTATGACTTCACTCATGTGAAATTCTAGAATAAGCAAAACTAACATTTAGTGATAAAACTCAGATTGGTTATTGCCTAGAGTGTGGGGTGGGGAAATTGAACACTAAGCCATGAGGGATCTTTTTAGAGTGATGGACAACTTTCTTATCTTGATTCATACAGTGACACCACACACACACACACACACACACACTCTCTGTAAATTAAACTAAAATACATTTAGAAAAATAAAAGTCTAGACCCAACTAGTAGCAATGGAGATGGACTGATGAATATGAATTTGGAAAAATTTAGATGGTAAAAATAGACAGGATTTAGTGATAGAAATGGCTGTGAAAGAGGAAGTATAGGAAGTTTCGAAGAGTGACTCAGGTGTTTTGCTTGTGTTGGAGTACATTAAATGACAATAAAAGTTAACAGATTTGCAGCATGGTATTGATAACCATGGATCTAAAACGGATAAAAAAGAATTTAAAATAAGGAAAGTTTATGGTATGGTTAACAAGATTATTCTTTCAGAAAGCAAAAAATATTAAAGGTTAATGAGGACGACTTGTGTTGGACACAGCATGGTTGCTCCTTACACTGTGAAATATACTAAATTTTATGTCCTATCCATGTGTAAAGACTCTCTTTGAGGTTATTTTGACATCATACAGAGTATTTTTTTGTGTGCTTATTGAGAATTAGTATGTTTTTCTTTGGAGAAATGTCTGTGCAGGTCCTTTGTTCATTAAAAATTCTTTTTGTCTTTTTGTTGAGGGCCTATATACTTTTGATTTATGCATTTGTCAGTATATATTATAATTCATTGAAAAGTTAATCTTTTAAAGGCAGAATAATACCTGATTTTGAGACTGTCAAAAGTGCAGAAAGAAAAAATTATTTCAGATATTATAGTGAACAAAGAAGACTGAGCACTATCTTTTTTCCTTTGGAAATGAGTGCCTGTGATTTTGAAAAATATCCTCATATTATAAACTTGAATTTTTGCTAACAGAGTCAATAATAATCTACCTTTCACTTTGACATTGAAAGTGTTGCTCATACTAAATTTAGATAATTTGATATTCTGTTGAAACTTTTTTATCCATTTTTTCACTTAATTTTGAGGACAGCCATTGTCATATACAAATTTAAAAATTAAAAAATCAGATTTGGCTTTGAGACAAAATGCTAATATTTTTATTCCTTCTAAGCAATTTTGATAATATTAGATAATAGAGCAAGTTTTTCATTGAGAACATTACAATATATTTTATTTTTTTCATTTGAGAGTCAATGTGATAAAAATATGTCATAAAATTAGAATTTGAGAGACTACTCAACACAAAATGAAAGAGGGTTTATATTGAACCTTTAAAGACTCCTCAAATCTTACTTGATAGGTTTATTTATAACAATGCCTCCTAGAGATTCATGCCTTATTTTAGAAAGTTTGACTTGGATCATGATCTTTTGACCAAATGTGATGTGATAATATTATATATAATAAAATTCTAGCTTGCAACCTATTACATTTTTTCCCTCTCACTTCTGCAATGACTTGGCTTATTACAGTTTCTCTATATTTTCAACATATTAATATACTTTAGATAGTGGAATTGATTTTCAGCAGCCAGTCTTTTCCCTCTTACATTATTTATTAGTTCACAAATTCAGTTGAGATGAGAGAAAGTCTTTTCACTTGACTTGTACATAGACTAACCTCATTTTCATGGCATTGTACAGTATAATTTTGCTACTTATTCAGATGACTAAAATATTGAGCATAAAGATTACTCATAATGAAAATGATGAATAAATAAAACCCTATTTGATGGTACACGATATTGGAACTCCGGGTGCATCTCATAATAAGAAATGAAATCTATCAATAGTTCAGGCTAAAAACTTGATTAATTTTCAAAATAAGAAATATAAAGTTAATTCCTGCTAGCACAGACAATGTGAATAAATGTTTTCAAAAACTTTTCTAATAAAGGAAATATTTCTATAGATAAAATGGTTAGGAGAAAATGAGGTAAATGAGAACCAAATTTATGACTCAAGAGAAAAATAATTGTTAGTGAAAAAAACCTCACATGCATTCATGCTAAAATAGGTTAAGACTGTAGTTGCATAACTCTGCTAACATTTTTGCATTAAACAAGCAATATCATATACAAATTTTTATGTAGTTATCTCTTTTTGGCCTATTATAATAGAAAGGGCTTCAGACTTCAATTTTAGAGATACAGTTCAAGTATTCAACTGTCAGGAATCTACATGATAGTGGTCATGATATAGATCCTAGGTCATGGTTTTTTATCTATAAATTGTGTCCCGGTCCATAATTGCATATTATGTATGTTTCGAACATATCACCTATTTTCTGGTGTCCAAGTTTCCTGCAAAAGTCATATAAAGTAACAGAGAAGTCATATACCAATATAGAAAGCAAAGTACAGTAAGATCACATTGTAGCCTGGAAAATAACGTATGTCTTCATATGTTATTTAAAATCTTCAACTAATGATTAGTTACATATTTAAAATGCAAATAATATCTGTTGCTAATTTTGGGTTTTTATTATAGCAACATATAATGGTCTTTGTAGGTATGATACAATTTGAATTTAAAATAAGATCATTAAAGCTTGATTCAGCCCCCACCAAAAAAATCAAATCTATAGTACTAACATTTTTTATTTTGCCAAGTTCATGTGTCTTAAGAAGCACCATCACGGACTTGTTTTGATTTAGAGGAATTTTTCATCAATGAATAATTTATTGAGAACTAGTGTATAGTATAGCCACCATGGAGAAACGTCTAAGGACTTCTCAGATTATGCAGTTGCTTGGTGTCTTTATTTTAGTGCCCTCAAAAGCAGAGCCAGAGACAAGGTTTTAGGTGTGAGCTTGATACTTATGAGATGAACCTAGGAAGTGGGAAGGAGGAAATAGAGAGATATGACAAGAAAGGAGAAAAGCCAGTATAATAGTGCCAGTATAATATTAATGTCACTGCTGTAGGATGCAGGAGCTTAATTCTGAGAAACATATAGATAATGGCTACTTAGAAGTTAGTAGGCCAAATAGTTAAAGGCCCACAAATTCCCATCTCTCAGATTATGGAAATTTCTCATAATACAATTTTTACATCTTGATTCTTTTTTATGTAATAATATATTATGGAAATCACTACATATTTATATCTAGAAATTCTGCCACATTCATTTTTGTGCTGCATATATACCAGAGTACATACCAGTTCACTGCTGATAGACCTTTGGATTGTTTCCAGTAGTTTATGTTTACAGGTTATATCACAGTGAATAGTCTTAATCATATGTTATTTTGAATCTTGACAGGTTATATTTGGTATATTTTTAGTGAAATTGTTAAATGAAAAGATAAATATGTATGCAAGTTTCAAGAAAATTCCATAGTCCCCATCACAAGAATTTTACTATTTTGTATTCCTTACCAGCATGTACAAAAGTGTCTCACTCTTCTTTTACCTACAGAATACGTTGTTAGGCTTTTGAAGTTTTTGACATTTGGATAAGAAATGATATCTTAATGTTTTAATTTGTTTTTC
This sequence comes from Pteropus vampyrus, assembly GCF_000151845.1. Taxonomy (NCBI): domain Eukaryota; kingdom Metazoa; phylum Chordata; class Mammalia; order Chiroptera; family Pteropodidae; genus Pteropus; species Pteropus vampyrus. The sequence goes on along the minus strand of NW_011889062.1, from coordinate 537,713 downwards.
TTATTTTATTAAACTAGGAAAATATCCGTAAGGCATATGAACATATTCTCTGTGTTTTTAGATGTTTTTTGGTCTTTTTTAAAAAAAATTTTAGACAATCTTTGTATAGTAGACCTCTGTATAAGATATGTTGCATATTTTCTGCAGATGGTCATTTTTCTTTTGAGTTTATAGAATGATTGTATGGGTATGTATTCATGTGTTTACCATACACAAAGGCATTTTCTTCTTTAATTTTTTGTAATCAAATTGATCAATCTTTCATTTTATTGCTTCTGAATTCTAAATCATAGGAAAATTTTACCCACTCAAAAGTTATTAAAGAAATCTAAGAATTTATTCATGCTTTACGATCCCGAATGGTGTCATTATTTTTAAATTTAGAATTCTGATCTAACTGCATTAATTCTATAGTGTGGTGGTGGGGGATCATATCCATTTCAGTTATTTGTTCAATATGTCTGCTCAGATGCCACAATGCCATTGCAAAAATATATATATATACATCTTCTTTGAATTATCTTAAACTGTTTTTATTGAATACTAAATTTTACAACTTTTTGTGAATATTTTTTATTGTCTAGTTCTCTCCAGTGGTTTATCCATTCATGCATGAATATATACTTTTAATTAGAGAAATTTTACAGAATATTTTATGAGCTATCATCTCCACCACCATATGCTCTTATATTTAGGATTTCTCTGGCTATTTTTGATATTTACTCTTTCATATATACCTTTATGTCACAATAACCTTACTCCAGGAAAAAGCTCACTATATGCTAGGCCAGTTTTCTTTCTTATTCCTTACCAAACACAACTTCTACCTCAAGCCTTTTGCATTTACTATTCCTTTGTATGGACTACTTTTCTCAGATTTTCTATATGGCTTATTTCCTCAACTTTCTAATGTTCCCCAATCAAATATTACCCTTGAAAGAGCCTTTCAATTAACTTATGTTTTAAATAACCTATCTAAAATGGCACCATTCTCCACACCATTCATTATACTCTGTTCTTCACACAACTTTATTTTCAAGGGAATGTCATTTGTGACAGCCAAAAGGATGGCATTGCTCACACCTCTCTTTAAGACAATTTTCATTGAGCTTCAAGAAGTCAAGTTAATGGACAATGGATGGTTAGCTGCACCACCTTCAGTATCAGTCTCAGCTTTTCAGCCACAGTTCACACTCTTTCCCTGCAGAACCTTGAGGGCAATAAGGCCAAATCATTTCTGTTCAAGTGAGATGCCTTTAATTGGCAGTCTTTGCTCCAAAAATTCACATTCAGTTGGTCAAGTGTTTGTCAGATCTGCATCATAGCCTGGAATTCTCCTAGCTCAATCTTACTTTCTCCCTGTTTCTTTTCACAGGTGTCAGATCAGCATAGTGTCTGAAAGCTTTCCTGTCCTATTGTGCCCCCTTGTCCCTTTATTATTCATAGACATTATCCCCCAAACTGGTTAAACTCTTTACTTCATCTTAGTTTCTGCTTTTTGGAGGACCCAAGTGACTAGTAGTATTTGAAATTATGTTTGTTTGATCACTCTCTTTACAAAGATATGAGCTCAGTTAGAGTATTTAAAAATAAGATTTCCTGAAGTCCTACAACAGTATCGGATACATAGTAAATATTCAATATAATGTAATTTTATGACAGTATGTATAGCACCAAGACCACATCTAAATATTAGAAAACTTCAATTGCCTAGTTGGCAAGTGATGTCCTTACCTCCACACCACATAAAGACTTATCCTCTCTGAGAACTCAAGAAATTCCTACCATCTGAGTTGGCCTTGAAAAAAATGGAAAAGCATAATTTACTATTTTCTTAAGATTTATTAGTCAACCATAAACTTAAATCCTTTGAGAAAGGTAAGCAAGAATTAAGATAGCAATATAATAGCTCTCTTTTTCCATTATAAACAGACCTCTGAACACCCTCTCTGGTAAGAACAAGATGAGAAAGCAAATCAAGAGTATGAGCAGTATTTCACCCTTCTATTGATTTAATAGTTCCAACTGCACACTCAACCCACTGAATGCAAAACTAAAACAGAAGGAGTCTATGAAAGAACTAGAAATTAATCAAGGGGAAGAAAAATGAGAACATATTTATTGTGATATAAAAATCAATTTTATAAATGTTAAACATAAATATTCTCAGGTATCTTCCATAGAATGTATATTGTCCTAAATATACTATCTGAATATTATGCTTGTCAGAGTCAGCATGCATTAGACAAAGTCATTCTATATAAATACAATAGCCTCCCTTATCCACAGTATTTTTCACATTTTCAGTTACTCATGGTCAAACATGGTCCAAAAATGTTAAACAAAAAATTCTAAAGATAAACAATTCATAAGTTTTAAGTTACATGCTCTTCTGAGTCGCATGATGAAATCTCATGCCAAACCACCCTGTACCTCCTCGGACGTGAATCATCCCTTTGTCTAGTGTATCCATGCTGTATAAGCTCCCTGCCTTTAGTCACTTAGTAGCCATATTGGTTATCAGATCAACTCTCATGATAGCACAGTACTTGTGTTCAAATAAACCTTTCTTACTTAATAATGGCCCCAAAGGAATTTACATAAATTTTATTACAATAGACAGTTGAGCCTTGAATGATGTAGGGGTTGGGGACACTGGCACACATGCATTCGAAAATTTATCTGTAACTTTTGACTCCCCAAAACTTAACTACTAAATAGCCTACTGTTGACCGAAACCCTTATTGATAACATAAACAGTTGATTAACACATATTTTGTATGTTACATGTATTATATGCTATATTCTTACAATATAGTAAGCTAGAGAAAAGAAAATATTATTATGAAAATAATAAAGAGAAAATACATTTACAGTACTGTACTGTATTTATACTGTAAATTTACATCCTCTGTTTATAAGATGAGTCACTTGTCTGTCAGTACCAACATCAATATTGTCATATATGATACAAAACACAGTAGATATGATATGTGTTACTAACACTAGATATCAAAAATGAAAAGAAAATGTGAAAAATAAATTTCTGTTTATTTACAGGTGTAACAATTTGTGCATTGGTAACAAAGAAGTAGCATTATGATTCTTTATGATAGTCTAGTGGAATCAATATGCATACTTCATGGTAGCCTAGCCTATACAGTAATGAATGAATCCTTATATAATTTTTATATTATTACAGTCATAATAATATAGTATTAGAAACATTCTTACATTAAAAAAAAGTTACCTGTGACAATAGACTGATAAGCAGCTTCTCCAGTTATGAGAGAGAGAGAGGCATACTGTATGGTAATGAAATTCTTTGAAAGCAGTTATAAAATAGTAAAAAAAATAACAATTAATTTTATATTAAATGTTACTCACCTTATACCTATGTCAGGATAGGCTATCGTTTCTGTACAAGTCTTGCACATGATGTTCTACATGATGAATACTTAGGCAATGATGGTGATGGTACAAAAACATACCATTCTCACTGTACAGTTATTAGATTTTCATATGAAGACACATGTGCACAACAAATAAGTTTGTTCACTGTACGTCATTATAATTGTTTACTATTCATTAAGTGGAAGTAGATCATCATAAAGATCTTTATCTTTGTTGTCTTCACATTGAGTAGGCTGAGCATGAGAAGGAAGAGGAGGGGTTGGTCTTGCTGTTTCTGGGTGGCAGAGGCGGAGGAGGTGAAGTGGAAGAGAAGGCAGGAGAAGCAGGCACATTTGGTGTAACTTTACAGAAATGCATCGTAAATAGCTTCTCAGAAAATGTAAATGACCTCTAGTGCCTCAAAACTGGGTCAAGATAGCATTTTTAAAAACTATATTACAAATGACTCCTGGATGTCTTGACATCAATTTTGAACTTGATTATTTGGGTATTTGTGTAGCCTTCAATGTAAAGGAGACTTTTAGACAGTAGGGCATTAGTTGCCCTAAATAGCAAAGATAACATTTTATTATGAGAGTAAAAAAGAAAAAAAAAATAAGTAGAATAATAAGGAGTCTTTATAGGCTGGCTCATAACTAAGTTTCTCATTTGTATGGCATTTAGCTATAAAGCAAATCTGAAATTTACAAGATCTCTAACAATATATTGGTAGAGTTGTGAAGTGTTTTAAAAGTATATATCTATATTTCATCTCTATATATTAGTTGACAAATAATATCTTGGGTCGAGGTGGCAGATCTTGCAGTTACGTTGTTGGGTATAAACTAATGATATAGTAAGGTATATGCAAAGCTTAGTGGTATTTGTGTGTAATCAAGGGGAAGGGATAGTGTTATGTCTGTGGTTGAGACACTGAGTGGAAGATTGTGGTGGAAAGCTGGAGGGGGTGAGTAGGAAAAAGCACTGGAAATGGTCCTCTCCCTAGAAGGTCAGTGAGTTGACTGTATGAGGCAGGTACCTTTTGAGAGAAGCAATAGTCTTCATTATTTTTTAGAATGGCACAGCCAGCAGTAACTTCTACCAGATTTCCCATTAGATGTGGTGGTAAAAGAGTGTACATTTAGCAAGAGCATGGAGTATAACATGATCATGAGCTATTATTAATGTATAGGGAGAATAGCAAAAACTGTCCTGTGTCCAATTAGTCAACAACTTAGGAGAGGCAAACTGTGAGTGTTACTGCAATGAATGTTTTAATGTCTCGGGTATGAGCTTGTCTTTGTCATAGAGACTTAAGTCATGTCTGGTGAGAGATCTCAAAGTTTTGGACTGGCGTGGTGTCATCTGATGTGACATCATCTCCAACTGTGAGGTCCCGAGCTGGGTGATGTCATCAGGGATAGGGAACTCAGGTATTCTTTCCAAATGAGTACCCACTATAGTTGACGGGGGTCTTGTTTGTATGACTCTATGGTATTATGAGGCTAAGACTGGGACTCCAGCATTAGCCTATAGTCAGGCTTACTAATTTAGCCAAATAGTGTGGGCCCTTTGTCCCACTTGTTGGTGATGGGCAAGCCAGGGAGGTCCTTGGATGAAAGGGCTTGTATTATCCAAACTCAGTGGCATAAGGGTCTCAGCCTTTGCCATGTCTAGTTGAAAGAATAACATAGTTGGAAGGTTTGGGCCTCTGGATTGCAAACTAGTGAATGCAGCTAGACCAATAGTAACAAGAACACTGGACAATAGAATGATGTACAGCTGCACTTGGCAAGCTTTAGCTGTTTGATGTTGATTTTCCTACAACATGTAATGTTTCCAAGTACGCATTGTTTGGTTTCATCATTATGGGATACAGTAGTGATTTTATTATCTCTAAATATGATTTTTATTCACTGAATTGGAGTTTTCTATCTCCCTTTTCGGGAATAGCCTTGTAGTACTAACTATAATTTCCTGGAGGGGAATAGAGTGAGAGCCTAGATTAATTATTAACCTCTTATAACCAAATAGGAAGTTTTTTTGGGTGGTGGAAGTTTATGTTCCCTTGCTAAATAGGCAGCTGCCTAGTGTAGGGGACAATCTGTGGTTCAAGAATGCAGGAGAGAATGCACCTCAATCTGGCCATCACCCTGTGTAGGCTAAGGAAATTTATAAAAATAGGGAGACATTATTAAAGATCCTCATATATAATGAATTCTTTATTTACATGGAGGAGAGACATATTCCTTTTAAATATAGATAGGAAAGAGCTATGGGTATATTTAAGTTAGTGTGAAGTATGTCTACCAAGAGGCTTTAAATGAAGAGATTAAGGCCTGGGGCAAGATAGAGATCCATTTAGAGGTCCATTTGACTGGAGTTTAAAAAGGAAATGTTCAAGGAAACTACTATTATCTGTGAGACAAGTGATTCCCAAGTTTTTTACCCTGACAGGAAAAACTCTTAGGTAATGGACCAAATTTTAGAATAAATATGAAGATGTGGCCATTTGTTGGCCAGAGCATCCAGTGCCAAGATAATTTTCCTGAAATTTGGCCAGTTGTGTTGACTCAGGGTGTTATCCTTTACCAGGGACATTCAGATAGAAAGCAGCAACATTCCATTGAGCTCCAGCGTTAATGATGACTTCTATGTCATCTGTATAGACAGTGAGCTCCCATTGTTGTTTACTCAGTTAATCACAAGATCTCTTAGGTAGCCAGAGGCTCTGGGAAAGGTAATCTTCTCTAGGACCATGACATCGGGAAAAAAGACTCAGAACAGGGCACCCACCTCTTCCTGCAGGCGAAATATGCCAGAAGGCTTACATTTAGCTCCATTCTGTATTAAAGAATGGTCTCAGTAGCCATGCTGACCTTGTAGGGTATTGTGTCCATGATCCAAGGTATAATGGGCATCTGGATATGGAGCATCACAGATTCAGGGGCTGTGAGAGCCTCTGTTTTCAAGAGAACCTAGTATACAGCCAGAAAGTTTTGTTTTAATTGTTTATAGTAAAGGGCTGACAGAGGCAATATCTTGCATCAAAAGCCTTTGGGCAACTTATGGCCATCATAGGTGTGTCCAGAGACTCCAGGATGCATGAGACAAGATTGCCAAAGCCTCTATGGTAAAGAAGCCTCTGAGAAAACTAATGAGTGTCTGTTGATATTAATTTCTGTGATTTTACAGCCTTTTGTTGGAGGATTCCCCATTTAAGAGAGACTGATTTGTAACAGCATCAGTGAGATCAAATAAAAATTGTAAATGAAGAATATGTTGCCAACAGAACCCCAAAACGACTATACCATATTGGACTTGTATGTCTTTTATAAGTGTGTCATCAATTTAATGACATACCTGTACCCCTGGAGGAAGGTGGATATGATATAGTTTATACCTTGTCTTCAGAGATTGTGTGTAATGTTAAAGCTGTTGAGGTGCACCATAGGTAGCCTCGTAAAGATGTACTGTGTCTCTTTGGAGGTGAAGGCAAACTGCAACCGAGAGGTTGTTGAAATAGGTACTAGAAAGAACATATTAGCTAAATCTGTAATAGCAAAGCATTTACTCGTTGCCATTTGGGTGGAATAATTTTAATAATATTAAGTATTAGGTATAGAGGATAGAACCATATCATTAAGGTTGTAGAAATCTACCATGTATTCTTTCCATCTTTAAGAATAGGCAAAATTGTATTGTCAAATGGGGAAGCAGTGGGGATAAGACCTTCTTACATAATAAGTTTTAATAGTTATAAGGACTTGTTTTAACTTAAATTGAAACATATTAACTATTTCAATTAGAAGTCATGGGGCCCCATTTTAACAAGCCAGTTTGTAAATGTCAAAGACTTAAGTTATTTGAATATACTACTAATTGAGTTTGAGTGTCTGTGACAACTATGGGATATTTTAGGGCATCGGGTACTATGATTATGGAAATTTATAAAGTGACTCATCCCTATTTTTGTGTTACTTTCCTAAGATTATAGGGAGTGCCATGTTTAATTCTAATGGAATAACCAGGTGTAACTGTAATTTGAGCCCTTGTATTTGTTAGGTCCATGAAGCTTTGTTAATTAGTACATTTCAGAAGATGTTAAAATTAAAATAAAACCTACATCGTACAGGCAAAAATGCCAATCAGTGCCCTTTTTAATATTTTTGTTACGTAAATTCTTTTAGCAAATTTTGGATTTCCAATTGGATCAAATTATTTTTGTTTTGATATATGTATATTATAATATTATGTTATACATTATATATAATACACATTATATATGATATATATGATACGATATTATATGTTATATATTACACGTTATATATGATTTTTATGTTTACAGTTTATTTTCTTCCCCATATCTATGTTATTTAAAAAAATTGTTTTTCTTTTTTTTTTTTCTTTTTCTGTTTTAGATGCCTGAAGCCAGGATTTTTACTTTCTGTTTTTACTGCTATCGCGCAGTGCAGATGTTCTAGGCTACAAGAAAAGGTGGTGGGGAGAAGGAAAGGGGCCTGGAGACCTGCCTTGTCGGCAGTATTCTCTCCTTTCAAGGCTTCTCAGTCCACCTCTCAGAGACTGCGATTTATATTTAGACGGCTATCACAGCCTTTCTTTGGGACAACACACTTAGCCCCCTTGCCCCAAGTATAAGTCCTTTCTTCGTTGTCTTTTTTAACAAAATTCTTAGAACAGCTTGTATTTCTAGGTAGTTGAAATCACTAGTTTCTGTTTTAGTCTTCTGTCTGCCTCTGTTTGAACCCTTTGGGTATTTACTGGATAAATTCCTGGTGGTCCATCATGGGCCTGTTCATAGGTATCCGCCTACAAAACCTGTAGGGTTTGGGGTTGCCACCCATCCCAGGAGAGCAATGGTGGCTCTGGTTCTAGAGAGGACTGCTAGGCCTTTTGATCTCAGTAATATGCGCTTAGTCTAACAGTAGGCACTGTGGCACTTAGTAGTACCTAGCCACTTTGGCTTGGAGTTTTGCATTTATCTGGGAGCTTGGAGACCTCTTCTGATGTCTAGGAAGTAGTGGAGATAAAATTTTGAGCCATTGGTCTTCATGGTTTGTGCCCTGATAGCCTACACAAGGTAAACAACAACACAGGAGACATTAACCCTGAAAACACAAGTGTTTTTTCCCAAGGTGACATATCAAATCCTTGGAAGGCAGTGCCCCCAGACTAGCTCCTCATACCATCTAGAACTTGTAGGTGATGTTTGGGCAGCCTCCCACTGCTTTACTCTCAGGCAACAAGAAAATAGATTTTGACTCATCTATACCAAGCCACTTGCTAGTGGCCTTGATGTAAAACTTTGTATTCATTTTATGTCGCTTCTACAGTACAAAGCATTAAGATCTACTCAACTCTGTAATCACTTAATATATCACTGTAGTATAGTCATAGATGTACAAAATGCCAGACGCTTTGTGTGAGACATTTAGATGATATTTACAAATGTTTTTAGGTAAAATATTTGATGAACTGTAATAACTACTGATTTCATTTTGTAAAAGGAAGTGATTTGAAGGAATTATATTTGGAAGCTTGAGTGACGTTTTATGAGTAATTTGCTAATACCATAAACTTTATTAAAGATAAGCAACTTCATTTTTTATTCTTCCCATATCTATCTTCATATTTAAATCTGTATTTTCAATTGCTTGTGTTTTTTAATGTCACTTTCCTGTATTTTTCCCTTCTTTACCTATTTCTACCTTCTATTTCTTTTTTATAGTCTACATTTTTTTTTATTTCACCATAATTCATGTTATTTTCTTTAATTAACTGCTCATAATAAAAAATTTAAAATCTACTTTAAATATTTTAAATAATTTAAATTGTTCAAGGTAAACACTAATTTTGTCTATTCTGTCTTCTTTATTCTTCTTCACGGAAACCAACAAAGTCACTGATAACAATGCAGCCTGGGAAAGTGTACTGACATACTGATGTATGCTAGATGGCTTTAAAATAATCACCTAAGAATGCCAGATATTATAAGTTAGCATATATTGGGATAGCAAACTGCCTACAAAGCAATCACTTCTGATGAACTATCCAGAGTTGAAGTTCCAGATAATGCAAAGGGAAAACAAATAATTTATCTGTGATCACAAACTCTTACTGTGGTAAACTATGGTAAAGATAACTGTAATGGTTGGACCTTCTTTGCCTGAATTTATCAAATTTAAATAGTTTAAGACCAAGCGAGTCATTGCTGATACTCTTATGTATTTTACTTTTTACTGCAAAGGTGTCTGGGATTTAAAACAGCAACTCATATTAGAAGATAAAAACTGAGGGAGGTGGGCTCATCTTATGCAGGTTTTTATCTAATTTGACCTAGGACCCAACTCCTTTTACTACTACATTGGTCTTAGAAATTGTGCAATTGTTGTAATGATTTCCACATTTTTTTCCATTTAATCATCAAAATTCTACTTGCAAACCCTCTAATTATGTATTGTTACACACACACACACACACACACACACACACACAGAAAGTGAGATTGCTGTCTACCTATCTTTTCCTGTGTATTTCTATGTTTGTATACAAAACCATTTAATTCATACTGATACCTCCAGTTCTAATCTTACCCCCACAGTGTTCATTCTAATTTTTACCCTTTTTATATTTGTAATTCCTTTGAGAGTGAAAAATAATATCTTTATGTATATTATATTTACTTATGTGGTCAATCCTATAATACAAATAATTTCAGAATTGCTTACCCATATCTTTGTGAAAAACAAATTTATTAACTAGAGTACAATATTTGTGTACCTTTTGTACTTTCTGTTCTTTCATCTTAGATGAAGATGGCCCAGACACTATTTTCCAACTTTACTGAGGTTAGTTCTTTTCTTTTCCACCCTATGCTGTGCTTTTATGTTATTATTTATAACAGTTATGTTTATTTTTTCTGTTTACATTGTATTTGGATTTTCCTCCACCTCATGGTTAAACAAGGCCTAGAATTTTTCCTTATTCATCACTTGGTCATATGGAAACACCCCTCCCCACTCAAGGCCATAGTATGAGTTGAGTGCAACAGTCATAGTTGCAATAGTCATAGTTGACAGAATTCGGTGCAGCAGTCATAGATGACATAGGAATCTAAGCCATCTATTCATATAATTCATTTGTGCCCTCTAAATCTGAATCTACCCTTTCAATCACTTAATTAATTGCCAGTATACATATTGATCTTATGATTTGGTAGGTCTGATAATAAACTCTATATGGCTGGTTGCTCTGGTAAAAGTCACTTGATGTCATATGAGCAGGCATGTAGTTTCTACTAGAGCATAGTAGCATACCAGGAGCTTCCTTTGAACAATTAGTTCTCTGCTGTAGAAAGCATGAACTCACTAAAGAGCCCTAGAAATCTGCTCTATGAGTCCCTTACTGGGACTTGTCAAAGACTCCACAGAGTTACTCAGCCTACTATCAATACTATAAGCACCAGAAGAAGCAAAAAGCTGTCTGAGACAAGGTACAGAGCCACTTGTCCTATAGTATGAATCTATTAAGAGTACTATCTTATTTTGAACCCCAATCAAACTTCCATCAGAATTATATAATAAATTCATAAAACTAGATTGTTCACATGTATTATGTGCTGTCTCCAAAATTTAAATAAGCCTACCGAAAGCTGTCATGTTTAGAGATAGGAACTGAAAAGTACGATAACTTGTCTTTTCCCCATGGTAAGGATGACTTAGCCTGCCAGAGTTTTTGCATGCCATCAGCAGTTGGATTCTTTTTGTTTTCTGGTCAACAAGTTATTAATTTCCAGTATCCAATCCTGCGAATCTTCATCCTGAGGCCACTTCTGGCATAACTGTCTTTATTCCACAAGTAGACCGTAAAACAAGAATCCTAGTACAAATAATATAATTGGGTAGTGAAGTAAATTTGATAGGAGAATGGATAAGAAAAGGAAATTGAAGTCATCTAATAAAATGTGGCTTATCAAGTCAGTTACCACTTTTAACAATTAATTTTAGCCCCATTGGGAAAACCAAAATGCAATATAAACTCACAGCTCAGTGTTATCTTACCTGTGGAGTAAGAGAGTTGACATATTTATGCATAGACTCCCATTCCCATCAATCATTTGTTGAGAGCTCCTCTGGGGAAAGGAGAATACTAAAGGCACTTCTAATCTGCCCAAATTAAATATCTAAATATGACAGTTAATTAAAGCTGTAAAATGAAACAGGATCTTAAGTAAGAAAGATTTCTTAAATGGTGCAAAGTATACCAACCACAAAGGGAAAAGGGGAAGATTGGACTGCATTAAAATCGAAAACTGTTCTTTATCAAAAGTCACCATTAAGAGGATGAAAATTCAAGTCTCAGAGAGACAAAATGTATTTGCAATTCATGTATCTGATAGAAAGATCATAGAAAGAAAAAATACATATAAAATATATAAATCAAAAGAAAAATTCACAGGCCAGCAATATCTTGATGCCAAAGCTGGATAAGGACGCTACAAGAAAAGAAAATTATAAGCTAATATCCCTGATGAACATAAATTTAAAAATCCTCAACAAAATATTACCAAACTGATTGGAATAGCACAGTAAAAGGATTATACAGTATGTTTAAGTGGGATTTATTTCAGGGATGCCAGAATGGTTCACATCCACAAGTCAATAAATATGATACTCACATTAACAAAATGAAGCATAAAAATAATATGATCATCTCAATCAATGTAGAAAAAGCATTTAGCAAAATGCAACATCCTTTCATAATAAAAACTCATCAGGTAAGGTATAGATGCAGTGTACTTCAACATAATAGAAGCTGTGTATGACAAGACCAATAGTGGAAAGCTAAAAAGTTCCATTCAGAGCAATTATACAAGAAAAAGTTATCCAAATTATAAAGGAAGAAGTACAATTATTTTGCAGATGACATGATTTTATACATATAAAACCTGTGACTCCACCAAAAGATTGTTAGAACTAATGAACAAATTCAGTAAAGTTGCAGGATACATAATCAATCTACAAAAATCAGTTGTGTTTCTATGCACTAAGAACAAACTTTTGGAAAGAGAAATTAAGAAAACTCTGATTTACAAGCGCATCAAAAAGAATAAAAATACTTAAGAATAAATTTAATTAAGAAGGTGAAAAATCTGTGCACAGACATCTGTAAGACCCTGATGAAAGAAATGAAAGAGACAGAGATGAATGGAAAGATATTCTGTGTTTATGGATTGGAAAAATTATAATGTGGAAATGTCCATACTACCCAAAGTAATATACAGATTCAGTGTAATCTTTATCAAAATTCCAATGGAATTTTTCACAGAAATAGAAAAAATCCTAATGTTCATGGGGACCTACAAGGCCCCCAATAGCTAAGCAATATTGAGCAAGAAGAGCAAAAGCTGGAGGTATTACACTTACTGATAATAGAAATAAATCCATATATATAAAGGCACAAAGAATCCACAATGGGAAAAGGATAGCCTTCAATAAATGGTGTTGGGAAAACAGATATCCATAGGCAAAAAATAGAATTGGACCCCTATCTTAAACCATGTATAAAAATCAACTCGAAATGGATTACAGGACTTGAAAATAAGACCTGAAACCATAAAATTCTTAGAAAATGTGGAAGATAGTAGATAAGCTCTTTGACATTGGTTTTGGCAATGACCAAAAGCAAAAGCAACAACAACAACAAAAACAAGTGGAACAATATCAACTAAAAAGCTTATGCACAGCAAAAATGAAAAAAATCCCATCAACAAAATGAAAAGGCAACCTATGAAATGGGAGAAAATATTTACATACTACACATCTGATAAAGGATTAATATCTAAAATGTATAAGAAAATCATACAGGTCAAAACAAAAAAAAATATAATGAAAAATGGGCAAAAGACCCAAATAGACATTTATCCAAAGAAAACATACAAATGGTAAATAAGTATATGAAAGGCTGCTCAACATTACTAATCATTAGGGAAATGGGAATCAAAACAATGAGATATCTCCTCAAATCTGTTAGGATGTCTGTTGTCAAGACAAATGCTGGTCAGGATGTAGAGAAAAAGGAACCTTGTAACACCATTGATAGGAATATAAACTGTTACAACTACTATGGAAAATAGTATGGAAGTTTCTGGATAAATTAAAAATAGAATAACTATATGATCCAGAAATTCCACTTCTGAGTATACATCTGAAGGAAATAAAAACTGTTTCAAAGAATTATCTTCACTCCTGTGTTTTTGCAGCATTGTTCACAATAACTAAGATGTGGAAGCAACCTAAATGTCCATCAATGGATGAATTGATAAAAGAAAATTATATAGATAGATCGATAGATAAAAGAAAAAATATATAATTATGTAATTATACACACACAAAAAATAGAAAATTATACAGACCAAAAAAAAAAAGAGAAAAGCCTAACATTTGTAACAAAGAAAATGAACCCAGAGGACATTATGCTAAGTGAAATGAGCAAGACACAGAAAGATAAATACTGCATTAATCTCATATATATATGGAATCTAGAAGTCAAATTCAAATGAAAGTAGAATCAATTTTGCCAGGGCTGTGAGGTGGAGGAAACTTGCGAAGAGGTTGGTCTAAGAATACAAAGTATCAGTTACGTAGGCTGAGTAATTCCTGGAGATAAATGTATAGCATGGTGACTAGAGTTGATAATACTATATTATATAACTAAAATTTGCTAAGAGTAGATCTTAAGCATTCTCACAATATATATACATACATGCTAACTGTGAGGTGATGGAAGTATTAATTAACTTGGTGGAAATTCTTTTAGAATTATATCAGATATTCACATTATACACTTAAAATATGTTTATTTGTCAATCATACTTCAGTAAAGCTGGAAAAAAATAAATAAAAATTGTTAGGATTGTAGTTATATATATTTTATCTTAATAAAAAAATAGAAAAAATGCAAATAAAAAGTCAAAGTGATAACAGTAGAAAGATGGGTGTAAGAAACGAGTACAGAGATTCAGTTGAATTGATTAATAAAGACAAAAGCCAGTTGGTTCTTGCCTAGAAATATAGACAAATCTACATATCAGAAGAAATAAGTATATTTAGACCAAACAGACATTTACAACACAAACCCCAAATTGAATATTGCTAAGATTATATTCTAGAGTTTGCACATATTGATCTCCTAATAACTGCACCTCACCTAGGCAAGTTTATGTACAATTATTTTGTTTTCTGGTGAGTAATGACAGATATTTCAAGATTAATGAGTATTACAGGAATGCAAGCTTCTTAAACTTTCATTATATATGCATTTAAAAAACCCAGCACTTAAGCAATGGCTAGCATATATAAATCTTAGTCCTTACTTGTTGAATCACTGAGTTATTACAATGATCAGGGAGAAACCTGCTAATCAGTCAGCCAGCCATTGTGATTCTAGTGTAGGCCAAGACTGAATCCTAAATAGAAATTTCAATAAGAAATTTCAGTGAAAGCCTATACACTTCCCCTTGGTTTGTGGATCATTTGAATCTACAATTTTAAAAAGTTTTCAGAAATAAAACCCTGAAAGCAAATCGGGAAGCATGGTTGGTGGAATAGGAACATATAAACCAAGTAGCCACAGGGAGTCAGATATAAAATATATATATATTTAGATCAAGCCTCCAGATATAGTTTCCAATTTACAGGAAATTTGTGAGATGAATAAACATCTTAAATGTCATATTTATACCACCAGCAAAATCAAGATTATAGAGAATCATATGTTGAAGGATCTGTTATTTGTGAGAAAAAATTTGTAAGAAAAAACTAGAGATGGAAAGGATATCTATGTGTAGTTTACAAGTGATTGGCTGAGTTGGCAAATTTTGAACATAGGTGATGGATACATGTGGTTTATTATGCTAATGTCTCTGTTTGGATTTATGTTTAAACATTTAGTAAAAAAAAAATATACGAAATAGCAGGCAGTTATTAAGAATCTAAGCTGAAGCTATTGGCAAAGCAATTTTTATCTACCATATTATTAAATTATAAGGTAATTTTCTTCAGTTTCAAATAAATATATTGTTTGTGGTCAGAGCTAATAAAACCAGACCTGATGAAATATTTGTATTTTTCCTCTGTGTAAGTAATGCTCAATGTCAAGAAAATGTATTTGTGAGGTTCACTTCTAACTTAAAGAGGAAATGCTATCAGAGACTACCTGAAACCACTACTTTTTCCTTATCCATACCATATCTTAATACCCAAAGAAGTATGTACACAAATATTTATTTTGTCTTAAGTTTTATATATATAATTGGAAGGGTGTGGATATATATGCATTATATATATATATAATGCATATATATCAAGCATTTTATACTCTTTTTTATACATTCATAGACATATATATATATAGGGACCGAGTGAAAAGAAGAGGATTAAGGCCTTAAAATTAATGACTTCCAGAATAGTGTCTCTTATAAGTAGATATAAAGAATCATGAAAAAGAGTCTTAAATAAATGATTAAATATTAAAGATGCTCTAACCTTTTTTGGGGGGGGTCATTTTTAAATACTAGATTGTTTGCTGTTGTGTCATTTTGTTATCGAAATGCATTGTCTTTCTCAAAATACTTGCAAGTTTTAGACATTAACCTAGAAGTGTACACATCAAACCAGCGTTGTAAACAATCAAATGCCATATTCCTGTTTATAGCATGAGAAAAAGATAATTCCTTTTATAATTTTGAACCAGACTTCTTAGAAAGAATTCCAAAGGAAAGGGTTGAATAATTAATGCTGCAAACTATCTAATTCTTTTAGCAAAGCTTATTTCACAGTTTTGCTTCAGTGTTCACCAGCTGTAGAGACGGCAATTCAAACTCTCTAAATTAATCCCAGCTGCAGTGCTTGCAACACAATTAACACGTTTAAAAGTGATAAATATATGTTAAAAAAACAACAATTTGAGGTCAATTGAAAATGAGCTGTCAAAAAGTCGGAGATTGCCTAAATCCTTCTCATTTTTTTGTCAAGCTAATTGTAAATTTCACTAATAATTTGGATTGGGGGAAAGGTTTTAAATTACTAAAATATAAATTCTACTTTTAAATATGTTCTCTTTATGCTCAAGGTGAAGGATATGTTTCATAATTTCAGAGAACTTGGAAGATACTGGCTTATTCATTTTGACATTCCAAAGAGAAGGGAGAAGGATAATTATGGTACAATTATCAAGGAAATACCTCTTAGACAAATAGTTATAAATAATACTCATGGTTGCTATGTTAGACACTGTCTCAGTCATCCACATAGCATATGATTTCCTGTTACACAGCCTTTACAGTAGGAATAACTGGAAGGAAGTAGGAAATAATTGGAAGGACTTAGGAAGTGGCAGTTTGATGATTTGTATACGGAGGACTGTGTTAGGGCCTTCCTGCTGCCATTTCTCACCTCAGTATCACATCCCCGGAATTCATATTTGGAAATACATGCAACTTGGCTGAGATAGAATTTATCAAAAAATACTAATAACTGTTGTTCCAGGAACTTTCAGAATTTTAGCTGCTAAATAGACTGTAGCTTTCTTTCTGGAAACAAATGGAAAGGTCTGTTGTGCATTTGTCATTTTCTACTTTATGACCATTTTATCATTTCATCCTCATAATAACTGTGTATTATTACTTCCGTTTTCATACTTGAGGAAAGTGGACCTCACAATAAAGATTTGCCCAAGATTAAACAGCAAACAAACATGTACTATTAAACACACATGCACACACAGTCATACACACACACCACAGTTATTTTTTTACTTCAGTGGTGCACAATTTTTCTACATATTTTACAACTATATCCCTCTGTATAGGCTGATTTTTTGTCTTCATAAAAAAAGTAAATGATATAGTTAAAATTATAGTATCACCTTTTATTTGAGATAATTTACCACCTTTATTTGTGGTGGTTGTTGTTCATATTATAATAGCCTTAATTAGAGATATGACAGGGAAAATAGTTAAGACCTGGTGAGAAATTAGATACAAGGAAACCACCCCCCAAAAAGCGGAAGTAGCAGCATAGTTACTGAGAATGGGAATTTAGGTTCCTGGGGAAATATTGATTTACTACTGATAACAACAGCAAGCTACAGGAAGAAATGGTGTTTTAAAAATTAACATCTGAGGTTTTATATTTGTAATGGCTTTTAAAGGATATATTAAGAATGAATGCTTAGCACAATAATACTGCACACAGTAAATTCATATATGTTGATCAATTTGAATTCAAAATAAAAAATACCTGTAGGAACTGGGGGGGGAATAAAATCATAAAGCTATTTAAACATAATTATAGAGAGAATTCTTAGGAGATAAATTAAGGAGCTATAGCACAGAGTCACATACTGTTTATAACAGTAAGAAAACAATAACTCACTCTAGGTGATTATAATAATTAATTAGAACCCATGGATGAAAAATTGATGGAAAACAATCTTAGCAAAAAGAGAAATTGATATTTATTTTGAAAATTATATGAAAAAGTATATATTAACTAGAATTTACTAACTTAAGTGATGAAAATTAGAGCAATTTACGTACTAGTAAATCTTTACAATGATATGTGCCAAGCATTTTTCTAAATCCTTAGGTTTAGGATTTCTAGTGCTTCTACAGCCTCAGGAAGTAAATGCTATTATTTTAATTTTACATAACTTCAGATAAGCTAAGTGCCTTGCCCATGCGCCAAATGAGTTGTGGAGCTGGAACTCAAACTCAGCATTTCAAAGTTGGTTCGATTCTACTTCCTATGATTTTCCAGTATATCAGATTCATTTAGAAATAGATACAGTGAATAATGGTCATTTTGTGGAAATAAAATCTGTATAAAAAATTAACAAGGAAGACATGGTTCGTTTGTAAAATTTTCCCCTCTAAGTTTCCATGACATTATTTAGTTGTTATCTGAAACATTTTCAAATCTCTTTTGGCTGCTTCTTTCATCTCTTATTATTAGAATGCCACATTATTTCAGTCTGTGCTTCTACTTCTTCATTAACATTCAGGCTTTTACCAACCGTTAATTTCCACTTACTCCCTATTGTCTCCAAATGTGTGTCTTCAGAAATTTAAAATTTTTAAGTATAAAGTTTTAAGTCTGAAAATCTTCATTTCCAAGTTGTATTAGCAGCTCAGCTGATAATATCATTATTGACTCAAGTCATTACAGCTGGAAATATTGGGCTATTTTTTTTCTCATTCTCTACATCAAATTAGTCTTTGTCTTTCAGTTCAAAAATATCTCATCTGTTCTTTCTACACCTATCAAACTGCCTTTGTTTATCTTCTCATAATTTTTCAAACCAATAATTTCAAAAGGCAATTAGCTATTTTCCTTACTATTAGATTTTCCCCTTTTAATCTTCACTGTATCAAAAAACTTTTTGTCTACAGTATAATGCCACCTTAGAAAAATTTAGTTACTCTCTATAATTAGAAAACCCACAGTTTTACAATTATATTGTGCATATCTCCATGTTCCATGGCAATGGTGTAAATGGAGTTATGTCATCTATAAAGAAACTGTGCCACCTGAAGTCCTTCTATTGCTTTTTCAATTTGTAATAGTTTTCCATAATTCCAATTTTACTTTTCCAGTATAAAAATCTAAAGCAGAGATTCCTGAACTTTTTCAGTTTGCAGTGACATTAGTGTCTCAGAAATGTTTCACAGGGCTCCTAGACAATAAATAGGTAGATAATATTTAAAGTTCCATTTATTAAAAGACAGCTATAAACAACCTTTTAAGTATTTATGCTCTAACAATTTAGTAGCTGTTTGATAAAATAATATACATAAAATGAAAAGATTAATATTTTAATTAAAAATTTAAATAACCACTATTATTCACTAAGATAATGTGTGTATCTAGTGCCACTACAAAATTTCTTAAAGCTTAGACTCAGATTATTCACCACCATTCTTGTTTTCTGTTTAACATTGATTTTTGCATAGTACTTGCATTTTCTTACAACTACCTCTGAAAATCCAACTTTGTAAAGATATGATGTCATCAAAAGGAAGGCAGCATGATTTAATGTCGAAGTTGTAAGCTATCTGAAATTAGAGTTCACACAATGACTGACAGGTGTTGAGCATCATTGAGTTCTCTAGACATCTAAAATTTTAAGAGAATTTTTCTAAGTTTACTGCAGTCCCCTGGGATGATTTGACACACAGTATGGGAACCATGCACCTAAAATAAAAACAGAATGAACAAAAGATTCCTACAGTCTTATTTTCCTTTGTAACTGCAGTGCTTTATAATTAGATTTAATCAGTTGCACTAACACAGAAATCTAATTTTGCTTAGATTATGGCAGAGGCAATTGATTCAGTTTCTAGCAGTACTTTCTTTCGTTAGCTTTTTTTTTTTTTTTTTTAGTTTGTGTCTGTGTGAGTGTTTGCCAGAGATCACCAAAAATCTAATATAGCCTATAGATGCCATATCAGAATAACGTTTTTCAAAATATAAAATAAAGACATGGTCATAGTGGAAGTCCTAGCTAATTCAGTGAAACAAGACAAGAAAAGAAAATACATACATATTGGGAAGGAAAAAATAAAACTGTATTTTTTTTTCCAGATTGTCTAGAAAAATCAAGAGACAACAACAACAGACTCTTGGAACTAGTAAGTGGTAATAACAAGCTTTTAGGATGTAAGGTTAATATACAAAAGTCAACTGCTTTCCTATATACCAGTAACGAATAAGTAGAGTTTGAAACTATAAACATATTACCATTTGCATAGCATCCAAAAAAAGTACAGTACTTCTCTATAAATCTAACAATATGTACAAGATCTATATGAGGAAAATTACAAAATCTAATGAAAGAATTCAAAGAAGAATAAGTGGAGAGATATTTTATGTTTATAAACAGGAAGACTCAATGTTATCAAGATGTCAGTTCTTCCAAACGCGATATACAAATTTCACGCAATTCCACCAGAAAACTGTAGTAAGTTACTTTGTGGATATCAACAAACTGATTCTAAAGTTTATATGAAGAGGCAAAAAACCCAGAATAGCCAACGCAATACTAAAGGAGAACAAAGTTGATGACTCACACTACCCAACTTAAAGACTTACTATATAAATCTACAGTAATCTGAACAATGCAGTATTAGTGAAAGAATAGACAAATAGATCAGTGGATCAAAATAAAGAGCCCAGAAATAGACCCACATAAATATTGTCAACTAATCTTTGGCAAAGGAGCAAAGATAATAGAGTGGAGAAAAGCGAATCTTTTCAACAAATGATGCTATAACAGCTAACATCCATATGCAAAAAAAGTGAATCCAGACAGAGACCCAATACCCTTCACAAAATTTAATTCAAAATTGATCATAGGCCTAAGCATATGACCTTGGGTATGATGATGACTTTTTCGATATAATACCGAAGTCATGATCCATGAAAGAAATAATTGATAAGCTGGACTGCATTAGAATTAAAAACCCTCTGTCTTAGAAAGTCACTGTGTATGGAATAAGATAAAAGCCACAGACTAGGAGAAAATATTTACAGAAGACGTATCTGATAAAAAAAAAAAAAAAAAAACCTAAAATATGCAAAGAACTGTTAAATGTCACAATTAGAAAATGAACAACCTGATTTAAAAATAGATAAAATACCCAGACACCTCAGCAAAGAGATATAAAGATAGCAAATAAGCATATGAAAAGATGCTCAACATCATATATCATTAGGGAACTGCGAATTAAAACAACAGTGAGATACTACTATACACCTAATGGAATGTCAAAAAGCCAAAATAGTAAAGCTCCAAATAATGGCAAGAACGTGAAGGAACAGGAACTCTTATTCATTGGCCATGGGAATGCAAAGTGATACAGCCACTGTGGAATACAGTTTAGCACTTTATTAAAAAACTAAACGTAGTCTTACCATATGATCCAGTTATCACACTATATATATTGGTATTTACTTAAAGAGTTGAAAACTCATGTCCAACAAAATTCTCCACACAGATGTTTATAACAACTTAATCATAAATGCCAACACTTGGAAGCAACCACGATATCCTTTAATAGGTGAATGTATAAATAAACTGTAGTATATCCAGACAATGGAACATTATACAGAGCTAAAAATAAATAAGCTATTTATCATGAAAAGTCATGGAAGAAGTTAAATGCTCATTATTAAGTGAAATAAGGCTACATACTATACGATTCCAACTATATGACATTTTGGAAAATGCAAATCTATAGAGATGATGAAAAGATCATTGGTTATTGGAATTAGGAGGGAAGGAGGAGTGGATATGTAGAGCACAGAAGATTTTTAATGCAGTGAAACTATTCTGTATACTATAATTGTAAATGCATTTTATTATATATAGGTCAAAACCCATAGAATGAACAACACCAAGAGTGAACCCTAATATAAACAGACTATGGTCTTTGGGTCATAATGATTTGTCAAAGTACGTAACAAATTAGCCCCTCTGATGCAGGATGTTGATAGTGGGAGAGGCTATGTGTGTGGTCAGGGATATGGGCACTCTGTACTTTCTGCTGAATTTTGCTGTGAACCTAAAACTGCTCTAAAAAAAATATATGTAAGTAAATAAATCAATAAATAGGATTACAGAGGAAACTTAGCAATACAGCATCAAAATATTTTTAAAAGTTTACAATATAGTAATATGTGTTTTATAAAGAAATAACATGATCAAACAATATGTCCGTTACCAAAATCTTGAAGTAATAATAAAAATAAATAGTATCTTAGAAATAGTGATATAAAATATCTCTGCATTTTAATTGTTGTCAAAGTCACAGGTGCTACTAATATTATTGCCTACTTTTATAACTGAAGAGATATTTATGTAATTGATTTTCCCAATCAACTTCTCAAGCACCATGAATTCTACCCAAAAATCTTTTGGAGAATTAAGAAACAAAGGTTGAGGAGAGCAATGATCAGAATGTCTTTGTAAGGCAGAGAGGCAGGACCTCTTAGTGAGATAGTCCTGTAGCATGGTGATAAGAGTTGATTCTGAAGTGTCAACCTAGAGTCCGTTTTTTCATTTTTACAGCTAAGGTATGTCTACACACTTTAAGAAATCCTTTCTCCTTATGTTAACAAGAATGAATTCTCTTTCTGCAATAAGAAATTTGTTATATATGATAATGAGAATACAGACTATCAGGAATTCAGGAATGCAGATACTCTACACCTTTTCTCCATCAGCTCAGCTCCAATCACAAGAACAGTACTCAAAGAGTTGTGCATTTTGGAGTTATAGATGAGATTTCCTTTGGGAAATTAACAAATAAAAAACTAACCCCCGCCCAAAATCTACGTTATCTAAGGAAATTAACACAGAGTTGGAACTCATATAGAGGTATATATTATTTTAGAATCTATGTTTATGCATATTGCTTATTGCTACACTATATTTTCTCCATTTAAATTTTATCCAAGAAAATGGCTATGCCACAGAAAAATCCTACATCTTTAAGGTACATCTTATTGTACAACACTCATGTAAAATAAATATACTAATAATAATTTTAAGAGACTAGTGATATTTTTGTGATGTTATTACTTAAATAATTTTGGTGCTTCTCCATTTATACTTAATCTCAAAAAACATTTTAATATATGTATGAGTAAATGGAACATGAATAAAGTACTCTAAAATCTTTAAAAATAGATTAGTAATATTAGTTTTCTTTGATATTGCTTTGTTGAGTTATGGAAGTAGAAACAGTAGAGAGATTGTTTTATATCTAATTTAAGATTGAATTCTCTTTCGTATGGCAAGTGAAGAAGACTAGAATGTGTGTGAGTGTGCTAGAAGTAAAAGAAAGAAACAGCAAGAGAAGAGACTCAGAGTTCAAGGTTCATACCCAATAATGCAGTTTGAACTATTATCCAAGGCCAACATCTGAGGGCTATTCAGATCAGTTCTGCGCTATAAAAGTTGCTGTCCTAAGGATGAGGCTTTTTATGGATTTTTTTCATGCCAAGAACTTTATTTCAAAGGGAGATTGCAATTGCATTCTGTCGGACCTCAATAAATCTGAGCCAAAAACTGAACTGCCAGAGGGAACGATAAAGCTGAATGAGATCTAAAAAGATTTACTATTAGGCAATGTGTGGAGAGAAATTCATTCAACCATTTAAAATTATATTTTCCAACCAAAAGTGAAAACAAAAATGATGTGGAAGTCAGTCTATATCAATAGATTGCTAATGAAATATAGTTATTAATTCAGTGGAGGTCTACAGCATCGCCTGTATCATCATCTGCATCTCACAGCATCTAGTGATCTTCAGAGAAAAAATGAGAGCAACACACATTTTGTGGAATGTATCATCCTTAAAAGTCCACACAGAGGAAAGCAATTCCCACCAGGTTTAACCTGTGAATTATGTCTGAAAATATAGTTATTATAGTTTTCCATTTTTGAGCTGATGATTGGTTGTGCTCACTTTTCTGTAAAGTTGAATTGCTTATATGTGAAGCAGAAGGGAAAGTCAATGTAAAATAATATAGAAAGTCATCATGAGTAAACTTCTAAAGGCCTGATTTGATTGTTTTAGGATTGACTACACCTAATGAATTACTTATATGAATTTATGTTACTTTATTTTATATTTCTAATTCTGTGTTTTTTAGCAAAGCCATAGAAATATTACCTTGCATATATATATACATATATAAATAATTCAAAACTTTATCATTTCATTAATATCTCTCCAACCAATTTTATTATTTTAAAAATGCTTATTTTAGTGAAATGAAAAATCAGAACTTTTAAATAGTGTCTTTAGGCATTCTTATCTTTGTCAGCTTAATTGTAATTTATGTCAGTATGAGTATATATCACCCAGTATAGATATATTAACTCTTACATATTGTTTATGACTTGACTAAATCAGAGGGGAGACTTAATTTATGGTTAGAATAGGACAAAATCAAATGAGTCATTGCTGTGGATTGGGTTATATACCTAGATGGACACATAGATACATAGATGATTTACATGCAGAATTCTTATCTTGGCCTACTTAGAGTGCTGGTAATAATGTATTTGTCTAGGTTTTTTGCCTAGAAAATATCTAAAAATTAATAATGAGTCAGAAAGAAACAGTGCAGTATATGGACTGTGAGAACTTTATGGTTTTTATTCATTTGAACTTTATCGAAGTGTTTTAAGTCTTGTCTTGAGACTGAATAGACCCGTTTTTGTGCATTTACTTTGCCTCTTTGTACATTAGCAAACAGACTCATCTATCACCAAAGAAGCTGCTTATTAAGCGTTTCTTAATATCTAAAGGTACCAAAAATGTGCAGTTTGGAGGGTCATGCCTTTTATTTACATTTTTAACTGAGGAGAAAAATAATTTTAAAAAAAAGTAGATGGCTCTCTCCTATAATCTAAAAGTATCACAGCAGGTTAAGGAAGATAATATTCATTTGCTGCTTGTTGTCTCAGTTTCTTCCACCAGTAAAGTATTTAATACTTTAGCTATCTCTTCAGTAAGTTATTTTAATAAAATGCATATGCAATATTTAGCAGTCTCAAGAATAATGGAGCAAAAAAAACTACTGAGGTTAAATGAGTGAGTAAAAGAAAAATTGGGTCCTTGTAATCTTGAAGTTGAGAAAGAGATTTTTGACAGTACTGAAAATAACAGGTCAAGAAAAATATTATGGGGCATATCTTTTTTAAATTTGGAAAATTTCATACTATAGTATGGTTAAATTCTGAAATTCACTAAATTTCTCTGCATAAAGAGAAAATAAAGGAGAATCCTTATATAGCCAATAATATTAACTATTATTATTATTTTTAATTCCATACTCATACTTTCTGGTAATTTAGCTACCATTTATGTAGGAAAGACTGTTGGCCAGGGAATGTAATTATCAGTTCAACTTAAAAAGTAAAAATTTCATTATAAATTACACTGATTTTTATATATCATCCAAATAATAATTAGGATACTGTAGGGCTAAGTGTCTATTATAAACTCTATAATATGGGAGAACATTAAAAGAAATACAGCCCTGCCATCCAAGGTCATATATATATTTCTGATTTTTCTAATCATTCACTTATATTTCTCAATGAACATTAAGGGATATCTAAATCGTAGTATAACCTAGATATGCCTCCAAAGACTTTTTCTTCACCTGTTTCTCCCCGTACTGTAAAGTTTCTTTCCCAACTTCAAGATTAAAGATCCAAATTTTTTTTTCATTTATTTAATCTTAATATTATTTTACTCCTATAAATAAATCTTGTTTGTTTTTAAATAAAGCACTCAACTCTGATTTTCTAGTTCTGTTGCTTTACTCTAATTTTCTGAGTACCCAACACAAAATTTTAGGACTTAAGCTGACTGTCTACCCTATAAGGTAGAGGAGCTGCAAAGGTTATATACAGAGACAGAAATCTCCTTGGAGGTAGATAAATCCCAGGATTAAATGGTGGAAAGTGATGTAGTAATAAATATTGTTGTCACTTACATTTATATCTTTTATTGCTGTTACATATGTATCAATCTGAATGAATATGTTAATAGGTTCCTTTGAGAAAAATATTTTCTGTTCTTTTGCTAAGAAAAAAACTAGGTTTCTAAAACTACACATTTTAAATAATGTTAAATTGTGGGGACCTGCTATGGGTACCATTTGACTTTACCCAGTTAACAATAAATTGGTGTCAACATATTTTCATCAAACAGCAAAACAGACCTGTTTGCAGTATATTAGCAGTCAAACATTCTCTTCTTTTTAAATTTTCTACCATAAAATATTTTTAGCTAAAAATTGATTTATTACCAATCTCTACGAATATGCATTATCATAGTTGATTCATCAGTTTACCAAAAAAGAAAGTTTTTCTGAATAAGATAGAATACTACACACATAGTTTATGCAATCTAACAATTCTATCAGAAAGAACTCCTTCCATTGAAATGTTAAAAATTTATGTATGTCTTTCTTATGCTATGTTGAGAGTATTTTCCTATTTGTGTGTTATGTGTGTGTGCATGTGTGTTTTATTCCACAGAGTTGATCAGAAAATACATGACGACAAGAACTAGGTATAACTCATTTGGCACTCTCTCTTAGGTACTGTTAGATTGCCTAATATATGATTTGCTATTAGCACTTTTTGAAAAAAACATAGACTTTGAAAAAGACTCACAATAGTTAAGTGTACAAAATAATTGGTGTGAGTATGGGAGAGACATGAAGAAAACAAAATGGAAAAAAGATGTGGACCCATAAGGAAGTTAAAAACCTGCCTAGTTTTGCCTTCTGTTAGCCCCATTGACACATACTCTTGATTCAAATGATTAATTATAGAACAAAATGTGTTTTCTAAAATTTGTGTAATATAATTTTGTATCTAATTACAGAAATAACTTAAAAAGATCATGTCTTTTATTTTCTTCATGACTAGGTACATATTTAGTGCTTTAAGAGAAAATTATGTCTTCATTCAATAAACTTGGAGGGAGAATATCCAGTAAACTAAATAAAAAAAGGCATACCACATATTTTGTTTAAATAATGAAAAATAATATAGTATAATTATTATATTTTAAATGGTCAGTAATATTCAATCTAACCATATAAAGATTTGAGAAATGAGTACTAGAGTTCTTAAACAATTTTTAAAAGATATCAGAAGCACAATGAGAAACACAACTATGTGAGATAAGTCTAGTTAGAAATTTAATATATTAATATATAGTATTATTTTTTTTCTAATTTATAGCAATTAAATCCATTGTGACTCTAGAGTTTTTACTTCGTTTCAATAAAAAAGACAAATAATATTTTGGATAGGAGTGGATTTTCTACATTTAATACACATCCTGTCTTGTCTTTTATCTAGAAAGTCAAGATTCCTTGTCTAAAGAATAACAGCTCAAGCCACAGAGAAATTGATCATGGCAGTTCTAGTGTTGTAGGAGATGGTTTGTGTGGGAGTATAGGGGTTTTCAGAGAAGAGGGTCATACAGAGTGGAAGAGAAAAAATATATATATCCTTTCTTGTTTATCAGTGCTTCCATTGTCCTACTAGTCTTAATTTTTCTTAATTGCATTTCTAGAAAGACCAAGAAGTCTGATTGCTGATATACTTGAATGTTGTAGCAACAGTTTCTCATTCCCTCAGAATATGCAGTGTCATGAGGCAAAAGCACTTAGTGGGAAACTTGAGATATCTTCCAGCATGTCTCATCCAAACTGGCAATTATGATTTTAGGTTAATCTTGTAGCTTCTAATACATGCCTTATTATTTTAGATAAGGAGAAAAAAAATTAAAGGTTATATCCACTTTAGCAGTTGTCAAAATTTGCTACAAAATTACCCGAGCAAGTAATCTTTGACAATCATTTAGAGAGACCTAATATCATTTCCCCCTATACATATGTATTTCTTGAAATTTGGGTGGAAAAATATCTTGAACATTTTGAAATAAATGTAAAATCTGTGTGTGACTAACCTATTGAGATCCATCATATTATGCATTTTAACTTATCCACACTGTAGTATTCACTGAATAAGGGCAGGGGAGGACAGAAAAGCGTAGATAAACAATATAGTAATGTTTTCTGTCCTTAAGAGATGGGTGTTTTGAGAAGCAAAATCCAATAGACCTGAAGTAACAGCAAAGAAAAGAAAATTAATTGTATAGTTACAGGTTTATGCTATAACTATTCAAAAGAGGGAAATATAGACAGCTGGGAAAATTAAGGAATTTTTATTGAAAAAATGGACTCTTTTTTACATATTGACGGTCTGGTGAGAAAGAAACTTAGAGCAACACAGAGGAAGAGAAAAACTGGAGTAAAGCCACAAATCAGGGACAATCTTTTAGGAAGATAAAGGACAACAATATGAGCAGAAGGAGGAAATGTTTTTGGAAGCTTTGTAATTTCACTTAGGACAACGCACACTTCATAGACAAATTGTTTTTAATACTCGAAGTACCATAATGCTCTAATTTCTGTATATTAAAATAATATTGTATTCTATATTTGCAGATATTCTAATTTTTTAGGGACTGTTTATTCACGATCATTTTGTCTCTCTTCTATACCATTTGGGCATTAGCAAATCCCATTTCCTTCACATTAACACATCCCTGGCTTCCTGCCATTTGCTTATTATCACCTCCACTGGAGAAAACAAACAAAAATAAATAAATAAATGAATGAATGAATGAATGAATAAATAAATAAATAAGAAAAAATACACACTATTCACTTATTCTAACTCTTAACCATTTTGCTAATACTTTGGATAAGAAAAGAGTTGTGAAAATATAGTCTCTAATAAAGCTTCAGGGTTTTCTGTGAAGTTTAACTGCCCTGACAGTGACAATTTAGCAAATATCTTTTAGGAAAGACATTGTAATTTAAAGTCATGCTATCTGTCTTTGAGTTTATTGTCAGGAAATGAAGGAGTATTTACTAATCATATTTTTTCATGCTGACACTATTAAAAAACAAATAAATTGAGATCTTGAGCAACTGTAGTAATATTAACATGCAGATATAACTTTAAAAATATTCTATAAATAGAATTTTAATATTTCTAACAAGTTATTTCAATAATTGGATTTTTCTTGTTTTGGGGTGACATATAACAAATATTATATATTGCATATTTAGTAGTTAATTTTGTAAACATAAAAATACATACTTAAAGCATAGGATTTTGATATCTATTATCTACCAAAATCAGGACTAGAAAAGAGGTATGGTTAAGTGTTTTAGACTGAATATAAGAGAATTCCTGAGAAAATAATGGATAGATAGTGGGATGTGCTGAGGGCAAATATGAACTCCTCTTAACTACCTAATAGTTAAAGAATTATTATTGATCTAGAAAAGACAAGGAGCAGTCCTGCCTACATTTAAAGGCAGAATCTATTAGAGATCCTCAAATTTAGGGTTTTTATAAACCATAAAGTCTGCCAATTTTTACTTTTTCCAGAAATACCATTAAAAATAACACTAAAAATGGTAATTGTGAATATCTCTGGAAATGAAAGTGAGTTTAAGAGAGATAAAGGGGATGTACATTCACTTTTTATTCTATTTTCTTAGATATTGTTTTATAAGCACTTAAAACCTTTTGCATAAAAATATTAAGAATGAAACAAAACTATGATCTAGTATTATATTTACTTATCTGATATTGATAGGATATTTCTCTATTTAAAAGTTATAACTTAATAGAATTCTTTAAAGTAAAATAATTTAAAAATAAAAACATTATATTTATTGTTTTGCCATGGACCCATTAACATCAGCAACCATAATGATGTTGAAAAAAGCTAACATTTAAAAGCACACAATACATACTAAACACTATTGAAAATACATACATACACATGTGTGTACATATCCAATCATTTAATCCTCAAGCAAAAATAAAAATAACACTATAACGCAGGCACTATTTAATCATCTCATCTAACAGAGGAAAAATCTAAGGCTTAGCAAGATTTAATGTATTATAATAATGCATTGTTCAAGATAATACCTTTCCCAAATAATAACTTGCCCAAGCTCTTACAGTTATGTAGATGAGGCAGAATTTAAACACAGGCAGTTGTTAAAGGTTGACTTCCATCCTTACTGTTTTATAAATGTAAAGTATTCCACAAAACTCTAAATTGCCAGAGGGAGGAATCGTGAAAGCAAAGATAGATAATATACACTGATTTTGAAAATCTTGGGGGAAAATAGCAATAGTAAGGCTGATTCCGAAAGAAAATGATAGTGAAACTCTTATCTTGGATCTCAAAAGAGGTATGCATAACAAATGTTTGGCCTGTTACATTTCTCTGTGCTTCAGGTTAGTAAATAATCAGGCTAGTAAAGGATTTCTAT
Organism: Pteropus vampyrus; assembly: GCF_000151845.1. Classification (NCBI taxonomy): domain Eukaryota; kingdom Metazoa; phylum Chordata; class Mammalia; order Chiroptera; family Pteropodidae; genus Pteropus; species Pteropus vampyrus. Next base: position 507,329 of record NW_011889062.1, on the reverse strand, counting down.
TTTTTCCAATAATTTATGTTTTCCTCAATATTGTATTGCTATTTCAAATAGATATACTTTGAGTTTCTGTTGTCATCAAACAATGATTTAGGTGAACACAGCAACTCAATATTTTGATATTTGTTCTTTGCTATAAATGCATTTCAAGTCTATATATTATAAATGTTATTTACATTATAAAAATAAATATACATTTAAACATATGCACATATATTCATATATGAGAGTTTCTAGTGGGCATCTGGTAACTTTAACACTGTGATAAATTGCTATACACATTTTAGTTAATACTACTTTTAACAATAATAATATTATTTAATGATAATATTTAACATTTTCAGCTTACTATTGATCAAGCTATCTAGAGAAATCTATGTATATCTCGAGTCCTGCTAATTTAAAAGCAATTTTATATTTAATTTTTGCTATTTTGATTCTTTAAATATATTTTCAGTACAGTTTTAAAAATTCATTAGGTCTAAAATTTCCAGACCCTGAAGTATGATTTCAGTATGGATTGTTGGACATCATGGGATTCTCTGAATATGTAAGAGAAAGAAAATGACTTCTGTAGTCCAAAAAGTACTTTTTTTCCTTCCAGTTTTGTAGTGAATGCTTTGTCTATTTGGCTCTGTAAGAGCACCATCTGGTGGCATTCAAGACTTTCCAGACAATCTGTAGACATCATTGTTTCCAGTGATTTGGTGGGGTATAGCGGTAAACTTGTTAGAATGTAGATTTATATATTTTGGATTTGTTTTGTTCTGAGTTTTTTAAAAAGCCTGTTATTTTTGCATAAATAATCTATAACTGAAATTAGATTTCATGAAGTACATAAAAGTCTGTCTTCCAGCAGGAGAAAAAAAAATATCTTTTCTTAATTGCTGTTTACAATGACTAAGGCTTAACCATAGGGAAATCAACTTGCTTGTAATTGAAATATGTATATACCTGTTAAGGCTGTGTTTGAGAGCAGAGAAGCTAGCTGTACAAATTGAAAATATTCACTATCAGACATTCTATTTATTCTAATCCTTTGTAGTTGCAACATATGTAGAAATTACAAGAAACTTTTACTGAAAATACTGCTAAATGTTGGAATTATTTTAACTGAACTTTTAAAATATCTATTCACAGTCTTGCTAAGACCATTCCCATAAATGTACATTTTATTCAAGAAAATGTTTAGAATAGTGAATGGCTTGTTAGCTTATAACAAGATGTAGTTCTAATATTTAACAAAAATACTATCCAATATTCTACTTATAATATCTTTCTTACACAATATTTTCTAGAGAAACAAATATAGTTTATAATATCTACAGAAAAATAATATAAACGTTGTATAAGTGGACAATTACTATCTATGAGTTAAGAATACAAGAAACAATTTTAGTAAGGCTTTTTTTATATTAAAGTAAGAATCAGTATTCTCTGTTGATTGATTAAGGAAGTGCTTGTTCTCCTGTATCACATAGAGAATTAAAATTACGTATATAAATATATTTTATAAATTTTCAGGCAGCAAATCTCTTCTCAACACATTCTCTGGAATTCAAAAAATTATAAATTATTTGATATTAATTTTGACTCCTTTTATTGGTGAATTGAAAAAAGCTATAAAAGGACAATGCTAAAGAACTTAAGTTATGGAATCAGACTGTCTGGGTTTGAACTTCTTGCTCCTTTCTAGTCATGTGCTCTTGGAACAATTACTTCCCTAGGCTGTGGTTTCCTTACTTATAAAATGGAGACAGAAGTTCCAACATCCTAAGATTGTAATGAGCATTAAATGATTAAATACAATGAAGAACTTAGAATAGTGCCTACTTTTATCAAGCATTAAATACGAGCTAGTATCTATTAAAATGTTTTCATAAGAGGTATTCATTTGACTCTCTAATTTCCTATAAAAGTACATTTAACTAATATCCGTCTCATTGCAATGTAAGAGTCACTTTATGATGTGTAAAGCATATTTCTATGGCAGAATTCCCTAGCTAGGGCTGAGAATGAGTTCCATGTGCTATAGCCACTGGTGACCAAATTCCCTGGTCTTGCTTCCATTGTCTGTGAGTACCCCCTCGGTCACTACAGTGTTTCTGTGTCTTATCTGTGTAATGACAGGTAACGTTTGGAAAACATTGCTCTAACTTCATGATGTGAAACAATTTATATTGCTAAAATCACCATATTTAAGACCAATCACACGTTTCAGTTATTTATCATGCTGTTAGAAAGACTTAAAGGTTTATAATACACAATAACCATACCCATACAATTTCTAAAAATAGAGATTTTAAATGAATAGCTCTTATACACAGATATATGGAATTCTAGTGAATATCTCTAATTGCCTCATTGGGAGATCAAAAACTGTTCTCAATGTCCTTTGCTAATAGTTGGTCTTTTCATAAAACCAAGTTGTTTGAATTCTAGATTTTCTCTTAACAAATATGCTGTTTCTTATGAGCATCAATATCTTTCATTCACCTGCTTATAACAATGTTTTCATTCTATGATTTTTAAAAATAATTTTACAATGTTTGGCTCACTATTGATTTTTTTTCAGATATCATCTCACCTATCTGCTTTTAAGTATTTCATTTTGAGTATGGCCTAGCAAATCAAAACAACAATTCATGTACCAAGCAAATTAAATTTTCATCCATGAAACCAATTCAGAACAGTAAAATTTGGAAGGATAAACTGAATATATTTTGATATGAATGTATAGTCTAAGCCACAGTTCAAGCCTAGTATTTTGAAAATGGCAAGATAATGGGAAAAATAACTTTGGGCCCAAATGATTTCACTTATTACAGTTTCGGATATAACCAAATATTTAGCAGGTTCTATATTCTTCCATCTGATTTTTGCATATATGTATTCATTACCTAAGGATAATATTGTTTAAATAGAAATAAAATTTTATAGAGCAAGAAATTACAGAAATGAGTTGTGTAAATAAATCACAGATAAACTAAGGTTATCTAAAAGTATAATGAACTGTTGATTAATAATACATTAGCAGTTAACACAGAAATCTAATTAGTCATCTAAAGAAGTTTGCATATATACGTTTCCTTTGTCATTGATGGGGCTGTAATAGTTTTTAAAGCAAGTATGCCTGTGTGATGAGTTCATTTGGTATTCAGTGTAATAGCACAGATAATAATGAAGTCATTTGACTTCCATTATATAAACATTAGATAATGGATACCTATATTACAATGCAACTCTTATATTCGTGCTTATATTTGTCTTTCTTTGTACACAGTACTAAATCTTTAAAGTTGAGCTTTTATGCAAATTGTCGACATTTATAACTTTGAATCTATAGTGACTTTTATGGACAAAACATTCCATTATATTATTTTAGATTCCTAGATAAACAGCAGTTATATTCATTAAAGGGTGTTCTTACAGTTATTACCTAGTTGTCTCATCTAATTCTCCTCCCATAGATGGAGGAGTGTGGTGAAAAAATGACATGACATTAGTTATTTCTGCATCACGATGCGGCATAAACCCTTTTTTGGGGGAGATGAAGGGATTACACTTATTATTCTTCCCCATGCTTGTGTTTCTAAGAAATCGCCCATTTCAGAGTTTGGAAGCACGAGATAGATATTAATATTTTTAATTTCAAAAAACAAGCAGACACACCAAACGTATTAAAATTTTTATTATATATTATGTATATGTTCAAAATTTCTTGCAAATCTTCATTGTTGTGTACTTATGTAACAACAGAATTTAAAAAGAAAATGTGTAGATAATTATAACAGTATAATAAATAATTATAATTTTGGAATAAGAATTGTACTGTAGAAGCATAGAAAATTTGGATTTTTTTTTTAAATTTTTCATAAGCTGTTAACAGAGAATTCCAAGGTAGATCTTACTTAAATTATAGAGAGCATAGGGAGTTTAGTTAGATTGAACTCTTCTAAAAATGCTTACTCTGCATAATGAGAAAATTCCAAGTATGATACAAAGTTGATAAAAATAAAAGAAGAGATTAGTAGAAAGAGCTTGCACTTAAAGGATGGTATTGGTAAGTCTTCCTGTGTCAGATCATTTCCTTCTTCCTTCTCCAAAACTATTGACTATAAATACATTTTTCCTTTAGGTCTCATATTTGAAAAGAAACCCCCTCTAGCTCTTCCTGGATTGGATGCTCTTCAGCCAGATTCTCTAATCTGCTTCTGCATTTAAACTAATGGGATATGTTGTCTTAAGTGTATTAAAAAAAAAAAAAAAATCCAGGCTCACTAACATAGATACATAGTTGGAAAAAAGATGTATTTTAATTGCTGTTTCAGAAAATGGTGGATACTCTTTGGTAGTATAGAAAAATTCAACAATGATAGTTTCTTAAAGATCTTCTGCAATGTAGAATCTAAACTTATATCAATTAAGTTTTCATAAGCATGCTAGATAGAACTTCATTGGCCTATTTTGCTTTTTTGAATGGTTCTTTTATTTATGCCTTGATTTTGTCATGCTTTGGTCATTTGGAAAATATAAGTGTGCTGAATTACATAGATATTCAAAGTGATGACTCATTTCATTATAAAATACCAAAAATTCATATTGTTAATATCACTAACAGTCTAATTAAAAAACAAAAACAAAAACATTTAACTGTCACAAAGCTCTCAAGATCAAGGTGACAGATACAAATTTTTCAAAATTCCAATTTTCATTTGAAAGGTTGAATATTACCGTTGATAACAAATATCATCAGTTATTTTTTTTTGAAGTCACAGCCTTACTTAATTTGTTAGAAAATGTCTACTAGATACCCGTGTATAAATAACTCTAGTTTGTCTGTCAATTGGAATTTTGTATAAAAATGTTTTTGTGTGAAAAAAGGGTACACAGCACTTTTCTTTACAACTATCATCATATCTAAGTGTTGCAGATGTCCTTTATACATAGTTCCCATTTTGTAGCAATGACTATAAAAAGACATATTTGTAAAGTCAAGATGTAAAAAAATAATTTTTACCGCTTTATTAAAGACATTCTTAAGTGAAACAGGCTTTTTGTTTTTCCTTACTATATGTAGCAGTGTAGAATAAAAATCATCAGAATTAATATCTCCAGTAACAGATAAAATTAACATCATATTAGTTTCCTAATGCAATGCATTGAGGTAGACACAGTATCATTTTTATGACATTCTTGCCAAAAATTAATAACCTAAATTGAATCATGAATAAATTTAAGGTAAACTCAAAGATCATTCTGAAAAATAGCTGACCCATTCTCTTCAAGAGTCAAAGTAAAAGACAAAGACTGAGGATCTGATTTAATAAAGAAGAGACTGACGAACATAACAGCTAAGTGCAAATGTTATTCATGATTAGAATTTGGATCTTGAAAATGTTTCTTTTGATTTATAGTTAGTTGAAAGAATAAAAATACAAAAAGGAGAATTATGTTGTAAATTTGTGATATCTCTACATACTCAAACCAAATATTTTATCATAATTTATTTTAAAAATGGATACTAAGATATCAAAGCATAACAAATTGTAATTAATTATAAAATAGAAGAGTAGGACAAAAACCCAAACATCCCTAAGTAATGGCTAGCATCTTAAAGCATTAAACTGACTAGTAATGTATGATTGAGATTTTAATTAATTTTTTAGTTTTAACTATTTCTTGAAAACTAAAAGTATCCAGGAAGACATATGGTGATAGCTAACTGTGTATGTATCTATCTAGCTGGAAAGAATAGCAATCATGAGAGCTACAACATGGAAGTTCTCTGAAAAGGTCTGAACTGCTTATAGAGATACTTCTACCTTCTGGCCCTCCTTTTCTACCACATTCCCCTTAGATAGGTTTTTTTTTTTTTTTTTTAAACACTTCTGTATATTTAATTGCTGGGACAAGATTTAATACAAATGTTTCACTATGGTTCTTATTATCAGTTCTGATATTACACCACACTCTGTAGAGTCAGCATTTCTCTTTCAGTTTTTCCTCAAGAATCTGGATTTCCTGGTATATAGCTAAAGTGATCTAGAAAGCACCCAAAATAGTTTTTAGACACATCATTTACCCTTAGAAGCAAAAAGTGCCAATAATAACAAAAACGACAAAATGATTTCTCTATAAACTTTTCTCGGTCTCTCCTACCAGAATGGAAATAGAAAAGATATCAGTCTTCTTATGTTCTCTCCCTAATTTAGAAGTTTGTTTTTTTGATTCTGTAGGGTACATTTTCAAGCAGCAAATTGAGAAATGTCTTTCATTTTTCAATTTGTTAGTTTCACCCTCCTATACAAAGATTCTAAGCCATCTCCTGTATGATTGATAGATATTAACAATGGTTATTTCTAGATATCTTCCAATAGGATCCTGTGTGTTCTCATGACTGTAATCTTCTTCCAGCTCTTGCTCTGGTTCTCTCTGGCTGTAGGAACTGCTGAAAGTGTATCAGTCTTCATTACTGCTAAGAATTTTTTGAGAAATTCCCAGTGCTCATTCCGGGGCTTCATATATTTCCAGAATGGTCTTGGATTCTTTAACTAAGTTTGGAAAATGGCTCACTATACAGGTTCAAGCCACAGGTAATCAGCAAGGCCTTGAAGCAGTATTGTTCTTTTCCTGAAACTCCACGTATCTTTTAAGGAAAACTTTAAGATATTGGAAACAATACCCAAAAGTCCAACAAAAATATGTCCATTGGAATAGAAAATAATTCAACTGATTCTCATCTCCATACTTCCCTTCATCAACACCCCCCACTAACCAAAAACCAAAAAATCTCTTGACCAAAATAGTAATTAGCTTTAAGAAACAATTCAATCTCTTTTATACATAGCAATTTTCATTTACAAAATATACTATCTTTTATATATAGCAATTTTTATTTACAAAATATATTGGCTAACATCAGCGTTAGAGCTTAAGTTGATTTTATAGCTTTCAAAAAATGCTTTAAGCTTGTATAACTAAAAGTCCCACTGGTGGATTATTTTTAAAACAATCTTTTTTGTTTCAGAGGTGAAGTTTAGCTTTTACATCTAGAAGTATGAAACTACTTATAATTCTACTTTCATTCTATTTTCTTCTTTAAAGTTTTAAAAATGATAGTGTTGAAACAGGAAACTGATTTGGAAAGTTGACCCACATTGCTTTAGGTCATTATGATTCTCCTTGGTCACAGAATAGTAGAAGATTTAATCCTGACTCTCTTTACAAACAATCAAGATTTCTGATGTGGCATTCAATGAGTAATGTGTTCCAAGTTATCATCTATTCCCTTCTTTCTCAAAAAAGTTTCCCCCACTAGCATAAGTGACTATGAATCTTATCAGTGCTTTCCATAAATTAATTTTCAGGAATGATAGTTATTTATAACCCTATGCTTTGGGTTTAAAGTGCCTCTTAAGACATTATACCAAATGTGTTGAGGACACCATTTTCCAGGCATTTGAGTCAAAATATGAAGCCCGAAATTTTAAAGTATTCCAAATTTCTGTCATTGGTGGTGCAGTTTTCCAGTGATGATCAAGGCAATAAAAGACAGTGCTTAATGAGACTAAAAGCTGCCAGTACAATATAAAGCTGGTCTGTGTAGTTAGAAGGCTGTAATGGAAAATGGGAAGCAGGAGGGTGCTGTGATGTGTTATTGAAAACATTGATTGGTCTGTTGATCACTACATGCTCCAAGTCAGGTGAATCATATAATTTTCTTAAAAACAAAAAAAGATATAAATAGAAAATAAGGTAAAAATAAAGATAGAGCATGTCGAATAGGCTATGAAGGGATCTCACCAATTTACTCAATTAAGAAAAAAAGGGAAAAATTAATATGAAAGTAGTAAAATACATCTATTTTCAAGAAATATCTTTACATAGAAAAACAAAACAAAAACCCAGCAGCTGTAATCTGTAGCATGATGCAGACTGAAGGCCAAATTGCATTAAGGGAATGGAATCAGTCTAATCTGGGCTTATATCAGGCTCTGTTGGTTACAAAATTTGATTTCTGGATTTTTTAAATTTAAATTAGTTTCAAGTATACAGTACATTGGTTAGACATCTATATAGTTCATAAAATGATCCCCCCAATTGCTCCCTCACTCCGCTGGTCCTCCACCTAGCCATCATATTAATGCTAACTGGAATTACTTTTAACATCTCTGATTCTCACGGTTCTCAGAATCTCCTTTCTGGGAATGTTAAGAGGAATGAAATGAGAATTACATATAAAAAGTGCCTGACACAGAGTTGGTGGCAGGTACCTGGTTGTTATTAACAGACAATAGTATTAGTATCACAAGGTCAAGCAAAAAAAAGTCATAACGCCCTCTTAAGCTCTAAACTCATCTTTTTTTACATTTTCTACTTGATAGGCCCAGTGCAAGATGGTCATATCCAGAGGCTCTGAAATTTTAATCACTGCTGATGAATTATATAGTGCAGAAGCTGCACTGAAGGCAGGTTTTGGAAGGGGGACTAAACTTTCACTAGTGGTTGGAAGTGGATAAATTAATTTATCTTTTCATCTCAGGCAAGCCCTTGGAGGAAATCATTATCATAAAACATTGTAAATCTATAGACTTGGCAGCTTTTGCCCTGCAGAGTCTCAGGACTTGAGTAAATATGGAGATTTAGAGATTTACTGTCGTTTGCTTTGAAGAGGTGATTTCCCTTGGTAGGGAAAGATGGACATGGCAATAGGAAAAAAATTCTTGTTTTAACTTTGAACCTGAACCAGCTTTGAAATACATATATCTCTTTATTGGTATAGCTTTCACAGCTGCAAAGTCACTTTTATTAAATTATAATATTAAACTTTAGCAAAGACGAGCTGGAAAAAACTCTTACTCAATATATGCTCCTATCATGAATCAACATTAAAGGCTACGAATCATGATCTACATTTCCTCTGAGGCCTGGTGAGACAAAGAAACATCATTAGTATACATCGTCAAGCAAAGAAATTGAAAATGGAATATAAAAGTAGCCAGTCAGTCTAAAAGTCAAAAGTTGTATTTGAAACAAAAAGTTTTTAAGATACTTAGATTCTCACAGTAATTTCAGCCTTTATCTAAATCTATCCTGAGATACACATAGTTAAAGCCTTTATATGTTGTTTAGATATACATAGATATCACTTAATTTAATAAAATAATTTTAGAAAACCTCTCGAAGGATGTATAAAGGAGGAATTCTTCACTACAGAGCCTGAATACTTGACATCAAAACATTTTTCACCTGGAATCAATTCTGCACGATAGGACATAACAATGAAGTAAGATTCACGCTTAGTAGTATCTTGTACATAAAAGAAAATGTAGGAGAGTAAATTTTAGAAGGTATATGTTGATTACTCTGAAATGAGAAAACTGTGGCATAGGACAAATTGAGTTGTGTGTTTCTTGGTGTGTGCGCGCGCGCGTGTGTGTGTGTGAGAGAGTTAGAAACAGAGACTGAGACAGAATGAAAGAGAGTGTATATGTGTGTCATTATAATCCACGCTCCTCAACTTAATTGTTACTGAACAGACAAGGCCCAGCCTTCTTCCTGTGCCAAGGAAACCTTCACTTTTCTGTTGTTCACGTGTTTATGAATTTTTCATTAAAACAATAGGTCATATAATTAGTTGAAAAAGTATACTAGAGGATTCTAGGAAACATGGCAGAGTGAGAGACATCCTCAGATCTCTTCCCTTGAAACAACAATAAGCTGAATATCTAAAAATGAACAAAAAACACCCAAACTGCACACTAGCATGTCTGAGTGTGGGATCTGTGCATAAGGGCTACCACAGTTCAGAACCCTAGATATCGGGCGGTGGACTGACAGAAATAAAGAAACTGCCTCTTGCAGCCTCTGGAGCTCCTTGCAGGAGGAGGAGCAGGAGTGAAAGTGTGGCACCTTCCCTGATCAGCCCTGCTTGGAAGTGCCGGGACTTAAATGCAGCCAGCAGCAGGGCCTACTCAGAAAGCAGAGAAGTGGCATGGGACCGCAGAGAAACAAGTTTATGTTTACCGGCCCCAGTTGCAAAACTGAGGCTGAGCTTTTCATTATTTTTTATTCTTCGGTTTAACTCCCAACTCAGAGGGCTCTCCATCCATACCCTCCGAGACTGATCACCACGGAGCCACAGGGGAATCTGAGTAAACGCTACCGAAATTGTTCCTAACACTGACAAGGACTGAAACTGAGAGTAGCAAGTGTGATTAGGCATCTACAAGAAAATTTAAAAAAACATTATTTAGGCTTTATATAAAGCAGGGATCCAAGAGGCTTACTAGAAACCAAAGGAAAAGTACCTTCTTTGCAGCAGGCTAAAGAAAGACCTTTGTATAATACATCTTCTTTCTAGAAAAACAACAGAATACACTTCCATTAATGCCCAGGTGAAGAAATAGTCCATTAAATACCATGAACAACCAAGGTGACAAGGCATCTCAGAAAGAAAGATAAAAATCTCCAGGAAATAAGCTTACAGACATAGAAATATGCAACTTAAATGACAAAGAATTCAGGATGGTACTTCTGAAAAAACTCAGTGAGTTCCAAAACTAGTCATATCAACAATTTCAGGAATTGAAAAATCAAGGTGCAAGGAGGTTGAAATCCTCAAGAAGAATAGAATAGATCTTCTGGAGATAAAAAACACACTGCAAGAATTGAAAAATGAAATAGCAAACTTGGGAAATAGAGTCGACCAAATGGAGGAAAGGATCACTGATATCGAAGACAGAAATCTAGAAATAGAAGGAAGAAGAGAGAAACTGAAGAATAAAAAATAATGAAAGAGAAATACAAGAACTAGCTGATACCATCAGGAAAGGAAACATAAGAATAATTGGCGTTACCAAAAGTGAGGAAAAGGAGCAGGGACTAGAAAGCATTTTCAAATAGTGGACGAGAATTCCTCAAATCTAAGGAAGGAACTGGAGCTTGGAATTCAAGAAGTCAACAGAACACCCAGTTATCTCAACCCAAAAAGGCTTTCACCAAGACACATTGTATTAAAGTTATCAAAAATCAGTGACAAAGATAGAATTCCCAGGGCAGCCAGGGAGAAGAAAATGGTAACTTATAAAGGAAAACCCATTAGATTATCATCAGACTTCTCAGCGCAGACCTCACAAGCCAGAAAGGAATGAAATCAAATACTTAAACTATTAAATGAAAGGAACTACCAACCTAGAATAATGTATCTAGCTAAGCTCTTCTTTAGATATGAAGGACAAATTAAGACCTTTCCAGACATACAAAAATTGAGAGAATTCTCCACTTTGAGGCCTGACTACAGGAAATACCGAAAGAGGTCAGCTCACCTAAAACAAAATAAAAACAACAACAAAAATACATAATTAGGAGTAAAGTGACAATCAGGCAAATAGAAGCAGAGGAGTCCAACCCTTAAGTACAGGGCATTATAAGCTTAAATAGTAAGAATTGCTATAGCAAGACAGTAATGAACACTCAGCATATATACTGACAAATTGAGATAACAATGAATGAAAAGGAGAGGATTCAAAGATCCAAATTTACACGGGAAAGGAGATAAGGCACACACAGAAGAAAATGGATGACTGTATATATATAACTACTCTTTTCATATTCGTAATGGTAACCACGCACCAAAGATTCAGAACTGAATTATATAACATAAAACAAGAAGAACCAGAGGCAAAAGCCAAACAAAATAAAGAAAACAGAAACACAAGGACAAGGAAGCAATGAAAGCACTGAGCTACCAGAAAGCAAAAGATAAAATGACTATAAGAACATCTCATATTTCGATAATCACCCTAAATGTAAATGGACTGAACTCACCAATAAGAAGGCACGGAGTTGCAGAATGGATCAAAAAATAAAAGTCAACGATATACTGCTTCCAGGAGACACATCTCAGCTGCTAAGACAAATATAGGCTCAAAATGAAAGGGTATAAAATGATATTTCAAGCAAATGGCATTCAGAGAAAAGCAGGAGTAGCAGTACTAATATCAGACAAAATAGACTTCAAAATAGAAAGGGTAAAGAAAGATACTGAGGGACACTTCATAATGATAAAGGGAGTCATGCACCAAGACGACAACAATTCTTAATATCTATGCTCCCAATCAGGAATACATAAAGCAATTACTAACAGAACTAAAGGGAGAAACAGACCAAAACACTATCATAGTAGGGGACTTAAATATCCCACTGTCAGATATGATTTTCAAACAGAAAATCAATAAAGAAATAACATACTTAAATGACACATTAGACCAACTGGACATAATTGACACATACAGAGTCTTCCATCCCCAAACAGCTGCTTATACATTCTTCTTTAGTGCACATGGAACATTCTCAAGAATCAACCACATACTGGGACACAGAAATAGCCTCAAAAAATATGAGGGTTGAAATCATACCAACCATATTCTCTGATCATAATGCTTTGAAACTAGAGATCAACTGCAAAAACAAAGCAGGAAGAACCACAAATACATGGAAATTAAACAACATGCCACTGAAGAATAATTGGGTCAAAGAAGAAATAAAAAGAGAGATCCAGAGAAACATAGAAACGAATATAATGATAGTACAACATATCAAACCTTTTGAGACACGGCAAAAGAGGTCATAAGAGGAAAGTTCATATCATTATAGGCTTATCTCCAAAAACAAGAATAAGCCCAAATAACACTTCATCTTAAAAAAACAACAACAACAACAACAAAAATGAGAAAAGGAAGAACAAATGAGGCCTAAAGTCAGCAGAAGGAAAGAGTCAAAATTAGAGCAGAAATAAATGAAATCGAAAGCAACAAACAAAAAAAAAATAGAAAAAATAAATACAACGAAGAGCTGGTTCTTTGCGAAGGTTAATGAAATTGACAAACCCTGGCTAGACTCACTAAAGAAAAAAGAAAGGACACAAATAAAATCAGGGAAGAAAGAGGGGAAATTATGACTGACATCACAGAAATACAAAGGATCATGTAAGAATACTATGAAAAATTATATAATAACATTTAATAACCAAGAAGAAATGGACCAGTACTTAGAAAAGTACAGTCTTCCTAGACTGAATCAAGAAGATCTGGAAAATCTAAATAGACCAATCAGCAGTATGGAAATTGAAGCAATCATCAAAAACCTACCAAAAAGTAGAAGTCCAAGACCAGATGGCTTCACCAGTGAATTCCACCAAACATTCAAAGAAGATTTAAAACCTATTCTCCTCAAACTCTTCTAAAATATTGAAGAGGAGGCAATACTTCCCAAGTCATTTAATGAGGCCAATATTACCCTGACACTAAAACTTGGTAAAGATAACATAAAAAAAGAATACTACAGACTGATATCTCTCATGAACATGGATGCAAAAATCCTAAATAAGATACTAGCATCATATTAACAAGATTATATACCACGATCAAGTGGTCCTCATCCCAGGGGCACAGGGATGGTTCAACATATGCAAATCAATTAATGTGTTATACCACATAAACAAATTGAAAAATAAGCATCATATGATCATATCAATAGATGCAGAAAAAGCCTTCAACAAGATACAGCACCTATTTATGATCAAAACACTTAACGAAATTGGTATAGAAGGAAAGTGCCTTAACATATTAAAGGCCGTATATGACAAGCCCTCAGCCAACATTATAATGGTGAAAAACTAAAAACCTTCCCTCTAAGATCAGGAACAAGGCAAGTCTGTATACTATTGCCAATGTTACTCAATATAACATTGGAGGTCCTAGCAAGTGCAGTCAGGTAAGAGAAAGATATAAAAGGCATCCAAATAGGAAACGAAGTCAAACTGTCACTATTTGCAGATGACATGATTCTCTATATAGAAAATCCTAAAGACTCCACAAGAACACTACTAGAAACAATAAGGAAATACAGTAAAGTCACTGGATACAAAATCAATTTTCAAAAATTCATAGCGTTCTTATACTCTAATAATGAAGCATCAGAAAAAGAAGTGGAAAAAATAATTCTTTTTGCAATTGCAAAAAAAAAAAACAACACAATAAAATACCTAGGAATAAACTTAATGAAACATATGAAGGATCTATATAATGAAAACTACCAAGACCCTATTAAAAGAAATCGAAGAAGATATGAAGAAATAGAAAGATATTCCATGTTCTTGAGTTGGAAGAATCAACATAGTTCAAATGACCATATTACCTAAAGCATTATACATATTTATTGCAATCTCCATAAAAATCCCATTGACATTTTTTAAAGAAATAGAACAAAAAAATCATCAGATTTGTATGGAAGCACAGAAAACCTCGAATTGCCAAAGCCTGAGAAAAAAGTACTCTGCTCGACTACAAAGCGACAGTAATCAAATGGCCTTGTATTGGCAGAGAAACAGACAAACAGACCAGTGGAACAGAATTGAGAGTCAGAAGTAAACTCATAATTATATGGACAAATAATTTTCGACAAAAAAGCCAAAAACATATAGTGGAGAAAGGAAAGCCTCTTCAGTAAATGGTGCTGGGAAAATTGGAAGGCCACCTGCAAAAGAATGAAACTAGAGTGTTGTCTATCACCACACACCAAAATTAACTCAAAATGGATTAAGGACCTGAATAGAAGACCTGAAACAATAAAGTGCATAGAAGAAAACATAGGAACTAAACTCAGGAACCTTGGACTTAAAGAAAATTTTATGAATTTGACCTCAAAGGCAAGGGAAGTAAAAGCAAAAATAAATGAATGGGACTACATCAAACTAAAAAGCTTTTGCTCAGCAAAAGAGATTGTCAACAAGGTAAAGAGACAACCATCTAGGAAAAAATATTTACAAGCAATGCCTCCGATAAGAGCCTAATATCTAAAATATACAAAGAACTCATACAACTCAATAACAACAAAAAACAAACAATCCAATCAAACAATGGGCAGAGGACCTGAGCAGACACTTCTCCCTAGAGGATATACGAATTGGCAACAAATATATGAAGAGATGCTCGTCATTGCTAGCTATTAGGGAAATGCAAATCAAAACCACAATGAGATACCATCTCACACCTGTTAGCATAGCTATAATCAACAGGACAAGTAATAACAAATGTTGGCACGCATGCAAAGAAAAAGGAACCCTCATTTACTGCTTGTGGGACTGCAAATTGGTACAGCCACTTTGGAAAACAGTATGGAATTTCCTCAGAAAACTGAGAATTGATCTACCATGTGATCCAGCAATCCCTCTACTGGATATTTACGCAAAAGACTTGAAAACCCATATCTGCAAAGATATTTGCACACCGATGTTCATAGCAGCACTATTCAGTGGCAAGGACATGGAAACAACCGAAGTGTCCTACCTTAGTTTCCTGGCTAAAGAAGCAGTGGTACATATATACAATGGAATATTACTCAGCCATAGAAGAGATGAAATACTACCATTTGCGACAACCTGGATGGACCTCGAGATTATCATGCTAAGTGAAATAAGCCAGACTGAAAAAGTTGAAAATCACATGGTATCACTTATATGTGCGATATAAACCTAAAAGCAACACATGAACAGGACAAAGAGAGACTCAGGGACATGGACAATGTACTAGTGGTTAGCAGAGGGTAAGGGGTGGTAGAGGAGGGGGGAGATAGACAATGCAAAGGGGGTCAAATATAGGGGAGTTAGGAGAGGGTGAAGTGGATAAAGGGGATCAAATATATGGTAGCTAAAGGAATCTGGACTCGGTGGTAATCACAATATATATAGTTGTCAAATTATAATGTACTGAAAATTATGTAATTGTATTAACCAATGTTATCCCAGTAAACTTAATTAAAAAAATAAAATAAATACATACATACATACATACATATAAAAGTATACTAGAATTGTTTTCCCTCTGACAGGAATAGGACAATTGAAGATTGATCAAAAATACATGATACTTTAAAAAAAGAGATTATATGGGAATATCAAGTAGGTATGCCACTATCTGAATATCTAATTACCAACAATACTAATAGTGACAGCTTTCAATAACATCAATCAGAATAAAGGTTTTGTGCTTTCTAGAATCTCTAATGTCTATAATACTCCAAGAAGAAAAAAGTTGAACTGTTTATAGATAAACAGTTAGGAAATATTTTCAATATTTAGAATGAATGAGAACCTATATTAGTTTCTTACAGCTTTTTGGCAGTTGAGATAATTAAACAGTGAGCACAAGAAATATATCTTCTCGACAATTCTAAACAGCGAATTATAATAAAGTAATTACTTTTCATTATAATCTCCAAGTATACATCTCAGTTAGGCACTGAGGACTCGAAGGCAGAAAACTGGTCCCCCACCACCTCCCCGCTTGGGTCCCTGCCTTCATTTCTGGACTTTATCAAGTGAAGTTGCTTTGTGTTAGCAGTGACTTTGGAGAGAGCTTGTTCATCCCATTTAGATTGGAATGTGGGACCAGAAAGCAAAACTCTTAATAAACCAGTAATTTATTAATAGTTTACCTCTTCTAGGATTCCTTTAAGGTCTATAAATTTCTTTATAATAGGATAAATATGGCAAAAGTTTGAAAGATATATACTAGGTTGGCATCTGGAAATATGTGAAGGATTCCTACCATCCCAGGTAGATATTAGGGAGAGTCAGGGAAAGAGTAGGGTATTGTTTTTCTATGCTAATCTTTGGACATGTTGACTACATATAATGATAAATAATATATTCTCAGGAAAAGCATTAAAAATATTTTTAAAAATCATTTAAAGTCCTAACCTAATGGTTTTTAACCATTTTAAGGAGCAGAGTTCTTTTCTTACTCCTTTCTCTGTCTTCTGCTTATCTACCTTCTGTCTTTTCTTTTTCCTCCTCTTTGTATAATTTCTCATTTATTCTTTTGTTGGCAGTTAAATGGGCCCTTTTGTGAAACATTACTATATAAAGCAGAAAAAAAAAAAAGAAAAGAAACACAGCTCACAAGACGGAAACAGAGATGGGGCAGGAAACCAAATCGTATATAACGATTAACAATCAGTGCTTCTATTCCCGTCTATAGGGTATGCCCAGGCAATGGAGAACCATAGAATTTTGCAGAATTCAGTTTGAAAACTGTATCCTTAACTAAAAGAAAAAGTTACAGTAATGGTAGAATTTCACTTACTGCTTTAGAATTTCACTTACTTACTTTAGACATATAATATAGTTATTTTAGCAGTGAAGTTGCCTCCCTACAAATTTAAATAATTCTGCTAATGTAGTAATGACTTCTTCCCACTCCATTTTTATCTCTCTTTACTGTTGAAACTAAATGTTCCGTATTAATTTCTTGGTGAACGTAAGATGTAACTTGAATTCCTGAATAGTGTTGTTCAGAATCTTATAGTAATCATGTTACTTTCCCCAGTTAATAATAACTTTTTAAAAACTCTGAAAAGGATTTTCTCATGTTTTAGAAAGCAGATTTATTTCATGACCTATCAGATAATTTGCTTACTTTTAGAAACAAATACACTGCTTGACCTGATCCAGTAGACATTGAAATGGTGATAATATGTCCATCCATACCTTTTGCTCTTCTCCTTAGAAATTAGTGGTCTTGTTCATAGATGCAGCTGAGTAAATCAGTTCCACGTTATAAATAACCAGTATAAAATTGATGCCCGTGACTCTGGTGGTCATAACTACCTAATATTGAGTTCAACAGAGAAAAGAAAGGGACACAATATACACTCCTAGTGATAACATTTCATCTACTGACTTATTCAAAAATAAAAATAAAAAAGAATTCCTCAGCTACCTTTGTTTTTCCTGTAAGAAGTAGTTTATCTTCATCAATTTTTTTTATCACTGCCAAAACAAGATATTTTTATATTCCTTCCTCGAAATTTCTGACTCTGAGAGTGGAAGATTTATTTGACTGTCAACACTCTCCACTACATTTTAACCATCAGTGTCATTAGAAAGAAACTTATTAAAAGACATAGTTAAGAAATACTACCTAGAGATGGTTTAGGGCAAACCAATGCATTCCATCAAATGGTGATTTTGATTACCAAATTTTTATTGATTTTTTAAAAAAATATTTGACAGTATTGCTGACATCTAGCATCTTGAATAATAAAAATTTAAAATTAATTGAAACAATCAAGTATTTATACATATTCTAATAATATATGTAAATAATAAATTCATGAAGCTATCACATTCAGAGTAGAAATATAAGAAGCTATGAAAAAGATAAAAAGTAATAAAAAATCTTAGGTATTATGAAAATTTTATATAATTGCTAAAATGTATTTTAAATGGGTCTGGAAAGAATGGAAGGAGTCTCTTGGAAAGTAATTCAAAAATGCAAAGATAAAATACCCCTCACCAAAATAAGATGCATGACCAGTCTGAGAGATTCAATAGCTAATGAATTAAAGTCCTGAAAATAGAAGAGTAAAATTGGACCGAGATAAATCAAAGAAATATTAAAAAGAATTTTCTCAGAGTTGAAGACATACATCTTCAAAATGAAAGATTCTACCAAAGGCCCAGAAAAATGAGTAAAGATAGTTTTATACTTAGATTCCTTATTATAAAACTTCAGACTACCATAAATAATGAGATCTAAAAGCCTGTAATGAGAAACAAAAAGCAATAAAGAAGGTTCATATTCCTTCTGTTTAACACCTGTACTGTGTAGGGACAACAATGCAGTAATTTCACTCAATTTGTGAAAGAAAAATCATTTTCAATTTAGAGTTTTATTATTTGTTCCTCATAATTAGATAAATGATAGATGATAGACAGAAAGAGACAGACAGACAGATGATAGAAAGGTAGATTTATTTGTGTATGGTTTGGTAAGTTTGGCTTCTATACCCTTTTACTAAATTATCTAAAGAATGGCTCCAACAAAATGAGATACAAGGAAAAGCAAGATTTATCTTTAAGAAGACAGTGGTTCCAACTCTGACAAGCAATGAAGGAAAGTTCCACTATGATTTATGTCGTCTTAAGTATAAAAAAACAGATTCATATGGAGCCAGAGAAATCTAATCTGTGAAAGAGAAATTTTAAAGACTATAAAGACTAGATTAGAAAATAGAAAAGTTTTGAGAACAGGGGAAGATATAGGCAAAGGTTGGAGTACTGAGTCTTATTTTACAAATAGTGGTTTGTTACTGAAAAGTTGAGGTAGAAATAAATCTCTGCTCAAGCATATTAAAGTCACACAGAGGAAGCAATAGAAGATCTAAATAAGGATAATGTTAATATGAATATAATTGTCAGGTATTTGGCAGAGAGAATATTATCAATTAGTTAAATATTTTAGAAAATCGAAAAGTAACATCTAAGTTGTTTAAAATACCAATTATCTTTTTACTAAAACAGATTTGAAGAGATACATGTGTGTATATATAAATTGTTGCTTTGACTCTACAGTGAATATACACTGTGATGCCGATGCAAAGAAAAAATGTTAAAGATACATGATGAATGCCGAAAGTACTTAGCAAAATAAAATAAGTAAACACCAGATTTTTTTTTTAAACAGGTTATTGACCAAATGAAGAGAGTCCTAAATGAGGTTTGGTGGCAGGAGAAAGAAATTGGTGACTGCAGTTCCTGCTGCTGTCTGATGATATGTGACAGTGAGAAGGGTACATTAAAGAATAAATGTCTAAGATTTGCTCAGGAGAACATGGTCTTTTCGACAAACAGCTAAAATACAACTTCCTTGACAATACATGCTTTTACCAAAAATGAACCACTTAAGCACTTTTCACTGGCACATGCAAGCCAATTCATTATAAGTTTATATTCACATAGTGAGTTTTGAGTAAAATATTTGTGTCATCTTAGCGAATATTAAGATAATGAGAATTCAAATAATAAGGCATATCTGCATTAATTTAAAAGTATTTATGAAGTCACATGCATTTTTTCTTTTTAACTCTAATATAAATTTATTTTCCTCTAGTGTGTGGATTATAGGTCTACATTTCATTAATATTAATTATTAAATGTAAAAAATCTATTTCTGGAACAGACTTTTTTGTGTGTTCCATCTAGATGTGGTCTACACCTACCATTTTAATTACTGTTCCTTTAGGTCATAAATATTGTATGATTGGCAGATGTTGATATTCCTTTCTCATTGTTTATTATTGTTTTAACTATTATTTAATGTTCTCACTTAAATAGAATTTGGAATCACTTCATCAGATTCTATAAAATGTCTTCTAACATTTACTTATTTATGAGCATATCAAATACCTCTTCACATTTTAAACACCCAAATCAATAAGTATGTATTGTATTTCTCCACCCATATTGCTAATGATTGTGTTTCTATGTCTATGAGAAAAGCTATCACCAAAAATTTGTTTACTTTTTATAAATTACTAGTGTATAAAATATTTATTAGTCTTTATTTCATTTAAAAATAACTCAAGTAATTTTCATAGGGAAGAAAAAATATATAGGGACCAGACAGCCAATGCTGTAAGGATAAATCGTTCTAAGAATAGATGATGAAAATGGTGAACCAAGAACAGATCATTACAGTGTCAAGGGAAGACAATAATAGAAATTGATTCAACCAAAGACGGTTGGACAGAAGCCATGAGAGGAGGCTACAGGATAAAATTCAATTAGGTAGATGTGTGAACATAGAGGGACAATTGTAATTTAGAACTTAATAATGTTTCTGAAGTTTCTTCAAAACTGTCAACCTAAATAAAGAAGTAAACTGAAACAAGCTCAAAATTTGTCAAAAAGATGAGTTTATTGGAGAATAGTAGAGAATTGTGATTTGGGAAATGTAAACTTTAGCAAGCTACAGACAAGTCAGTTGAGGGTTTGGGGTAGGCTGAGCGGGGAATGTAAAGAGGAGAGAGTTTAGTTAGGTGTTGCAAATGTCTTCTTCCATTCATTTGGTTGCTTCTCTGATTTGTTGTTGGTTTCTTTTATTGTGCAGAGCTTTTTAGTTTGATATAGTCCCATTCATTTATTTTTGCTTTTACTTCCCTTGCTTTTGAGATCAAATCAACAAGGCAAGTAATAACAAGTGTTGGAAGGGTTATGGGGAAAAAGGAACCCTTATACACTGCTGGTTAGAATGTAAATTTGATACATCCACTATGGAAAATATGTGGAGGTTCCTCAAAAAATTAAGAATAGAACTACCTTATGACCCAGGAATCCCTCTTCTGGGTATTTACCCCCAAAATTTGAAAAAATTTATCTGTAAATATATATGTACCTGATGTGCATTGCAGCATTATTCACAGTGGCCAGGACATGGAAACAACTGAAGTGCCCCCTGATATATGATTGGATAAACAGGATGTGATAATATAAATATTAAAATATTATTCATCCATAAGATGAAATACTACCATTTGCAACAACATGGATGTATCTTGAGATTAACATGCTAAGTGAAATAAGTCAGGCAGAAAAACTTGAGAACCATATGATTTCACTTATATGTGGTATGTTAGACTGAAAGCAACAAATGAACAAGACAAAAAAAAACCCTCATAGACATAGAAAACAGTTTAGTGGTTATCAGAGGAAAGTGGGGAGGAGGGGTACTAAAGGTAAAGGGGGTCAAATATATGGTGACGAAGGGAGATTTGACTTTGGTGAACACACAATGCAATATACATATGACATATTATCGAATCATACATTTGAAACCTATATACTTTTATTAACCAATGTTCCCCCAATAAATTTAATTTTTTAAAAGAGCATCTCACTTTCTTTTTTTTTAACAACATTAGATGTTTCTTCAGATATTTAACTTTGAGGCAAAAGATTTGAAAACTGAAAAATCACATGATTTAAGTGGTATGCCATGTCATTTCATTCAGAAAGCACAGTTCTCAATCAGATGCTGAAAATTCCTCTTAGTGTAGTAAACTGTTTGAACTTTATTAATAATACTTTTAAGAATAAACTTGGACAAACGAGCAAAGAGAATGATCAATAGGAGAGCAAAACTTTATTTTATCTCAAGGACTAATTCTAAAAAGAAGAATCCCCTTAAATAAAGCTTCACTGTTGTAGAAGTAAACTTTTAAAAATTCTTCCAGCATTTGGTCATAGAGAAAAGTTGATTTTAATATTTAATGAAGAAGATAGAGTGGATGCATTAGGCATATGATAAAAACTTAAGTGTCTAATTGTCCTACAGACATATATTTGTGACTGTAGGTAAAGATTTCCTTTTAAATATATTGTCGTGTCCCCTTTCCTCAAAATGACCATTCCATTCTAGTTTACATTTTGTCTGAATGGTATGTTTGCTGTTAGGACATAATTATCCAATATGTATTTATATCCTATTATAGATTAATTTTTAATACTTAACTAAATTTTCTCTATGATTATGAAAGTCTTTTGGATTCCTGGAACCAATTCCAAAGTGTGGGAAAGGGGGATTTCTCCCACACCAACAACAAACAATGCTGCTGACACCACCTGGGTGTTCTACAATTCAACTCAATTCTGGCACTACCCAGAGATAGAATCAGATTTCACAGGTTAAGGGTTAAGTACTACAAGACTGCCCCCAGTCGCAAGTAAAGATGTAACTCAGGAACAGCCAAATGGAAGAGATGGATAGGGCAAGGCATAGGGAAAGGGCGAGGAGCAGTCATGCCCTCTCAGGCACCACTCTCCCAGCACCTCCACATTTCCACTAACCTGGAAGTGCTCTGAACCCCATCTTTTGGGTTCTTATGGAGGCTTCATTACATAGGCATGACTGATGACTTCATTGGTCATTGGTGATGGATTCAACCTCTAAATCTTCTCTCCTTCTTGAAGTCGGGGGGTGGTAAGGTTGAAAGTTCCAACCCTCTAATTATGTGATTTGCTCCACTGGCTACCAGCACCACGTCCTAAAATACTTTCCCAAAGTTACCTTATTATTTAACAAAAGACATCTTAATCTCATCACTTAGGAAATTACAAAGATTTTAGGAGCTCTGTGCCAGAATGGGGAGAAAGACCAAATATATATTTCTTATTTTAAATCACAATATCATAAAAAGTAATATTATATAAGATGTAGAAAATAGTAAAAAGTATACAAAATAAAATTTAAAATTACCATAACCCCCACTACATTGGTGAATATATATATATGTATTTCTAGACAGCCTAGATAAAATTCCTTATGGAACTGCTTCCTGTTCATAAAATATAAAATATTAGTGTGATTAGCCATAATAATTAATATGAAGAAAATTATAATAATAACTTGATCAAACTTTTAGTGAAAAAATTTCTTTTAACCAAATACTTATAATTTAAAAAGATACATATACATAGGTGCATATTGTATATATTATACATTTCAAAAGTACATCATATTGTTGGTATGATGATTAATAGAGATCATATATGTCACATAGCTCAATTTTTGACACACAGCAAAAGTTCTAGATATGTTTGTTTTCTGTTGCTATATTATTATTATGAGGGCCATGATGGGCTGTTACTTATTATTCTTTATATGTTGCTAAGTAATGTATTTATGTAAATAGGATCTTAGAGGAATCTTCAACAAGCAAATAAAAGATTTTTCTTGGGCGGAGGTAACTATATCGGCAAAATTCATGTTATCCGTAAATGCTTAAGACCTTCCATTAGGCAGTAGTTAGATGGTCTCATTTAAAATACCGCAAATTCCTAAAAGTAATATGTATATACTTGTGGCAAAATTCTGTTTCGCTATTTTTGTTTTTCTTTGCTCTAATTATTCCATATCTGTGAGCTATTATAGCATTTGTAGTTTGTGCATTGCCTTTAATATGCAAATGGTATTGCTAATTAAGATAATTCATTAATTTTCAGGAAGGTTAAACATTCATTTGCTGTGCATAAAACACTTTATAATATCAAGTATTAATTGTTTTATATGTCCTGTAATATATCTTCCTCAAATTCAGAAAATTGTCCAGTTGATTCACTTTTAATTAATATGGTATGAATTAATTATATCTTGAAACTTCCTTCATTGCCCTGATGACTTGACCTAACTTTTAAGTAATATTACTTGCACTTCTTACTTACATGGTTATACCTACCCTTTGTACTTCTTTGGTATCTGAAACTGTTTTCTTTATGATCATTTGTTAACAAATGTTCACCTTCCAGAATAATTGTTTTTCATTAGCCTTTTCAATAAACACTCTAAAGAATTCTCTAATTCAATCGAAATCTATGTTTCTAGTTTCCTTTCTTTTCATTGCCAACATCATTTCCCTTTTCTTC
This sequence comes from Pteropus vampyrus, assembly GCF_000151845.1. NCBI lineage: Eukaryota > Metazoa > Chordata > Mammalia > Chiroptera > Pteropodidae > Pteropus > Pteropus vampyrus. The sequence continues at coordinate 483,064 of NW_011889062.1, read as the reverse complement.
TGGTAATTTAAATGCTGTCTATTTATGATTTGGGTTCTCTTTGAAAAAAAAACAATTAACTCCTCCCTAAATTGTTATTTTTTTTTCCATTAAAGTAACAAGACCTGTTAGCAATGCTCTATAACAGTTTCTTTGACAATGTATGCTTTACTGCATTGATTGTCCATGGTTATTCAGGTAGTCACTTCTGAGTTCTTCTCTCTGGCATCTCTGATAAGCCTCTGATGGGGGACCAATAACAGATCATTACAGTGTCAAGGGAAGACTGCTGAACACAATGTTTTCTTTATCCTGGTTTGAGACTTATAGTTAGGACTTATTGTTTCTTTGTCTGTTCAAATTAACTTTAAGGCCTTAAGGTTATTTGAGGAAACATGTTGGTTATCATTTTGGCATATCCTTAAAGTAAAATTTAAAGTACTTACAAAACACTACCTTTGCTGCTATTTATTTAGGAAAGTCTTGATAATTTTTTCGTAGGTGTAATTCTCCTGCAGGCAGGAGCTAAATGATTCCTCTTTTCCAGGTACAGTATTTTCGGGATGTTAAAATGTTATTTAGTGTGCTGAAATAGTAATTTTCTGAATGACACCCTGGTGGCCTAGAAATGTTAATGCAGATTCCAAAAGTGAAATAATATATTTTACTAATATTCTGAATTTTCTTTTTTCTAAAATTTTATCCAAAGCCTAAAGCTCCTTGAAAGCAATTCAGCAAGTTTGATATGTACATTATGAGATAATACTTAAAATCTTTCAAAATATATGTTGTTTCTTGTTAAGTCAATTCAAGTTGATTTTGAAGTGAGCTAAGTACATAGATTAAAGACAAGTTGAAGGTCATAGAAAAGATAATGGAACTGTCATTTATTAATATTAATGAAACATTCCCCAAAATAATCACCATAGGCTCATACTTGGTTCAATATCTATATTATAAATCTAGAGAGTGAAAACCCATAATGTCATAAGAAGTTATTAAACTTTTGTTGAATGACCAGTGAAATCAAAATACTTGAAGAGTCCAAAGAAAAATGATGAAATTTGGAAGCTGATTATTTTTGTGTACTATAATGTATTAATTGTAGTGGAAGAAGCAGAAAGCCCTAGGTTCAAATGTGAGATCAGCTTCTAATTAGTTACATTACCTTGGATTATAAATTTTACAATAATGGTCTGTTGCTAATAGTAATAATTATAGTAAAAACAATAGTTAACAGTTATTGAGTATTTTCTGCTGGTCAGCACTGTATTAATGGTGTCCATGAATTATCCTATAATCATCCGAACAGCTTATTTATGTTATCATTATTTATGGAAGAGGAAATCATGTTATTGAAAGTTAAAGTAACTTGCCCAAATCCATTCAGCTACACACTGCTAAAACAAGAATTTTAATTCAGATTGTATGACTCCAGGAACTACACTCTTAACTTCTAGATCATGCTACCTCCTAGTTATATAACTTCTCTAAAGAACAATTTCTTCACTTACAAGGAGAAATTATTAATTAAAATTGTAAGACTGCTCTGAAGTTTGGTTTTCTAATTTTTAAATATTTGAAGAATGCCTACTATGTGCTGGCGATATGCTGTGTCTGGGGATATCAGTGTTCCTTACTATTATTTTATTCATGGTATATGAACAATAATGATAAGCAAATAATTAAGATGTGGTGTAATAAGTCATTCATCATAGTGCTTTCTTCATCCCCTTATCCAATTATCAGCAATTTTTGTTTGGCTCTACTTCCCTATATATATATTAAGTCTAATCACTTATCATCTCTATTGATAAAATCCTAGGTTGAGACAAAATTAATGCATTCTCTCTGGGGTACATAAAAAAGACTGTTCTCCCAGGCTCTTTGGGACAGGACAGATTGATATAGGAAATGAGTGGAAGGAGGGAGCTAGTCCAGAGTTAGAGAGTCAAATCGTAAAGAAAGAAGAGTCTATAGTGACATCCTCCACCTGCATAAGATTTAACTATGCCAAAGAGTTCAGGATAGTGACTCTTTAAGGAAAGGTAAACTTTAAAGAGAGAGAGAAAATGTAATATATTAGTAAAACTAAAGAATTTCAGTTTGTTGGAAGAAAAAATCACAGGAGTTATACACAAAATGAGAAAGATTGGGTCAAATCAAATAGAGTTTTACAGGAGATATTGAGTTTTTTACAAATTATCCTTGAAGTTATGGAATTTAGGGGATCAAATATATGGTAGTTGAAGGAAACTGGACTTGCATATATGTTATAAATCCCACAATACATTATTAGAATTTTTAAGCATCCATTTATCTTTTAGATAATAAGAAAAAAACATATATATTTGCCTGTGTAACTTCCATTTCTACTATTCATCATTCCATATTTCTATCTGGTTGTCGTCTTTTCTTTCGACCTGAAGAGAATGCTGTTATTGTCATGCCAGCCCACTGGTGGTGTCTGAAAAAGTCTTTATTCCACATTTTTTGAGAGATATTTTAACCAGGTAAATAATTCTAGGTTGACAGCATTTTCTGTCAGTACTTTAAAGATGTTACTCTGTTGTCTTGCATATTTTTTATGAGAAAGAAATTATCCTTATCTTTGTTTCTCTATATAACATATATCATGTTAAATATATAATTAAGTTAAAGAAGATGTCTTTTCCACTGGCTACTTTAAAAATATTTTATTACCACCTTTGAGAAATTTGATTATGTTGTGCCTTAGAGTACTTTCCTTAATGTCTCTTGTGCTTGAGAGTTGAGGTTTGCGTACTATGGGTTTCTAATTTTCATCAATTTCAGAAAAATTTTAATCATCACTTCTGAAATTATTTTTCTGTCCTTTCTTCTCTCATCTGATATCTCCTAACTTTTCGAGACTCCAGTTGTACATAGATAAAGCCACTTGAGTTGTCTCACAGCTCACTTATGCTCTTAACTATTTTATTCTCCTTTGCTCTCTGTTTTATTTTGGATAGTTTCTTTTATGTCTCAGAGTTCACTAATCATCTTTTCTGCAATGTCTAATCTTCTGTTAATTACATTCATTGTATTTGTATTTTTCATCTCACACTTTATCATTTTCATCTTTAGAAGTTAAATTTTAAAAAAAATGTATTCCATGTCTCTACATAACTTTTTGAATATACGGAATGTAGTTATAATAACTGTTTGTATGTATTTGACTGCTAATTCTATCATTTATGTCAGTTAAGGGTCACTTTTGATTGACTTTTTTTTCCCCTCATGAGTTATTTTTTTCTTCTTTTTAGGCATTATCCTTTTTTATTGGGTATGAGATATTTGGGCTTTCAACTTTCTTTTATACCTAACATATTTTTGAGCTTTGTTCTGGGATGCAACTAAATTACTTATGTTGGACGGCTAGATGCTTTTCCAAAACTGTGGATTTATTCAAGAACAGTTTCAGACCTGCCATCTAATGGCCAACCACATGAACTATGCACAAATACCAAGAAACAAAGGAGAAGAAACTTTTCATGTAGTGTAGAAGAGGAAATTGTGAGAGCTATTATAAACTAAGAGTTTTGGGCACTGTGATTGTTACAGGGCCTGAGAACTTCCCTTTCTGGCTTCCTGAATTCATTTTAGATGAGGTTTCTGTTTATTGATTTTTATACATGAAAACAATTTTATCCCTCAAGATCCTGTTTTTAAGATTTTTAAAGCTGTGCTAAGTATCATTAATGGCTAAGGAGAGTTAAGTATTCTCCATTTCTGAGGCAAGACCCTCTGTATCCATTGCTCTGTGACTCATGAGATTTTCTAGTCCAGCTGATGGGGAAAAAAGCACAATTTCTGATTCCTGTGAACACTAGCTGCTTTTACCTTTAATCCTTTAACTTGATTCATTCATCCCTGAGCCGTTTATACACACATGCACTAATTACTTGTATGTTAAATACTACAAGAGTATCTTCTGCAGACCTGTGGAGTTCTCTAGTTGTGCCACTCTATATTTTCTGATAATCTTCTCTGCAAGATCTACCTGCCTAGAAATTTCTAGTCTGCCATTACACTCAGGTCCATCTTTTCCACTCAGAATGCTCCTGGGTCTGGATAAATTCACCCTCCCTGCACTGTGAACTAGAATCTCTTTCAAGGCATTAAGCTAGGAAGTTGTCTGTTTTTCACTTGAGTTGCATCTCTTAGTGTTATCGAACTCAAGTTTGGCTGCTTGCCATTCGTGAGCCAACAATAATCGAGATGCAAGGGTTGGTGAGAGGAAAGTAGGTTTATTAAAGAGCCAGCACCCTGAGAAGATGACAGACTGCTGTCACAAAGACCGTCTTGCCTCTTTGGTGCAGGCAAGCGTTATTATAGGGAGAGGGCTGAGTAAGGGACAAGGGAGAAATTCCAGAGCTGCATCCTGGAGGGGAAGGGAAATGTCCCTGGGCCAATTGTCTTGTCTCTCGACCTTGGCTTGTTTCTCATGCCTGAGTCTTTTTTAGGTGAAGAATCGACCTATGCAACACACTCTGATAAAAACCCTTCAGCTAGTCAAGTGAAGGTCTATTTTGCTTCATTTAGGAGGGAATTTTGCGGTCAATCTCTTGGCACCAAAAGGTCTGGGAACCAAATCAGTTTCCTTTGAAGTCTGTTTCTAAAGTTCTCAAGCAAGCAAGCTGTTTATCTACAAGTTACACATTAGTTAACAAGGCATTTTAATGCATGTTAAAATGAGAATGGGACTGTAAGGACAAAAAATGGTTACATTATGAGATTACATTCATAAAGCTGAAATAATCACAGCTACAAACTCCACTGTCATTTTGTTATTTCAATTTTTATGGAAGTTTTGCTGATCTACCTGTAATGGACCCTTGGGACAACAATTATCATGAAATTCTAGAACCTGCAATGAGACATGTTCATTTCTTCTAGTTGAAGGAAGAGACCTAAGGTGCATTTGCATTCCACTTGTTGAGGCCTGTCTACATAATTTAATATTATTAACTATGATTATTTTGAAAATTCTATAAAAGACTAATGTTAACATTAATACAGTTAAGGCTAACTTTACAATTCATCTTAGGATAAATTTTATTCTGAATGATATCCAAGAAAATAGATCGGAAAACCAGTCTTCCATGACTTGGAATAAGGGAGTAGGCATACAAAGGTGGAAGGGTAAGGGTGGAAAAAGCAAGTCATTCGCATTGCTGTTATACTAGGCAAAGCCTACCTGAATCAGAGAAAAAAACTATATCAAAGAAATGAAGCCTGTGTATGGTTAGTGTGTGGTTACATTAGCTCCTTCTGGTTCACGTTCAACATCTTAAAACTGTTGTCTCATTCATTTCATCAGTTGTTGTTGTTGTTGTTGCCAATTTAGGCAGGAGGGTAATTTGGGCAATTTACTCCTTGTCCAGAGTTAAAAGTTCTTTCCTCTTGGTTTTAGCCAGGTACTTGCTATCTGGCTAAAGACTACCCATCTATCTGCTCTTGTTGGCAATTGTGACCATATTAATAATAAGTGACGGATGAGATAAAAACAGAAATAATATGTGCACATTCTGCCCCTTAAAGTGATGCACCTAGACTCCCCTCATCCTTCCCTACAGCTGGCTGATGAGAATGAGAAATAATAATGAAAACAAGAAAGATGTGAAGAGTAGAGCTTCTCATTCTCAAGACTTAGAGAAAATCTCATATTGTGATAGAAGCACTGAAGTCTTGAGTCTTATTTCTGCAGCAGAATAGTCTACACTGTAAATAAGAGAAAAAAGATATTTTGAGGGAAAACTATAAATTCAGTCTATGAATTATTCAGTTTAAAGATGTATTTCAGTGTAGAAGCTTCTGAAGCCCAAGATAGTTCCAGGTAGAGATGGAGACTTGAGCAAAATCAGCATGCAACTACAAAATAGCACTTGTTTATGAAATCACAATGTATGATTGGATGTACTGTGGTAAGAGAATGCCTAGAATAGAAATCTAAGATAATAGTTCTCAAACTTGTCTGCACTTTGGAATCAACTGGAGAGCTTAAGGAAAATTTATTGAATCATGGGTCTGTCCTTCAGATATTGTTGTTTAATTACTATAGGGTATGAGCTGGGCATCATGATATCTAAAAATCTCATAGGTGATTCAAATATGCAGCTGAAAAATAGAAGATGTGCAAACAGTGGAGACTGGGAAGGAATGGAGAATGTGACTGGAGGAAATCTAGGAAAGTGTAGCATTTTGAACCAATTTTGCATGTAAATGCTTGTGTCCAAATTCTGGATTTTATCATATATTATCTAAAAGACTGGGTTCGAGAACATGTTTGAGTAACCTAAAGCAACTCACTAGATCAGAACCTCAATGCAGTCATGTATAGAATGTGAATAATAACCCATTCTTTCACCTTATCACCATAAGGATAATAAGATATTTTACAGTCCCTTGCAGATAATGTTGTACTATTGCCAAGTGAGATATTTAAAGTCAAATTATTTTTCACTCTTGACTTCCTACATTTCTAACTTTCATAGGAAAATTAGGCATATGTTTAAGGAAAGTGATTCAGGAAAAGGAACTTCCTCTGTGAACATAAATAACAAACATAATTGTTCAAGTTTCCTTTCCTCCTAGTGGCACAGCTTCATCACCACTATAATTGCTGTAACAGATCTGTTAATCATGTTTCTGATAAAATTGGCAGTTAGTAGCAAAGGAAAGCAATTTGGGCAGAAGCAGTAGGTTTCCTCTCTCATCACTGAACTTGCAACCTGGAACTAAGAAAATTTTACTGAGTCATGTCAAAAAGAACCATTATAGTTTATGCCTAGAAGATACCTGATACTGGTAATAACGTATGATTTCCATTCCTTCCAGAAATTCAGCCACGTTCAGCATTGGAGTAAAAGCATTAGGAGACACTCTTACTGAACCTCTTTAAAGTTCAGATTGGGAAAAAAAAAAAAAGAAAAAAAAATATACCAAGGGGAATAACATGCCCAGAGAAAAGATTAAAAGGGTGACTTAACAGGTTATTTGCATCTCTAATTTCTTTGCCTCCACTGGAATTGAGAATAGTGAAGTGATCTTTGCTGTTCTGATTAGAACACTTACTGAGAGCAAGCAGTTAAATCCCAAGTGAATCAATAAATGGCTAACAGTTAAAAGTCAGTAAAACAAGGACTTGCATCACCATCTAAATATTAGATACCAAATGAAGAGAAGGTAATACAGCTATAAAGCCATATCTGGAGGATACATATAGATTCCATGTCTTGATCTTCCAAGCTAGGCGAAAAACAAATCCTGAACGGAAGTTAGAAAAACTCATACCAGGATAAACTAAAGAATCGCATCATGCAAAGGCATATATGATAAAAGACAGCACATTTTTGTAGGAGAAGAAAAAAGCTTCAATTTAAAGAAAGTCATGTTGCATAGAATATAGGAGATCTAAAAGTCAGCTATTAAAATAAGATATTTAGTTACTTGGAAAGTATATTATCCTATTTTATATTAATATAACAGTCTTGTGAGGTGGTTTGTTATTGAAATGCTTCATTTAAATATTTACTTATTTGTTCACACCATCAGTAATGTGTTATTAGGTGTCTCTGTGCAATAAACACTTTTTGAGAGATATGTAGGGGTTAATTAGCTCTGGTTCAACCTGTCAAGAACTTTCGCTCTAATAGGATAGAAACAAAAATATATATTTGATATTAAAATATAAGATAGAAAGTAATGTAGATCACAACATATGAATAAAATTATGTAGGCCGGAGATACTATTTACAAACTATGTATCTAACAAATATTTCCTTAATATCTAGACTATATAAAGAATTTTCAAACTTGGCAGTAAAAATCAGACAATCCAATTATAAATTGGGCAAAAGTCATGAAGAAATATTTCAATGAAGAGGATGTATAGATGGTAAATAAGCACAGGAAACAATGTTCAATATCATCAGCCATTAGGGAATTAGAAATTAAAACTACTATGTGATATCACTATGGACTTACTAGAATGTCTAAAATAGAAATAGTAATAACACCAAATGCTAGTGAAGATAGAGAAAAACTAGTTCACTCATACATTGCTGGTTAGAATGTAAAATGTACAGCTTTCTGGAAAACAGTTTGTCAGTATATTACAAAACTAAATACACAGTTATCATATGACCCAGCAATCACACTCTTGTTCATCTTTCCCAAAAAGATCACTGTATGATCACACAAAAACTAATTCATAAATATTCATACCAGCTTAATTTGTAATACCTCAAAACTGGAAACAACCTAAATATTATTCAATGCAAAAATGGTTAAACAAACTATAAAACATCATTGAATATGCCACTAAGCCATAAAAAGGAGTGAACTATTGATGCACACAGCTGAGAATGATCTCAAAGAAATTAAACTGAGTGAAAAAAAGCCAATGTCAAAAGGTTACATACAATATGTTTTCATCTATGTGTTATTAAGTATCAAAATTATTGAGATGGTGAATAGATTAGTGTTTGTCAGGTGTTAAGGATGGGTAGGGTATGTGATATGAAGAGGTAATATGAGAGAAACTTATGGTTGGGGATAGAACAATTCTGTATCTTGATTGTGGTTATGGTTACATAAATCTGCAGCACATATGATAAAATTATGTTGATACAAGAAACGTCCAAACCTGTAGAGAATTTTTGTAATAGTTTATTTGAGTCAAACTGATGACATACACCAAAGAGTAAGATCTTAAATGCTCCCTAGAATAACAATTTTGCATCTTTTATGCATTTGAAATTAAGGAGGAAGATAGGGAAGATTACATGGAGGTGGGAAAAAGAAAGCTGGGATTGAATTACAGGATAGTTATCAAGATTATGTGCTCTCTTTAAGGTTAATACTCAATTCAATGAGGTATTACTTCTGGTGTTTCAAAGGTGTGTTAAATTAAATTAGTAGTTGATATTTGCGCATGGGAATGGGGAGCACGGCAGAAGGAATGCAGTTAGCATTAACAAGATGGCTAAGTAGAGGGCCAGAGTAGGGAGAGAGCAATTGCGGGGATCGTTTTATGAACAATACAGATGTCTAACCAATGTACTGTATACTTGAAACTAATTTAAATAAATAAATTTATTTTTTTAAAAAAGGTATGTTAACTTAGATGCGCAAGAACAATGGACAGGGCTGGCTTTTTACTAAGGAAGTTATAAGCCTGGGGCGTGACTACCCACCATGACCTGCTCGGTTAAAATTTATGAGTGAGTGTGTAAAACTGGTGAAATCTTAAGCTTTGCAAATTATACCAAATTGCTAGTTTTTATAGTGTGGATTCAAGATAAAATAAATAAGGATAATTGTGTGAAGCCTATCTCAATAGCATAGATGACAGATAATGAGGTTACACTGAATCAGGATAGATTTGGTGAAAATGAAATCTATTATTTATAAGAATTGATTGGCTGTAGAGTGGATGCAAAAAAGGGATTGGGCTTGTGATTCTCAACTAGTGTCTGTAAGAAGATGAGGACATCGATGATCATAAAGGCTTCTTTGTATTGTAAATACAGTTGGCATTTGGTTTCCCAGAAATAATTTCTCAAGGTTTGTATCATTTCACCTTTGGACTGGGGTGGAGGAGGGGGTTTGTCATCTACTGAACCAATGTATACAAATACATATCGGTATAACCTTGAATGAAAGTGTCATTATTTCATAAAGGAACAGAAATAAAGAAAAAGTACTTTTTTTTGTATCTTATACTCTGTACATATATCACTGAGCATTGACTGTTTCACTCACTTTATATTCAGTTGTAATCTATTAAAAATTGTATCATGATACCTTTGTTAATGTTATGAACTTTCAATAATATATATATATCTTGTCATATTTAAATACTAATTTGATTGCCTTTGAAAGTGTGAAAACCATCAGAATGTGTTATTGTAAAATGCCATTTCTGTCCCTTTACTGGAGAGAGAGAGAGAAAGGAATAGCACAGTTTTTGAGAAACAGATATTATCCTATTCATCTTTAGGTTTTTTTAGAACACACTATTTTCACAATATTATGTGAAATAAATGCTAGTAAACCATTTTGAAGAATGTCATATCTTCCTCCACAGCTCTTAAACAAAGCTGCTCCTAATTGCAAATCAATATTGGACGTAACCACTGTGTTTTATATATTTTTTTTTACTTTTATTACATTTAGGATAATTCATTCTTTTTTCTAAATCTTAAGGTCTGCATGCAGGTTTCTACAGACCACTGAACATTATCTATACGTTCTTTCCCAAAACAACTACTTGAGGAGAAATTGTAAAAATCAAAGCAAAACATAATCCTTGGTCATAATTGAAAGCACAACTGAAATAAATGAAAATCTTTCATTGAATTAATGCTGCCTAACAAGTATATAAAGGTCTGCTATAAAGTTTTTTCATGGATAATCTACCAGTTCTCAGGCATTCAAACTACAGGTAAACAACTGTGGCTCAGAAAGATCATACTCAATAGTCCCCCCTTATCCACAGGGGATACATTCCAAGACCTCCAGTGATCATCTGAAACCTTAGATAGTACCAAACTGTATATATACTGTGTTTTTTTTCCTGTACATACATACATATGATAAAGTTTAATTTATAAATTTGGCACAGTAAGAGATTAACAACAATAACTAATAATAAAATAGAACATTTATAACAATGTACTGTCATAAAAGTTATGCAAATGGCTTTGGGACCTTATTAAGTAAATTAAAGATTGCTTGATAAAAAGCACTGCAATATTGAGACAATCAATCTGATAATCAAGACAGCTACTAAGTGACTAATGGCAGGTAGCATATATGATATGGATATGCTGGATAGAGGGATGATTTACATCCTGGGAAGGACATGACTGGATGGAGTGGGGTGACGCAAGATATCATCATGCTACTCAGAATGGTATAGCAATTGAAAACTTAAGAATTGTTTATTTATGTACTTTTCCATTTAATATTTTGGACCACAGTTGACAACTGGCAACTGAAATCATGGAAAGCGAAACCATGGATAAGGGGGTACTATTGTATACAGTTGTCCAGAGCATTGAGTAAATCTTACTCCCTGGTTTATGACATATCATCTTAATCAGTCTGCATAAATTCCTCTTCCTACCTTTTAAATTATTTTGTTTTCTTTCCTTATTTTCCTTCCTTTGTGAACACCATTTTAATATATTTAATGTATTCCTTTGATCTGTGTATGTTCTTATAAAATGTGTGTGTTAGTATGTGTAGTTTATATAGTAACATTGTAAATTTTGTTCTGTGCATTACTGTGTCCTTTCTTAGCACCGTGTTTAAGATCTGCCTTATTTACTATGACTATCTAGTCTGTTACATCTCATCCCTATATCTGGCATAGTGTGCATCTACAATATCTAGCATGCTATTTTGATCAGGCTCTAAAATTCCTGTTGGGATATAATTTAATAGCAAATTTAAAAAATAAATTTTAGTTGTTTATAATATACTTTTTACAGAACTATAATTTACAAATAGAAAAATATGCTTAGATCATAATTATGCACTTTGAGTAATAACTACAAAAATGAGCACACACATGTAACCTCCAGTCAGCTAGGAAATAGAATATTATTAGTACTCAAGAGACTTTCACATGCTACCAGTCATTAGAATCTCCATAAGTAGCCATACTTTTGACTTCATCATCATAATATTAGTTTTATATGTTTTTAAATTTTTCTGAATGTAATTGTAATATGTGTTCTTTTGTATCTGGTTTCTTTTCTTAGCAGAATTTCTGTGAAATCCAGCTTTATCATCACATATAATGTAGCTCATTGGATTTTGTTGCATATCAATATATAATTTTTGTCTTGAGGAAAAACACATGCAAGTGAATTATTATGAGTATATATTTGATATTACTGACCCCCTGAAAAGGTCTTGAAGACCACAAAATGTCCCCAGATCTGATTCCAATGAGCATGATCTTACAGCAATTCCTAAAGGAAAACAAGCCAATAGGTACAGGTAGGACAAATAACATTTTAAAATTAAATCAACCTCTTGGAAGCCAAGAAAAGACAAAAAAATTTTTTTTTGAAGTGAGATAATAGGTTAAGCCCAGCATTATCAAAAATTAAATTAATTGTAAATGTGCTAAAAACTCCAAATAAAAGGCAGAGATGGACAGACTGAGTAGAGAACCAAGAGTAACCTATCTACCAACTTCATGAAAGCCACTTTAATTATAAATAGGTCAAATGTTAAAAGATTGTTTCACTGCAATTTAAAAAAGGATAGAAAATACTATACCTTAAAATCATTTTTTAAAAATTATATAGCTATATAAAGTATGTTAAATGAAAAAATTCAGGGACATTTTTTAATAACAAATGAATTGGCTCTCTAAGATATAGCAAAAACTGAGAAAGAAGAAAGAGATAAATCCACAATCAGATTGAGATTTCAACAGATACCTCTTAGCAGTTGAGAGAACATTTATAGAGGAAAAAATATGGATATAGAAGATCTATATTACATGATCAACCAATTTTTCTAATTGATTTTTACAGAACATATTACCCCAAAACAGAAGAGTACACACTCTTTTCAAATGCAAATGGACTCTTTATCAAGATATAACATATGCTGTATATGGTTTAATTCATTTTAAAAAATAAAATCATCTATAGTATACTCTCTGACTACAAGGGAATTAAGATAGAGATCAGTAAATTAGACATTGCTAAAATCTTCTAATACTTATAAATTCAAAAACATACTTCTAGGAGAGACTTCCACTTTGGTAAAGATGACTTCATACTTTTCCTGTTCCTCTCACTAAATACAACTAAAACTGGGAGATTATATACGAAACAAACATAAGAAGGCTATTAAAGGTAAAAAAGAAGAAAGCAGACCAGGTGGAGACCTCAGAAACAAAGAATAGCATGATGAGGAGTACCCTGGATTTTGTTTTTGTCTTATAGATACCAGTCTTTCAACCGAAGAAGTCAGCAAACTGAAAATGTCAAAGAGTACAGACAAAAAAAAAAAGCTTCAACAAATGAATTTCTCTATCCAAAAGACTAGGAAAGGGGCAACCTACCAAGATAGAAAACTTTTATACAATAATCATTCTACTTCAGCCAAATACTGAAACAGAACAAAATCAAACAAAAGCATCCAAAAACCAACCAAACAAACCAAACAAAAACACTCCCACATATGCCAGAAAAAAAGTGGGAAGTCTTGACTTTCACCCTCACAAAGATGTTACAAGACACCATAAATCCTAGTCCTGGTAGTGCCAGGGAAGGCCAACTAGGAAGCAGAGACTTATATCACCATCAGCTGGTAATAAGTCCTCCCATCCAGCAATGTCAGTGAAAACTACACAGATAATCTAGACTTCCAACTCATCCAGGAGTAATGAGGTGCTTCTCTCCCTCTCTGCTAAGGTGGAATTAGAGGAGACCTGCTAGAGAATCAGGAATTTCACCATCAGCCAGTGGTAACAAAGCAGCTTGCACCACAATGTCAGTGGAGTCCACATGGGGAGCCAGAACTGCCTAGTAGTAACAAAGGGTCCACTCTCCTTGGCTAAATGTCAGGTTTTCCATTAGAAATTACTTATCATATCAAGAACTAGGAGAATATCAAATTTAGTGAAAAAGATTAATAGATTTCAACACTGTTGAGATGACAGAGATAAGCAAATTACATGGAAAATACTTGAAGTTGCCATAATAAACATGCTTCAACACACAATGACAAACACCCTTGAAATAATAAAAGTAGAATGCTTTGGCACTTGAAATAAATAATAAAAGTAGAATTCTTCGGCAAAGAAAACATCTCGCCAGAGAGATGTTATAAAGAACAATCTAATGGAAATTTTAGAAATAAACCATTTAATTACCAAAATAAAAAGGTCGGAGGATGAAAAGGTCAGTGAATTGGCTCAGTAGTAGAATGAAGTGATAAGAAAAATAGATCAGGGTCTGGAGGTTTAACAGTAGAAGTTATACAATCATTGCGAGACAACAGTAAATGATCTAAATTTTCTATAATCAGATTCTGGGGAACAAGGAAAAAGACTAGGGCAGAAGAATATTTACTTGAAGTTACAATAAAGGAAAACTCAAATTTGGCAAGAGGCATAAACATACATATTTCAGAAGCTGAATAAACATCAAACCTAAAGATAATGCTGCCAAGACATATCAACATCTGAAATGACATTGTAAATGGCATCGAGGAATGCAATTAGAATGAGAGCTTTTTTCCTTCAGAAACAATGGATGCCAGAAGGAATGACACAGCATTTTTTAAGTACTGGAATAAAAGAATTGTCACCCAGAATCCTATACCCAGTAAAAATATTCTTCTGAAATGGAAGAAAAATCAAGGCATTCTCATATAATTGAAAACTAAGGGACTGTGTTGCCAGCCAACAATGTTAAAAAAAAAAAAAATTTCTAAAGAGAAATGAAGCAAAAAATGAAGAAGGAAGAAAGAAAAGGGTCAGCAAAAATATGAGCAAATACATTATAACTTTTTTCTCCTCATGAGTTCTCTAAATTATTGTTGACATTGAATCAAAAACTAATACTGATTGATTTTGTTTTAAATGTATGTCAAAGAAACAGTTAAGAAAATTATAAATGGGGAAGGGTAAAGATGTAAACAAACAATTTCTGTACTCGAACATGTAAAATAATGATACCCATACACTGTAATAAGTTATGTATATATGCTGTAATATGTGGAGCAACCAAATAAAAACACAAACACACGGAAGGATATAAATTTGTGAAAATATAGAGAAATAGAAATAAAATTATTAAAAAAATGATAAAAGTAGGAAAAAGAAAATAGAAATGTAAAAAATAAATAAATAAATAAATAATATGACTGACATGACTAAACTTATCAATAATTACCTTAAATGTAAATGGTCAAAATTCATGAAATAAAAGATTGGCAGAGTCTATTAAAAAACAATGTTGACCAAGGATATAAGAAACACTGATCCTGCAGTTTTGAGGCCCCTTTTAGCTTTGTGGTATAAAAACACTGTAAGTCACCTATATTTTGAGACTAAGAGGGATGAGGCACTGAACCCTTCACCAGTAGAGACACTGAAATGTCATGGAGAAGAGATTGTTTCAATTAGTTGTGATAGGAAATTGTATTAGTATCCCATAGCTGTTGAAACAACTTAACAAAACTTATTGGTTGAAAACAACACAGTTTTATTACCTTACAGTTCTGGAGGTCAGAAATGCAACATGAGTCTTACAAGACTAAAATCAAGGCATTGGTGGAACAATGCCTGATGACTATAAGAGAGAATTTTCTCTTGCCTTTTTCAGCTTCTCGAGTCTATCTTTATTTGTTGACTGATGGCCCCTTCTCTCATCTTAAAAGTCAACAGCATATCAGCTCCGAATCTCTCTCTCTCATTCTAATCCTTCTGCCTCCCTTTTATAAGGATCCTTGTGATTTCATTGGGTCCACTGGATAATCTAGGATAATCTCTTCCTGGCAAAACGTTTAATAACATATGTGAAGTCCCTTTTGCCATGTAAAGTAACATAGTCACAGGTTGTGAGAATTCAGATATCTTTGAGGGGAGGACATTATAATGCCTACCACAAAAGCTGAAGTTGAAATAAAACATATACAAAAAAATAAAATTTATCACATGGACCGAAATTTAACATTGTTAGTTATTTTCTGTCTTATCAAAAAGGAGACAAATCTTTTACAATAGAGAAACTACATACCTCTCAGTATATTTGAGAATGTAAATTTTTTCACTCTATTATAAATTTACTAAAATACAAAATAACAGCAACAAAGCCCCACAATTTCCTTTGTATTTCTCACAATGTGCCTGGCTTATACACCATTATTAAAATGTGAAAATAATGTATACACTCAAACACACATATACACACCATGAGAAAAAAGGTTAGTCTAGATGGAGTTTAGTGTTGAAATTATGTTTCAGACAAATTCACTAAACATTACAAGTTTACAGAATAATGAGGCCATGGATATTCATCAGATTCATATATTCTACAAGTTCATGTTAAGAATTTACTTCGCTGAAATTGAAAAGATGATAAAGGGATACATGAATGGAGCACATGTTTGATATTATAGTGTAGTTAAATGAACAAGAAATCTTCTCAATAAATATATCACCAGATAACAATAGCTCAGTGCAACAAGGGAAGTTAAAAATTTCAGGCAAAGGAGAGATTACTTTGCTGAAACAGTAATCATCGAAACTGTGTAAGAAGATAATATACATAAAGATTCTGTGATCACTGCAAGGGATGTGAGATATTTATTAAAACCCCAGGCTCTTTTCACGTATCCTGAAAGTTCTATATGCACAGTGTTGTGAAATAAAGACATCACAAAATTTTCTCCTAATATTGTTTGCTTAAATTTCTTGGAAAAAATACTGTTCAATTTGTTTTTTTTTTTTTGAACAAACTTTGCATTTATGGGGTGGCAATTTAACAACCATATGCTCTATAGAAACACATAGTTATTGTCATATTAATTTAAAATAAATATATAAAGTAGAGAAACTAAGTCTAATACAGGTTCTTTGGTGTGATATTGCAAATATTCAACTGCTCTATAGATAAGTTTATGAGTCATTTCTTCAGCAATCACTCTTAATCTCTTTATTTTCTCACTGAAAAGATCGCAGTTGAAATAGCTAGGTGTGCAGCACAAAATACACACTTTTTAAACTTTTTCCAGTAGTAAAGTTTGATTATGTGATAGAGTTGTAGCCGATGATATAGAAGTGGAATTCTGTAAGAGGGTTCAGGGAGAGTTTTAATGCCTCTCTGATAAAAAGTTTACCAAAAATTCTCCTATTTTCTTTCTTCTGTCTACTTGGAATTCAGATTGCTAGCTGAGGGAGGATTTTTTGACTGTAAGGAAACAGGAAACCTCCTTTTTTATGTTTACACCACCATATTTGGGCTTTTTATTTACAACAAAGATTTTCTTGATGCAATAACTTACATACAGGTTGTGTTTTCAGGTGTGAACATTTTTGCATATTAAAAAAAAAATCTAGTGCTGGTGTATTCAATTCTTGAACTAAGTTCAACACTCCTGTTGAGTAGATAGATAATCTCCAGCTGTTTTTTTT
>NW_011889062.1:456984-465841 GCF_000151845.1 Pteropus vampyrus | reverse complement strand
ATATTAAAAAAAAAATCTAGTGCTGGTGTATTCAATTCTTGAACTAAGTTCAACACTCCTGTTGAGTAGATAGATAATCTCCAGCTGTTTTTTTTATTATTATTATCGATTCTCTATATTTAAAATTATTGATTTTTCTGAACTGCTGCTCTGGTTGCTTTTTAGGCATGTTATTTTTACCTGGGGGCTATCACTCTATTTAGATAATCTTCTGATGGTGCAGGAAAAGTTTGGGAAAACCATTCTTAAACATACAGCCATTATTTCTTGATTTTTTTTTTTTACAGTTTAGTGCTAATGAGAGAAATATAATAGAAGAATTACCTTATGGTGTGTGTAATTCTAGGTTTGTTTCTCAGTGAAGTAAAATAATTATTGAGATAATTTATTGACCATTTTACCACCCAATCTTGATCCCCAAGTTTCTTTTTCATTCTCAGGAATGTCATCTTGCCTTCTTCCACATTCCCCAAGATTTTACTTGTTATTGTCTCTTCTACTACAAGGTATTTTTGGCTTCTCTTCCTGAATGTTTTCCAACATCTCTTATTAATACAAAAAACAAACAAAGCAAACTAAAAAAACTACAACAACAACAAAAAACGGATCATACCGAGCAGTGGGTTGTTTTAAAAAGATGGCACAAGGATAGAATTAATAGGTTCTCAGTATGTTTTAAAATTTAAAATGTTGATTCAAGTCTTATGATTCTAAAATCTTTATGAAAACAAAGATAGAACTGATGGTTTGCAGACATAAGAACAAAAATAGAGTAATACATCAGTTTTCATAGTTGCACATGTTAGGTAACAAAAAGGTCCATTTACTAACAAAACATACATGACTTTGAGATCTCATTTAATGTCAAATCTTACTAATAATTTCAAGGACATGGGTAAGTTTGAAGCACAGGAGAGGCATGGAAAAATCCAAGCCTGTCAACACTCCTCATATCCTTTTTATTTTGTAGTGTGTCTGACAGATTTAAGATATGTATTCTCAGCTATTCTTGAGGGGCAATCACTTACACAAAAGGGAGCTATCAGAGTTATGAAATATTTCCACTTATATCCTGAAAATCATCTAGCTTACATGACATTTTCTAGAGAGAGATGCTATGTTTAAGCAATTAAGATGGAGCAAGTACAGTTTGTACATGAGCTAAAGTGTTCCCCAAAATTCATATGTTGAAGTCTTAACCCTCAGTGTCTCAGAATGTGATTATATTTGGAGATAGTGCCTTTAAAGTGCTGATTAAGTCAAAATGAAATTCAGCGAATTAAGTTAAAATTAGAGCCATTAGAGTGGTTTTAATTCATTCGAATGTGTCCTCATAAAAGGAAGAAATTTGGACACACAAAGAGACAACATGCATGCAGGCAACCCGAGTAATGACCACATGAGGATATAGCAAGAAGGCTGTAAGCTGAGGAGAGAGGCCTCAGAAGAAACTAGATCTGCAAAACCTTGATCTTAGTCTCCAGAACTGAAAAACAAATTTCTATTTAGCCATCCAGTTTGTGGTATTTTGTTATGGCAGCCATAGAAAACTGATAAAGCCTTCTAAAATATTCTAAACATAAGGGCTTACCCACTAGAAAATTTCAGTATGTGTTTTGCAGAAGGCCATACATTAATATGTATACAAGATGATTTGACTAGGGTATCTTTCTGTCTCAAGACATCCAGATAGATGGAAAAAATAGATCACAGGCCTATAGTTAACCCTATCCTTCCATAAACCATTGACATTGAAATTCTACTTTGTATATATCTAAAGACATCATCATATAGATATATATGAGGGAATATACTAGAGTAAGTTTTCTAAAGTGAGATTTGTATAGATCATCAGGCCAGTGTACATTAGCTTTGATGGACATGCACCATGGAATACTAGGCAGCAGTTAAAGTAACAGTCTAAATAGGGTAAGGCAACATGTATATTATCTTTAAAACCTAATGTAAAGTGGAAAAAAATTATTTTGAAATTGATTACATGTTTCCATTATGTAAATTAAAATACAAGCACCGAATATAAATGCCTGTTTTAAAAGGCCACATATCCAAAAATGGCTTCCATATTCAACATTATAGAATTGCTTTCTAGGTAGTATGTGGGAGAGGGAAATGCAAGTGGGGAATACAGAATAAAGGTAATAATAATAAAAAACAACCATGAGAATTTTGTGGCATAGACCAGTGACAGTGATGATGATGATGAACTGAGAAGTATTATTTATTCAATACACTGCATCTGAATTCTAACTTTACAAGCATATTTTAATGATAATAAAATTTAAACAAAATATTTAATTGAAAAACAATTTTTAGATAGTCACAAATATAAAGATGTGCAATACTAAGAGAAGCAAGCTAAAAATAAGAACAGAGGATGTAGATCATTTAAGAAAGTTAATTACATAAAAAAAATCCAAGAAAATATTATGAGTAAACATAAAATACAAAGTAATATGAATAAAGACTTTATAGCCTCTTTTCATTAAAAATATGTATTAAACATGAGTTTTGTGGTTGAAAATCTCAGGAATAGATAGGAAGGGAACAATAACAATGAGGAAATTGCTTCAAATTTTATGTATTAAATCTAAAATTTCAGTGACTTACCTGTTAATTATACAGGGATATAAGAGAATTCAGAGATGACTCGATAAGGTAGGAAGAAGAAAAGCATTAAAGGTATTACCAGTAAAAAGAAAGAATAAGCAATTCTTTCAATACCTTATTTATATATTTTCTGCTTATCTTGCTCACAAGACTGTATACACTTTTGAGGGTGAGATCTCATTTATCTCAGTACCCAAGCATCTAGCCCAGTGTGGAGTTGTGCCTGAAACAATGGATATGTAATAATTGAGGCATGTATTTGGGATGGAAAGCAATAGAAAGAGGACAGTTTTACAAACTGGAATGGAAATTTCCTGCAGGCAGGTAGATCTATGGGTTATTAGAGGAGCTAGAGCTCTTTTCTAACCCATTTAGTTAACTTACTCTTTTATATTTTTTTAATTTTATTAAATTTATTGGGATGACATTGGTTAATAAAGGTATGTAGGTTTCAAGTGTACAATTCTATAATTATCTGTATAGTGCATTGTGTGCTCACCACGCAAAGTCACTCCCTTTACCTTATCTACCACTCCCCTATCCACTTTACCTCTGGTAACCACCATACTGTTATCTGTGTCTTTGAGTTTCTGTTTGTCTTGTTTGTTGCTTTCAGTTTTATATCCCACATATGAGTAAAATCATATGGTTTCGACTTTTTCCATCTAACTTATTTTGCTGAGCATGATCTTCTCAAGATTCATCTATGTTGTCGCAAATGACAGTATTTCATCTTTTTTTAATGGCTGAGTAGTATTCCATTGTATATGTGTACCACAGCATCTTTAACTTACTATTTTAAATGTGAACTAAGGCACCCCGGGAAGAATCTGAAGAACAGGTAGACCCTCGTTCCTTATCTTCTCTGATTAGTAGAAAGCCTGGTCTCCATTCTTGTGTTCTCCTCATGCCAAAGAATAATATGTATAAAATTATTTTATAATTTTAAAATGACCTTAACTGTGTAACCTTACGTGGTGGATTCAGATTGCATGCCTTTTTAAATTCTAAATTTTCTGTTGAAATACTTATAATCTGAGCGCTGGTGATACACATACATGAATGCAATCCTTCCAGTTTCTTAGAATTGAAGTTCTTTCACAAGCAGTGTGTTCCTCCTTGTCTGTTAGGACTGACAGTGACATTTATCTTCACTCATGTGGAGATGCCTGATAACTCACTTCTGTCACACACTCTACAGTCATGAAGTTTTAGCACAATAGATCATATCTATCTTGGATTTCTTTTTGATTTCCCCTATGATTGCTGCTTGGAGAGAAGAGGGAGATTTGGAGAGTAGTAGTAATTCAAAACATAAAATGAATGATAATTATTCTGTTTTAGAATATAAAAAAGCCTCCCAGTTACAATGACAGATTTAATACACAGTTATAAGCCTCTGGCCATTGCATAGTTTTTTTTACCACGACTGTGGTTTTCTCTGGTATATTCCAGATACACACATGCACACACAAAAGTATTACAAGACAACTTGTCTATGGCTATAGACTTGGCATTGAGGCCAGAATTTTTGTATTTGAATCTGAGCACTATTATTCACCTTTTAACCATAGGTATGATACTTAACTTGTCTATGCCTCATTTTTCTCAGCTGTAAATATTAATAAAACATGTATAGGACCAAAATATATTTATAAAGATTAATAGAATTTACATATGTAAAGTCCTGAGACAAGTTCTTGGCATAGTGTAAGAACTAAGTAAATGTATGCTAATATCATATGCTTGTGTGTTTTTTGTGTATACATATATATGTATACTCACATATGTACATATATGTATACAGATAAATATATATATACACACATGATATAATTCCATATTGTGCAACTTTGAATTTGGCAAAATTAAGTGGAAGCCTTGAGTTGAATTTCACTGAGGTTAAAATGGTAACATTTCCTTCATTCTATTTAACTACACATATCAGCTTCTCTTTAGGAATTTTACTTTGAATATATGAAAGTGTACAAATACCCATATATCATAAGCAAATAAAATCTTTAGGTAAAAGATTGCTTTAGCCGCTGAGAGAAAATGCTTCAGGCTCCATATGCCTTATAACTAGGATGACCTTATCATCCAAACTAGGGCAATTTAAAAGTAAAATGTGTGTGCTTTTAATAATCATGTAGGCAAACCAGGAAGAATTATCACCCTACTCAAAACCTAAGAAAATACAGTCAATGAGAAGCATACCTTTTACATGTTCCAAGGACAAAAGCATTAAAATAAAAGTGGTACCAACTTTTCTTGGTGAAGTAGTGTCATCTATTTATGCTACATGTACAGCTCAGGTTGAATTTGTAACTGAAGTTGAATTGTCAATTTTTTATTTTCAGATTTTTATTATTATACATAATGCTTTGTGTCTCACAGTTAAAAACAATTGTTCTAAACTTCCAAGTGCTGCTACAGTACAGCTGCCAGGATTTAGTGTGGATCACATTGTTTGAGGCATTTGTTCAGCTGTCTGTTGAGTCCCCTGAAACTAATGCTCAGTCTATATTAATGTCTCAGTCCCGTGAAACCTGAGCCTGTTCTCTCCTATAATTAATCTTGCAGGTACTGCCTTGACATTATTGGTTCACCAACAGAGCAGAACTGCCTCAGCCATCAATAATAATTCAACACATTAGGATGAGGCCTACATAGGGGCCACAGAGGTAGCCAGATCTGCACAATCTCCTGCACCTCCTCTCCAGTTGACAGGAAATTCTGCAATTGAAACTAGTTGTTTTGGTGGCTTGATAATTTGTAATAGAGGGGTCTTGGTGTTACTAATTGTTTTGCTTTATGCTTTTCTCCAAATGTAGCCACTGCTTGGCACAATGGGAGTGATTGTCTGTTTACTGAATCTTAATATTGAGGCTGTTACAAATTGTCTTTCACAGATGGTGGGAGCTTTTCAGATGGAGAGAGGCAGGGAATTTATTACTCAATATTTCTGTATTACTGATTGGGACGTGAGGAGCATAGACAATCTGTCCTACTGCAGGGTTTGCTGCATGGTTTTTTCCCTCTGCAAAATTATGGCTGGCTCTAGACGTTTTTCTCATTTTATATAGATAGCAGCTGTGTAATTTCAAGCAGAATGTTTGCTTTGATCCCCCTTCCTTTAATTGAAATCCACAATTATGAGATTTGTTTTTTTTTTAATGTTTGCGAGTTTATTGGTTTAATCTACAAAATGTGCTGTCTTGCTGTCTTATACAGTTAAAGGCTACAGCACAGTTGGGACTTAAATGACAAACATTGGAAGGAGGGGCTTTTTTTTTTTTTTAGGTTGGCGGTAGAAAGAAACCAATATATATTTCTCCCCTCAGATAGGCTATATGACACCTAATAAACTGTCATTCTCTAGAACTTGATGTTCTGTTTCATATATATATGTGTGTGTGTATATATATATATACACACACACATATATATATATATTTAAAGAATTAGGCTTATTTCTAAAAACGTGTTGTGTGTATAGAATGGAAGGGTAACCGACTAACGTAAGAGCATCTTTAATTATGGTAGCTACAGAAGGTCCCTGACTTATGATAGTTTGACTTATATTTTTTCAACTTTATGATGGTGTGAAAGTGATACATATTCAATAGAAACCATACTTTGAATTTTGAATTTTGATCTTAGGCTTGCTATATGCATTAAGATACTCTCTCATGATGCTGTGCAGTGGCAGCATGATGATTTTGTCCATCTGTAGGCTAATGTAAGTGTTCTGGGCACATTTAAGGTAGGCTAGGCTAAGTTATAATGTTTGGTAGGTTAGGTGCATTTTCAACTTATGATATTGTCAACCTAATGGTAGATTTTATAGGTATGTAACCTATTATAAGTCAAGGAGCATCTGTAGTGTTACTTACATAAGGTCAGCCTTATCAGCATATTTTAGGGGAAGAGAGTGAAAGGATTATAAAGCAGTAGATATAAGAACAGGATTGCTTGGCTTCTGAGATAGTTTCAGAACAAATAACTTCAACAGTTGCATGTCAATGTGTTCTACGAGGGGAATGAGTCACAATTTTCCTAAATAATAAATTTCCAGATGTTTGGAGTTATTTCTGATTAAAAGAAAAGCTTAAATGGAGAAGAATGTGATTTTACTGCCAAGTTTACATTCTCCACTCATGATCTGTCAAACTCTAACTATTTTTTAACAGTTGTTGCTAATATTGTATGTGTTTGATTTTTTTTTTTTTCTGGCACAGTAGGTTGAATTTTAATTTGGAACTCTGGGCTATATGTATAGAAATGAAATCTCATATTAACTGGTATTGGGCCAATTAGTTTGTAACTCAATTAAACTTTCTTTGCAATACCCTCATCCTACTTCAACTGATTGTATTGATTTCACAACTCTGGTATCATTTGGGCATTTCTAAGTGCTCATGAATAATTAATTCACTTCAGCTTTATAAAACCATGAATTCTTCACATAATTCTCCCATTTGTTAATTTGGGAAAGAGGGACAAATAAAACAGGTGGTTATGTGGATATTTTAAAATACTTTAGAACTGTACGTTATCAACTGAGTATGTCTCCAGTTTACTGTGTTGCCTCTGATTATCATATGGTGAGGTCTAAAATCATGCAACTGTGATATATATCTATGGGTTGTGTATTTTGAATTCAGGAGATATTTGGATATTTTCTTACATCTCAGGGTAATAGTTGGATTCTAGGAAGAAAAATTATTCTGAAAATAAGCCATTAAATAGACTATTGCAAAGGCCCAGTATCCAAAATTAGAGAAATTTCATTAGTGTTCTCTTTTTCTTAATAGTTGTAATTTAATTTGACTGTTCCAGGAATTTATTTATAACAAACATCTTGGTAATATTCTTTTAAGTTTATTGGGCTAACATTGGTTAATACAATTATATAATTTTCAGGTGTACATTATAATTTGACATCTGTATATTCTATTGTGTGATTACCACCCAAAGTCCCTTTTCCTTCAGCTACCATATATTAGATCCCCTTTACCTACTTCACCCTCTTCCAACTCCCCAATATTTGACTCCCTTAACCTTGTACCTCTTCCCTCCTCCCCCACCCTCTACTCTGGTAACCACTAATACATTGTCCATGTCCCTGAGTCTCTCTATGTCCTGTTTATTTGTTGCTTTTAGGTTTATATCCCACATATAAGTGATATTATGTGGTTTTCAATTTTTTCAGTCTGGCTTATTTTGCTTAGCATGAATATCTCAAGGTCCATCCAGATTGTTGCAAATGGCAGTATTTCATCTCTTCTTATGGCTGAGTAATATTCTATTGTATGTATGTATCACTGCTTCTTTATCCAGTAATCTAAGGTAGGACACTTCAGTTGTTTCCATGTCCTGGCCACTGTAAATAGTGCTGCAATGAACATCGGTGTGAAAATATCTTTACAGATATGGGTTTTCAAGTCTTTGGGGTAAATACCCAGTAGAGGGATTGCTGGATCACGTGGTAGATCAATTCTGTTTTCTGAGGAACCTCCATACTGTTTTCCGTAGTGGCTGTACCAATTTGCAGTCCCACCAGCAGTGTATGAGGGTTCCTTTTTCTCTGCATGCTCGACAAAAATTGTTATTACTTGTCCTGTTGATTATAGCTATTCTAACAGGTGTGAGATGGTGTCTCATTGCATTTCCCTAATAGCTAGCGATGATGAACATCTTTTCATATATTTGTTGGCAATTTGTATGTCTCTAGGGAGAAGTATCTGTTCAAATTCTCTGTCTATTTTTTGATTGGACCATTTGTTTTTTTTTGTTGCTATTGAGTTGTATGAGTTCTTTGTATATTTTAGATATTAGGCCCTTATCAGAGATGTTGCTTACAAATATATTTTCCCATTCAGATGGTTGTCTCTTACCTTGTTAATGATTTCTTTTGCTGAGCAGAAGCTTTTTAGTTTGATGTAGTCTCATTCATTTATTTTTGCTTTTACTTCCCTTGCCTTTGAGGTCAAATTCATAAAATCGTCTTTTAAGTCCAAGGTCCTTGAGTTTAGTTCCTGTGTTTTCTTCTATGCACTTTATTGTTTCAGATCTTCTATTCAGGTCCTTAATCCATTTTGAGTTAATTTCGATGTGTGGTGATAGACAATAGTCTAGTTTCATTCTTTTGCAGGTGGCCTTCCAATTTTCCCAGCACCATTTATTGAAGAGGCTTTCCTTTCTCTACTGTATGTTTTTGGCTTTT
>NW_011889062.1:421552-455824 GCF_000151845.1 Pteropus vampyrus | reverse complement strand
CACTTTATTGTTTCAGATCTTCTATTCAGGTCCTTAATCCATTTTGAGTTAATTTCGATGTGTGGTGATAGACAATAGTCTAGTTTCATTCTTTTGCAGGTGGCCTTCCAATTTTCCCAGCACCATTTATTGAAGAGGCTTTCCTTTCTCTACTGTATGTTTTTGGCTTTTTTTGTCAAAAATTATTTGCCCATATAAATATGGGTTTACTTCTGGACTCTTGATTCTGTTCCACTGGTCCATGTGTCTCTTTTTCTGCCAATACCATGCTGTTTTAATTACTATCGCTTTGTAGTATAATTTGAATTCGGACACAGTGATGCCTCCAGCCTCGTTCTTTTTTTTCAGGATAGCTTTGGCAATTTGAGGTTTTTTGTGCTTCCATACAAATCTCATGATTTTTTGTTCTATTTCTTTAAAAAATGCCGATGGGATTTTGATGGAGATTGCATTAAATCTGTATAATGCTTTAGGTAATATGGTCATTTGAACTATGTTGATTCTTCCAATCTCAGAACACGGAATATCTTCCTATTTCTTTGTATCTTCTTCAATTTCTTTTAATAGGGTCTTGCAGTTTTCATTATATAGGTCCTTCACATGTTTCGTTAAACTTATTCCTAAGTATTTTATTCTTTTTGTTGCAATTGCAAAAGGAATTATTTTTTTCCACTTCATTTTCTGACACTTCATTATTAGAATATAGGAACACTATGGATTTTTGAACATTGATTTTTGTATCCAGAGACTTTACTGTATTTGCTTTTTTGTTTCTAGCAGTGTTCTTGTGGAGTCTTTAGGGTTTTCTATGTAGAGAATCATGTCATCCACAATAGTGACAGTTTGACTTCTTCGTTTCCTATTTGGATGCCTTTTATATCTTTCGATTGCCTGACTGCACGTGCTAGGACCTCCAGTGTTATATTACATAAAACAATGGTGATAGTGGACAGCCTTGCCTTTTTCCTGATCTTAGAGGGAAGATTTTTAGTTTTTCACCATTAAGTATAATGTTGGCTGAGGGCTTGTCATATTTGGCCTTTATTATGTTAAAGTACTTTCCTTCTATACTGATTTTGTTAAGTATTTTGATCATAAATGTGTGCTGTATCTTATCAAAGGCTTTTTCTGCATCTATTGATATGATCATATGATTCTTATTTCTTAATTTGTTTATGTGGTCTATCACATTAATCGATTAGCATATGTTGAACCATCCCTATGCCCCTGGGATGAGGCCCACTTCATCGTGGTGTATAATCTTTTTAATATGTTGCTGTATTCAGTTTGCTAGTATCTTATTTAGGATTTTTGCATCTATGTTCGTGAGAGATATTGGTCTGTAGTTTTCTTTTTTTGTTTTATCTTTACCAGGTGTCAGGCTAATATTGTCCTCATAAAATGAATTGGGAAGTATTGCCTCCTCTTCAGTATTTTGGAAGAGTTTGAGGAGATTAGGTTTTAAATCTTTTTTTAATGTTTGGTAGAATTCACTGGTGAAGCCATCTGGTCCTGGACTTTTTTGGTAGGTTTTTTATATTGTTTCAATGTCCATACTGCTGATTGGTCTATTTAGATTTTCCAGATCTTCTTAATTCAATCTAGGAAGATCATACTTTTCTAAGTACTGGTCCATTTCTTCTCAGTTATTTAAATTTGTCATTATATACTTTTTCATAGTATTCTTGCATGATCCTTTGTATTTCTGCGATTACAGTCGTAATTTCCCCTCTTTCATCCCTGATTTTGTTTATTTGTGTTCTTTCCCTTTTTTCTTTAGTAAGTGTAGCCAGGGGTTTTATTAACCTTCGCAAAGAACCAGCTCTTTGTTGTATTTATTTTTTCTATTTTTTTTTTTTTTGTTTTCAATTTCATTTATTTCTGCTCTGATTTTGACTATCTCTTTCCTTCTGCTGACTTTAAGCCTCATTTGTTCTTCATTTTCTAATTTTTTTTAAGATGAAACATTAGGTTGTTTATTTGGGCTTGTTCTTGTTTTTGGAGATAGGCCTGTAATGATATGAACTTATGACCACTTTGGCTGTGTCCCAAAAGATTTGATACGTTGTACTATCGTTATCATTCATTTCTATGTATCTCTTGGTCTCTCTTTTTATTTCTTCTCTGACCTAGTTATTCCTCAGTAGCATGTTGTTTAATCTCCATGTATTTGTGGTTCCTCTTGCTTTCTTTTTGCAGTTGATCTCTAGTTTCAAAGCATTATGATCAGAGAATATGGTTGGTATGATTTCAACCCTCATATTTTTTGAGGCTATTTCTGTGTCCCAGTATGTGGTCGATTCTTAAGAATGTTCCATGTGCACTAGAGAAGAATGTATAAGCAGCTTTTTTGGGATGGAAGGCTCTGTATATGTCAATTATGTCCAGTTGGTCTAATGTGTCATTTAAGGATGTTATTTCTTTATTGATTTTCTGTTTGGATGATCTGTCCATATCTGACAGTGAGGTATTTAGGTCCCCTACTATGATAGTGTTTTGGTCTGTTTCTCCCTTTAGTTCTATTAGTAATTGCTTTATGTATTCCTGATTGGGAGCATAGATATTAAGAAGTGTTGTCTTCTTGGATCATGACTCCCTTTATCATTATGAAGTGTCCCTCAGTATCTTTCTTTACCTTTTCTATTTTGAAGTCTATTTCGTCCGATATTAGTACCACTACTCTCACTTTTCTCTGAATAGCCATTTCCTTGAAATCTCACCAGAAATTGACACTAGGCTTTGCATTAGTCCATGGAACTTAAGGACACCGATAGTCTAAATGTTTTGAGGGGAGGTGGGTAGGAGAAAGAAATAGTGGGATCTGAAATCAGAAAGCAAAAACAGAAGAGAAGACAAAGGTGAAAGGTAAACTACCTTATTCAAATGTTTTTATAGGCAAATTCAGCCCATAAGTGAATAAAAAGTATCCTTATAGATAAAGTATGTTGTTGTTTTTTTTTTTTTGAGTCATGCTCATACGTTTATTTCCTACATGCAAGTTGTATTTTATTTATTAGGTGTGATGTCAACTCTTATGAGAAATAACCATTTAATTTTACATAAAGAGATTTGTAAGGTAACATTGCTCCACACCTGGCTTTATTCACACCATTAGAGGAAATATTTTCTCTCTCTTTGCCTCTAATGTGGCTGATAGAGTAAGAAACTTCCACTTATTTCCCCAGAGAGTATAGTCAGGACGATAACTTTGTCCTTTCTGCTCCCTCACTTACTTCTCTCTTGGGAAGCAGTGAATTATCAGATAGAAGAGATTGAGACAAAAAGGTACAAATATGTCTCAACCACTGCCTCTTTTGGGAGCAGACTGTTCTCTGTTTGTTTTAATTAGGTTCCTTAATTTAGTGAGTTTACCAAGGCAGGCTCTGTCCCCTACCATGTAGAGTCCTTTTTTGGGAAATGTATATATTTTTTTCTGGGAATAAAGTGGTTAATCTAGTCTGAGATCATGCTGTATTGTTTGAGTCATCTCTGTCGGTAATAAAGCTGTTCATGTTTATGACATTTGCATCTATTTTTTAGAAGTATGACTCTTAACTGTTATTACCCCAAAACATACAAACATATATTGATATATCTCAGTTGTTAAGCTGTTGCATGATATTTTTCCAGGCCACTAGTTTCAGACATCCTGATTATTTGCAATGTAAATTTTTGTAAATTGGAAATTTGATGCTAAATGTGTAAAGTTACAGTAAAACTTCTTTTTAATAACTTGGCATGCTTTTAAAATATTTTAGATTAAAATTTGAGATTAATGGTTGAGTCAAACCATATGTACACTTTAAATTTTGCTCCGTATTACCACATTCCCTTTCAAAAGTTAGACTAATTTATAATGCCACAATTAAAAGTAAAAGAGTGCTTATTTGCTCACACTCTCACCAACCTTTCATTTTATAAAATGTTTTCAAATTTGTATTGTATTAGACTCTAATCTCTTCAATTCTTTGCTGCTTCTAATTTTCTTATTATATTTAATAGTGTTGTTTTGGCCACAAATATATTTCTTTGGTTTTGGAATTTCTCACTTAATTTTAATCTTTTTCTTTGTCTTCTTCATGGATTTTTATTTCACTGAATTATTGTTTCCATTGCATTTTCTATAGAATTATTCTTGGAACATTTTGTCATTTCGTTTGCTTATATTATAGAATGAATTCTTTAATCTTCTGCTGCGTGTTCTTTTATTGCTTCGTCCTCTTACTGTAAAATGATTTTATACTTAGCCATGGTTTTCGGGCTTCCCGATTTAAAGGAGGCAACTCTCTCACTCTTATGTATTGTGGGTGAATTTGTTCTCACATCTGAAATTTTATTAAAGCCCCGATTTAAGGACTTGCTCCATCTTTCTAGGAGGAAGTTTTATTTTCGTGGGGGAAGAGCCTTGATTTTAAGTCATTTCCCTAATTTAGCATGGAGCCACAAGTCTTTGTATTAACAAG
This sequence comes from Pteropus vampyrus, assembly GCF_000151845.1. Classification (NCBI taxonomy): domain Eukaryota; kingdom Metazoa; phylum Chordata; class Mammalia; order Chiroptera; family Pteropodidae; genus Pteropus; species Pteropus vampyrus. The sequence continues at coordinate 451,361 of NW_011889062.1, read as the reverse complement.
CTGGCTATCTCAGATGGTTCCATCTCACCATTTTGCCAGTCACTTCTTGACATTTTCTCCCTCTATTTCTCACTCCAAGCCTTAGTGAAAAGTAAAGGTTTGGTTAAAAAGGAGTATCATGTCTTATCTTGTGTGCCAGGACAACCTATTCATTCAAAGTTTTATGTATTTTATTTTTTCTCTTCATTATTCTATAAATATAAGTTCTGAGAGTGTTTATGATGGTGCCTTATTTCTTCTCTGCTTTCTTTCCATCTTGGAAATAGCAAAATATAAGCTGTGTAATGACTTTTCTGTTTGTGATTAGAAATGAAAGTTAATTTTTCATGGAAATTATCAGGTGTTCTTCAAACTACTCATGTAAACGCATATTTCACCTGTCTTTAAATAGAGCCATTCATGAGATGTTTTCTGATTTGTCTTACAAAACAAAGATAAATGCCATATGCTCTTTCAAAAGCACATCACATATCACTATTTCTAGTATAGAGTGTTTGAGAATTAAAGCCCTCCTTAGACACTGGTTTAATTGGAGTCATGTTTCTTTATAGTTCTTTATACTCTATTGTTATATAGCACCTAGTAGTCATTAAGGTGAACTCAGAACTGCCATTGCCTCCTTTCCCTGCTTCCCAGTAAAGCCCATCTTCTAATAGAACTGTAATACCGTCATGTACATACACTGATATTAAAAAACAAAAACAAAACCCACAAAAGACAGCTATCAAAATTAGAACTTTTCTTCGAATCCTGCTTTGTCATCTGCTTATTATCTGACATGGAGCATATTATTTAACAACTGTAAAAATGTTTTCTTAAAAGTCAAATGAGCGTAATGATATGTACATCACAGAAATTTTGTTATGTGATGTATAAATGGAATATTTTATCAAGGTAGTGATAAACAATTGAACAAGAAACACTTTTCCATATTTTCCATTTCCATATGCCAATTAATTTTTCTGTACTGTTTCATTTTATATAAATACTACTTTCATTTTATATAAACATTTCTATGCACACTATGCAGTCTGAAATATGCAATGGCCTTTGATGTTCATGACTTCATCTTTAAGAATTCAGAGAGATTCATTCTTTGTTTCTATTCTTATAATTTGTTGATATGATTAAAACTTTTAGATAGATGGAAATGAATTTTTCTCTAATCCACCTGTGAAAAAACATCTACAATTTAGTACAAGGCAAAATTTAAGAAGGATGAACTGCTCTGCCAAGCACTTAAAAGAATAGATACTTGGATTGCAGATGCTGACAGAACACTGACATTATTTGACGCCTCAAGCATTTGATGTCCAAGCAAATGTCACTTTAAGTTATGCTTCCTGATGTCTCTGAGAATATTGCCAGGAGGGGCTAACATTTTAGAGTAGATGTTAAAACTTTATTATTTCATTACACCAAGCTGATTTGATTGCCATATATTTAAATTTAATTCATACTTCAGTTACAAATTTGCTTCCATCAAGGAGGGAACATTAGAAAATAGAATTTTCATTATTATTTTTCTTTTTAATACTTGAATATTGTTTTATTGTCCAGAAATTACTTTAGAAAACAAACTTTTTACATTTTATCCTTATTGTTGTCTATGCTTGTTCTACCTTCCAAGAATTCTCAAAATAGTTTAAGAGTAGTGCGTCAAGATGAAAAATAACAATGGGTTTCTTGTAATCTTTAAAAAATATTTTGAAACTGAGTTAGGTAGGTTTCTGCAATTAGACTTTAATCCCAAGAAAACAATATACTTGTTACTCAGCCAATAGATTCACTTTTACTATGGAAAAATGAAACTATATCTTACAAAGTTCCAAGAAATATTTATATAAAAATCTGGTTATAGGTAATATTTAATCATTTTATATTTTTAGTTTTGGTTTTCCTCATCTTAGTAGGATATAGTTACTTCAAACACATGCACTCAAAATTCTGCATGTGTTTTGCTTTTGATATGAAAATTGAGACCATTTACAATAGTATCATGAGAACAAGTTTGGTTTAGGTTCTCTTTTTTAAATGTTCTTTCTGTATTCTTCCTTTTGTTGTGTACATTTTGTTATGTCTGCTTTTATATTCTATACTCATTTTACTATTTCTTTCATTTTTGTTAATTTCTCTTAAATAAAAATATGATTTTGGCACAGAATTTAGTACTATTTTCCCATATTTTCCCCTCATTTCTCAATGCTACGTTATGTTTTACAGTTTTTAATCAGATATTTTAATTATTTTATATAATGTGGTTTATATTTTGTGTTCCATACATTGTACAATACTTCTACATTATTTTTACCATTTAAAGAGGGCACTCATATCCTTTCTACTGTCTCATTTATTTACCCAGGACCAAGTTATTTTGTGTTTACTTAAGCACTGGAGTATTTCTGGTAGAACCACTATTAAATTTATTTCACATTTCCAATTCTGATCTCTCTGAAAGAATTATAAATTTTAATTCTCTTGTGAGATTTATTATATTTTTTGAAATTATTTCTGATACCATTCACACCTCTCTCCAATTCCTTCTGCTATTAATTCTCCTTTCCTTATTATTTTCTTGTATTTCAAGTTTACTGAGGCCAAATATTTAATTATTAAACATTTTTCTAAAATATATTTGTTATAAAACATTTTACAATATTTTTCTCACTGATTAATAAAAATGTATGTAATATGATTGTTCTCAAATCCTTTTTTCATTAATACTACTTATTTTGTGTATGCGCTTATTTTTGTAGCTAATGTATTTTTATTTGCATTTCCTGAAATTACAAATACTTATACCACAGTGGATGTAATTTATAAGAGAGAGGGTGTTCAGATGGCTTATGATATGAAGATCCAGAAGTGAGAAAGCTTTCCGCATTTAAATATTTGTTATTGTTTCTTTCCTGCTCTTGCATGGTACTAAGTGCAAAAGAAATGGCCAATAAATAATTTTAAATAAATGATCTAATGACCTGAGAGAAGTCATTCAGTAGGAGTATGGAGGTACAAGAGTCATGATGGACAAAGATAGATAAGTAGGTCAAATCATAAAAGGCATGGTAAGATAAATTAAAGATAGTAGAATTCATTTTAGGACTAAGGTAAGAGAGTGACAATCATATTTGTATTTTATACTAAGAACCGCAAATTGACAATACTAGAGAATGGTGATAGTTAGGAGTTGAGCATAATTCATTTGAGAATTGATGAGGGGCCACGCATGAATGATTTAAAAACTAAAGTATAGAATTGTTAGCACTTGTTGATTTTGTGCATGCATTTGTGTGTGTGTGCAGGGGGTAACGGAGAGAAAGAGTCAAAGATAATATTCAAGATTTATGATAGAGCTATTCACTAAGATATGGAATTTGGAAAGCATCTTCTCATATTTTCATAGATACTTTCCTGATAGTCTGAGTAAGTGGAGTGTATGTAAAACTAGAATCTCCAAGGTATAATACCACTAAGATTTTCCAAGACTTTAGTCCAGCTTGCATTAATATATTATTCGCAAGCCAAGATGAATTGTGCTAATACAAGGCACCTTTGTGTTAAATCTATACACGGCTCATCGTTGCTTTCTGGGATTTGTGCTCTTCAGATAAATATTGGCACCTTGTACAAAAATAAAGTACAATAAAATAAATTAACCTACTTAATTATTAAAAATCTCTCAAAGTTATTGGCAAAAAGTGGATTTTTAATTCTCTATTAAAAATTTAAGATTTTACCTATTTGAGTCTTTTTTTTAATATTATTTTTGGTAACATTGGTTGACAAAATCCAGTAAGTTTCAGGTATACAATTTAATAATAAGGCATATATATTGCATTGTGTGTTTTCCTTCCATAGTTTGATTTCTTTCTGTCACCACACATTTGACTCATTTTATCCTATCTACCTCTCTTCTCCTTCCTCCCCCTCTACCCTCTGGTAACTACTAGTCTGTTGTGCATGTCCATGGGTCTCTGTGTGTTTATCCTGTCCGTTTGTTGCTTTTAGGTTTATATCCTGCATATAAGTGATATCATGTGCTTTTCAACTTTTTCTGTCTGGCTTATTTCACTTAGCATGATTATCTCGAGGTCCATCCCGGTTGTCACAAATGGCAGTATTTCATCTCTTCTTATGGCTGAGTAATATTCCATTGTATATATGTACCACTGCTTCTTTAGCCAATCATTTATCATAGACACTTCAGTTGCTTCCATCTCCTGGCCACTGTGAATAGTGCTGCTATGAACATCAGTGTGAAAAAATCTTTACAAATACGGGTTTTCAATACCCAGTAGAGGGATTGCTGGATCATATGGTAGATTACTTCTTAGTTTTTTGAGGAACCTCGAAACTATTTTCCATAGTGACTGTACCAATTTGCAGTCCCACCAGCAGTGTATGAGGGTTCCTTTTTCTCTGCATGCGCGGCAACAATTGTTATTACTTGTCCTGTTGTTTATAGCTATTCTAACAGGTGTGAGATGGTATCTCATTGTAGTTTTGATGTGCATTTCCCTAATAGCTAGCAATGATGAGCATCTTTTCTTATGTTTGTTGGCCATTTGTATGTCTCTAGGGAGAAGCATCTGTTCAGGTCCTCTGCCCATTTTTTGATTGGATTGTTTGTTTTTTTGTTGTTATTGAGTTGTATGAGTTCTTTGTATATTTTAGATATTAGGTCATTATCGGAGGCATTGCTTGTAAATATATTTTCCCATTCGGATAGTTGTCTCTTTACTTTGTTGACAGTTTATTTTGCTGAGCAGAAGCTTTTTAGTTTGAGGTAGTCCCATTTATTTATTTTAGCTTTCACTTCCCATGCCTTTGAGGTCAAATTCATAAAATCCTTTTTAAGGACAAGGTCGTTGAGTTTAGTTCCTATATTTTCTTCTATGCATTTTATTGTTTCAGGTCTTCTATTCAGGTCCTTAATCCATTTTGAGTTAATTTTAGTGTGTGATGATAGACAACAAGCTAGTTTCATTCTTTTGCAGGTGGCCTTCCAATTTTCTTATTACTATTTATTGAAGAGGCTATACTTTCTTCATTGTGTGTTTTCGGCTTTTTTGTCAAAAATTATTTGCCTATATAAATATGGCTTTATTTCTGACTCTTGATTCTGTTCCACTGGTCTGTGTGTCTGTTTTTCTGCCAGTACCATGCCGTTTTGATTATTGTCACTTTGTAGTACAATTTGAAGTCGGGCAGAGTGATGCCTCTAGTCTCGTTCTTTTTTCTCAGGATGGCTTTGGTAATTCGGGATCTTTTGTGCTTCCATACAAATATGATGATTTTTTGTTCTAGTCTTTAAAAAATGCCAATTGTATTTTGATGGGGATTGCGTCAAATCTGTATAGTGCTTTAAGGAATAAAGTAATTTTAACTATGTTGATTCTTCCTTCAGAATATCTTTCTTAAAGTAATTTTAACTATGTTGATTCTTCCTTCAGAATATTCAGAACACAGAATATCTTTCTATTTCTTTGTATCTTCTTCAATTTCTTTTAATAGGGTCTTATAGTTTTCATTATATAGGTCTTTCACATATTTCATTAAGTTTATTACTAGGTGTTTTATTTTTGTTATTGCAATTGCAAAAGGAAATATTTTTTCCACTTCTTTTTCTGACACTTTATTATTAGAATATAGGAACACTATGCATTTTTGAACATTGATTTTGTATGCAGAGACTTTACTGTATTTGCTTTATGTTTTAGTAGTGTTCTTGTGGAATCTTTAGGGTTTTCTGTATAGAGAATCATGTCATCTGCAAATAAGTGACAGTCTGACTTCTTCATTTCCTATTTGGATGCCTTTTATATCTTTCTCTTGCCTGATTACATGTGCTAGGACCTCCAATGTTATATTGAATAACAGTGGTGATAGTGGACAGCCTTGCCTTGTTCCTAATCTTAGAAGGAAAGTTTTTAGTTTTTCACCATTAGGTATAATGTTGGCTGAGGCCTTGTCATATATGGCCTTTATTATGTTAAGGTACTTTCCTTTTATACTGATTTTGTTAAGTGTTTTGATCATAAATAGATGCTGTATCTTGTCAAAGGCTTTTTCTGCATCTATTGATATGATCATATAATTCTTATTTTTAAATTTGTTTATGTAGTGTATCACATTAATTGATTTGCGTATGTTGAACTCTGCCCCTGGGATGAAGTGATATATAATCTTTTTAATATTTTGTTATATTCAGTTCACTAGTACCTTATCTATTTGAGTCTTTAAAAACAGTTTGTAGGAAGCTTGAAGTTGTCTTAGGAAACATTAGCCATAAATTGAACCCCTTTGTTGTTAAACATTTCTAGTAAAACAGTTGCGTGATATTGTTCCCTTTATTCAAGTCATTTGAAAACCAACTTGATTCATTCCTCTGATGTTTTCTACTTTATTTCCACTGAATAATTATTTTATTTAGGTACATAAGCATAATACAGCTCTCTTTCACAGCATCCTTATCTTACTAGGTTTAGAATTACAGGTATAATTATTTCTCAGATGCACCTTTACAAAAGAGAATGGAAATGCATTTCTGTTTGGGAGTTTTTATTATTTTCTAATTGGGTCACTTTGGACAAGACTTTCAATTCATGAACTTCATTCTTCTCATAAAAAAAAGGCTAAAGTATTATTAATCTCTGAAGCTAAGATTCAAAAATCTTAATATGCTATGAACTCATTTTTCTTATGAATATAAAAAGCAGTGTCAAATTTCCACACTGTCATTTTCCAGGAAATATTAAGTGAAATTATACTAAGTTAATTGGCATTATAAATTATTCTGTATGTTTAAACTGGAAATAGGTAGAAAAAATTAAGTGCATTTATTGTCCTGTGAATATATGAACGATTGTGATAGGGATTTATGACAGAATGCTTATCTAACCTATTCCAAGGTTTCAACTGACTATTTGTGAAATATCTGAGCTCTATAATCTATGAAAAATGTCTCTTTTTATCTTGTCTCTTTCGATTATTTTATTTAATATCTTTTTAGCATATAGTTTTTAAAAATATGGCAGGATAATTAAGAAATAAAGCAATCATATTTAAAGTCAAATATAGTAGCTTTCTTTAGTGCATATCCACATGATCAGAAACTCAGAGAACTTTTACATTTTTATATAGTTTTTTTCTAGTAGTTAAAATTTCTAAGTTAATTTTTACCTAACGATATTACTATTTGTAGAAATTTGTCTTTTTTCTCACACAATACATTTTACTGGCTCAAAGTTCCTTTGAGAAAAATATTTAAGTGTATGAACTACATTTCCTAAAATATCTTCTGAAAAGCTGTTTCTGGTATCAAGCAGAGTAAGTCATGCTTGACATAATAAAGTATAACAAATTGTATCTAAGGTTTCATCAAATAAATTAAATGAACGTATTAAGTGACTACTATTTTACAGATATTGACATTAAAAAACAGACTAATATTAATATTAAGTAACTGGTCAACTAATCAAGAATACATACTAATCTAAATTTACATCTACAAAATATATAAAGAAAAAAATTGAGAGAATTAAAAGAAGAAATAGATACAGCCACAATTATAGCAGGAGATTTTGACACATGTATCTTAGTAGTTGTGAGAATAAACACAATAAATAGCAGTATGAAAATTCTGAACAGAATTGGAAAATTAAACTATCGACGTTAGGTACAACACTGCAGAATCTACATTTTTTTCCTAGTACGTAGATAGAGTATTACACAGTTGACTACATACTGTGCTATAAAGAAAGCCACAATAAAACTTAAACCATTAGGATTCTGAGAATTTTCTGACTACAATGAAATTAAATTAGAATACAGTTTTTTTAAAAAGAAAAAGATCTACCAAATAATTCAGAAGTAAGCAATAGCATTTGATGTAACCCATAGATCAGAGAAAAAAAATCTTAATATAAATTAGAAAACATTCAATTAAATGATAATAAGAATAAAACATAACAAAAAGTATGAAATGCAGCTGAAGTCATGCAGGAGAGAAATTTATAGTATTAAAACTGTATATCAAGAATGATAAAATGTTGAAATTCAATTACATAATTTTTACAAGTTAGGAATTACAGAATTAGAACATAAATGGGTAAAATCATCAAATAGTTATCAAAAATGTTATTAAAACATGTAGAATAGAGAAAACAGTAAAGCCAGAAGTTAGATATTGAAATTTAATAGCCTCTAGAAAGACCGATCAATAGAAAGAGAAAAAAGAAAGAGAAGACTTAAAATAAAACTTCAAAAATGCAACAACAACAAAAACTGTTGCAGAATTTAGAGATACTGAACAAAATAGTATTAATATTTTTTATACATTAGTATATATGCCATTATGTATTTGATACATCATATTCTATAATCTATATTTATTAACATTTTTTATGGAGTTCAGTTGAGCTGGGAGAGCGAGAGATGTATTGCCCAGTGTTGGAGTAACCAATTAAAGTTGTAGTCAAAAGTGAATAAAAGAGACCAGACTGGGCATCCTAGTCTTATTCCTGATCTTAAATGAAAAGCTTTCAGGGTATCACCATTGAGTATGATGTTAGCTGTGGACTTGTCATGTATATACTCTCTACTATGTTGAGTATTTTCCCTCTATATCCAGTCTATTGAGAGGTTTTATAATGAAAAGATGTTGAATTTTGTCAAATCCTTTTTCCACATCTATTGAGATGACAATATGATTTTTATCTTTCATTTTGTTAATGTAGTATATAGAATTGATTGACTTGTGGGTATAGAATCATCCTTGCATCGCTGGAATAAATCCCACTTGATCATGGTATAGACCAGTGTTTTAATATATTGTTAAATTCAGTTTGCTAATATTTTATTGAAGATTTTTAAAAATCTATGTTCTTTGTGGATATTGGTCTAAAAATTTTTTTTCTTGTAATGTCCTTCTCTGACTTTTGTATTAGCACAATGCTGGCCTTGTAAAATGAGTTTTAAAGTATTTCCTTCTGTTTTTTAGAAGAGTTTCAAAAGATTCGATATTCTTTTTTAAATACTTGGCAGAATTCATCAGTGAAGCCAAGCTATCTCTTTATGGACTTTTCTTTGTTGGGAAATTTTTTGATTCTGATTCAATGTCCCTATTAGTAATCAGTCTGACCAAATTTTTTATTTCTTCATAATTCAGTCTTGTCAGGTTGTATGTTTCTGGGAATTTCTTTCTTCTATAGGTGTCCAGTTTGTTGGTATATAATCGTTCACAGTAGTCTCATAATTTTTTGTATTATTATGGTATCTGTTGTGCTATCTCACCTTCTATTTATATTTTATTTATTTGAGTAATCTCTCTGTTTTTCTTGGTAAGCCTACTGATGCTTTGACTATATTGTTTATTGTTTCAAAGCCAAATTTTATTTTCATTAACTTTTTCCACATTTCCATGCTGATCTTTATTTCCTTCCTTCTGCTAACTTAAGGTTTAGTTTGTTCTTTTTTTGAGATCTTTTTTTGGTTATCAAATGATCTTTAATTGAAACATTTTCCTTTGTAGTTCTTAACTAGCTGGGTATTCCCCCTGAACCATGTTGATGTTGTGTGTGATGAGACCTTTTTTTTAAATATAAGTGTTTGTATATAAACTTCCTTGTTAGAACTGTTCTTGATGCATTTCATAAGTTTTGGTATGTTGTCTTTTCATTTTCATTTGTCTCAAGATACAGTTTGATTTCTTTTTTAAGTTGTCGGTTGTTTGAGGAACATGTTGCTTAACCGCTATGTTTTTGTGAATTTTCCAGTTTTCTTCTAGAAATTAATTTCTAGTTCTATACAATTATTTTTGGAATGATGTGTGTGATATGATTTCTTTTTCTAAAATATTATTTTTAATTACAATTGATATTCAATATTACATTAGTTTCAGGTGTACAGGGGTTTGACATATAACTTACAAACTGATAACAATGATAAATCTAGTACCCATCTGACACAATACATAGTTATTACAATATTATTGACTATATTCTTTATGCTGTACTTTACATTCCCCGTGACTATTTTGTTATTACTAATTTGTACTTCATAATACTTTCCCCTTTTTTACCCATGCCTCAACCCCATAATTCCCTCCCAATTTGGCAACCATCGAAATGTTTTCTGAGTCTATGAGTTTATTTTCTGTTTTGTTTACATCTTTATTTTGTTCTTTAGATTTGCATGTAAGTGAAATGATATGGCATTTGTTTTTCTCTGTCTGACTTACTCCACTCTGCGCAATACCCTCTAGGTCTATCCTTGTTAGTGCAGGTGGCAAGATTTCATCCTTTTTTTGGTTGAGTAATATTTCATTGTGTATATGTGCCACCTCCTCATTATCCAGTCATCCATTGATGGACATCCAGGTTGCCTCCATAACTTGGCTATGTAAATGATGCTGCAATGAATATATGGATGCATGTGTCTTTTTGAATTAGTGTTCTGGGTTTCTTCACATAAATATTCAGAAGTGGGATTACTGGGTCCTTTTTTGTCTCTTGTTATAGCTTCTGTTTTAAAGTCTATTTTGTCTGGTATAAGTATTGCTACCCCAGCTTTTTTTTTTATTTCCATTTTTATGAAATATTTTTTCCACCCCTTTAGTATCAGTCTTTCTGTATCTTTTGATCTAAAATGATTCTCTTGTAGGTAGCATATGTAAAGGCCTTGTTATCTTATCCATTCAGCATATGTCTTTTGATTAGAGCATTTAATCCATTTACATTTAAAGTAATTGTTGATAGATATGTAGTTATTGCCATTTTATTATTCAGATTTTTTATATCTTTTCTTCCTCCCCCTCCTCTTCCTCCTTCTTCTCCATCTTCTTCTCCTCCCTTTAACAGTTCTGGTAATACTGGTTTTGTAGCAATGAATTCTAGCATTGTTTGGTCTGAGAGGCTCTTTATCTGTCCTTGGATTCTAAATGAAAGCTTTGCTGGTTAGTGTTGTCTTGGTTGTACTTACTTACTTTTCATCACTTTGAATATTTCATGTCAGTCCTTTCTGGGCTGTACAGTTTCTGTGGAGAAATCAGTTGATAATCTAATGGGAGCTAACTGCTTTTTTCTTACTTTTTTTAGGATTCTCTCTTCATCTTTAACATTTGGCATTTTAATTATGAAATGTCTTGGTGTGGGCCTCTTTCGGTTCATCTTGTTTAGGACTCTCTGCACTTCCTGGGCTTTTATGTCTATGTCCTTCACCAGGTTAGGGAAATTTTCAATCATTATTTCTTCTAATAGGTTTTCAATTCCTTACTCTCTCTGTTCTCCTTCGGTACTCTATAATGCGATTGTTTTGTTATGCTTGATGTTGTTCCAGAGGTCCCTTAAACTATCATTTCTTTTTTACTCTATTTTCTTTTCCAGTTGGGTGTTTTTTGGTACCTTGTTTTCCAGATCCCTGATTCAGTCCTCTGCTTTATTGAATCTGCTATTGATTCCTTCTAGTGTATTCTTCATTTCAGTTATTATACTTTTTATTTCTGACTGGTTCTCTTTTATGGTTTCTCTTTCTTTGTGTAAGTTCTTACTGAGTTCATCTATTTTTCTCATAAGTTCATTGAACATTCTTATAATCTGTTGTGAACTTTGTATCTAGTAGATTGCTTGCCTCCATTTCTTTTAGTTTCTTTTGTTCTTTCGTTTGAGGCATGTTTCTTTGTTTCCTCAGTTTGGCTGCTTCCCTGTTTTTGTTTTTATATATTAGGTAGATCTGCTACATCTCCCAGTTTTGGCAGAGTGGCCTTATATAGTAGGTATACAGTGGCACAGTATCCCTAGTCACCTTATTTGGGTGCTTTAGGAGTGTCCCTTGTGTGACTTGTGTGTGTCTTCCTCTTGTAGTTGAGCCTTGATTAACATTGGCACATCATAAGGTGGGATTGACCCTCAGGCTGATTGGCTGTGAGCACTGGCTATGACTACAGTGGATGAGTTGTTGTGCAGGGACTGACCCCAGGGAGCAGGATTCATTTTAGAGGGGCTCTGGTGTCTTCCAAGTCCACTTTTTCTGTATGTCATTTGTGGAGCTAATTAGGTGATGCTCTGGTGTGGTCTGAATCTGGCCACCAGGTGTGCTAGTTCTTGTGCAGGCCCAGGTCAGTTGCTGCACCTGGTAGGAGCTACAAAGTGATCTCTGATTAGTAGCTGCCTGTGTTGTTGGAGTTAGAGATATCTGGGAGAGGCTGTGCTGCAAACTGAGGCCAACTGCCACTAGTGATAGGGACCGCTTAGCAAGAAGAGGTACAGAGCACACTGAGGCTGATTGTTTGGCATTTGTGGATCGTTCAGAGATTTTTAGGGAAGTCCACAGCATGAGCAGTCCATGGCCCCTTGTGAGTAATGGCCCCTGAAAGAGGTTTGGATTATGCATGAGTTGGTTGGGGTAGAGTCTGTGGGAATCACCAGAGTGGGGCAGGCAGTTTTAATCATGTTGATGGAGACTTAAATTTGGTGTCCACCTGTATCTTCCATCTGTGTAGGGGAGGGTTCTGCAGAGGAACAATGATGCCCATCTGACAACTGTGTAGCACTTCTGTCTGAAAGAGAGCTGCCCCTCCAGCCCTTGCCCTGATGCCAAACAACTCTTTTGTCCTCGATGTTTTTCAAGTTGCTGTCCCTTCACTGGAGCTTAGGGTGAGTGTGAGCAATTACGTCCATGTACAGGCCCTTTAAGAGGACACCTGGGTCTCGAGGAGCCCTCCATCTTACCCAGATAAAATCTCGGCTGATTTTCATAGCCAGATGTTGTGCAGACTCCTCGGCACTGGCACAATCAGCTGGGGAGACTGGTTTGGTACTGGGACCTGGAGCTCCTCAGATATCCCTCCCAATTCTTGACCACTACACATGGGTATGGGATAAGCCCATGTCATGTCTCTTTTCCACTACAAATCTCAACATTGTTTTAGCTTTGGTTATAGGATTTCTGTTCAGTTGATTTCGGGTGGTTCTCAAGAGTGGTGGTTCTATAATTTAGTTATAATTTTGATGAGGTTATTGGAAGAGGTGAGCATAGTATTTACCTACTCTGCTGTCTTTACTGGAAATCTTGATATGATTCCAGCTTTCTCAAATTTATTAAGATTTTTTTTGTAGTCTAACATACGATATATCCTGGGTAATATTAAGGCAGAAAAAGAAACAAAAGAGATCCAAATCAGAAAAGTGAAATTGTATCTATTTGCAGATGACATGACATTATAAATAGTCGACCTTAAAGACTCCATCAAAAAACTGTTAGAGCTAATAAACAATTTTAATAAATTTTTAAGCTACAAAAGCAATGTACAAAAATCAGTAGTGTTTCTATATAAAAACAATGAACTATCAGGGAGAGGAATTATGAAAATTATCTCATTTACAATAGCACAAAAAAGAATAAAATACTTAGGAATAAATCAACCAAGGAGGTAAAAGATCTATACACTGAAAATGATGACTTTGATTTTAAAAATTAAGAAACCACAAATAAAGGGAAAGACCACACCAATCTCATAGATTGGAAGAATTAATATTGTTAAAATGTTCATACTACACAAAGTAATCTGCAGATTCAATGCAATCTTTATCAAAATTTTAATGTCATTTTTCACAGAAATAGAAAAAACAATTCTAAAATTTTTACAGAACCACAAAAGACACTGAAAAGTTAAGTAATCTTAAGGAGGAAGAACAAAGCTGAAGGCATCAAAACTCCTGATTCAAACTATATTACAAAACTGTAATAATCAAAACAGCATGGTACTTGCATAAAAAGTAGACATATAGATCAGTGGAACAGAATAGACAGCCTAGAAATAAACTCAATTAATTTTTGGCAAAGGAGTCAAGAATATGAAATGGAGAAAGGATAATATCTTTAATAAATGGTGCTGGGAAAACTGGATATCCATGTGGACCCCTAATCAAATACTACTCACAAAAATCAACTCAAAATTGAATAAAGACTTGAATATAAGACCTGAAATCATAAAACTTCTAAAAGAAAATATAAAGGGTAAGCTCCTTGACATTGTTTTTGGCAATAACTTTTTTAATTTGACACCAAAACAAAAACAACAAAAGAAAAATAAACAAGCGGGACTACATTAAACTAAAGAGCTTCTGCACAACAAAAGAAACTGAACAAAATAAAAGTTCTACCTATGGATTGGGAGAAAATATTTACAAACCACATATCTAATAAGGAGTTAATATCCAAAATATACAAGGAACTTACAACTCAAGAGCAAAAACAACAAATAACTATATTAAAAAATGGGCAGAGAATCTGAATAGTTTTCCAAAGAAAACATACAAGTGACTAAAGGTACAGGAAAAGGTGCTCTACATTACTAATCACCAGAGAAATGCAAATTAAAACCTTAATGAGATATCCCCTAGTACCTGTTAGGATAACTCTTATCAAAATGATAAGAGATAACAAATGCTGTCAAGGATGTGGAGAAAAGGGAATCCTGTACACTGTCAGTGGTAAAGCAAACTGGTATAGCCAGTATGGAAAACAGATTCTCCTGTGAAATCTAAAAGAGAAATACCCTATGATCCAGCAGTCCCACTGTAAGTATACATCCAAAGGAAACAAAGCATTATGTCAAAGAAATATATGCACTTCTATGTTCACAGCATCATTATTCATAATAGCAAAGGTATAAAAACAACTCGTTTCATCCACAGATAAATGGATAAAAGAAATTTGAGAGCTAGATATATATATATATATACACACACACACACGTATACATATACACGCATACATATGCACGCAATGAAATATCATGTAGCCTTTAAAAAGAAAGAAATTATGCCATTTGTAGCAACATAGATGAAATTGGAAGATATTGTACTAAGTGGAAAAAGTCAGACAGAGAAAGAAAACCTTGCATGGGATCACTGAAATCTAAAAAAAAAAAATCAAATTCATAGAAAAAGAGTAGAAAAGTGATTGCCAGAGTCTGGGGGATGGAGGAAATAGAGAGACTAGTAAAAACTTTTAGTTATAAGATGAATAATGTCTGAAGATCGAATGTATGACGGTAACTATAGTTGATAAAACTATTTTGGATAATGGAAATGAAGATCTAATTCACAGTATAGTGAATATAGACAACAATATTGTATTATAATTATCAAACTTACTAAGAAACTAGATTTTAATTATTCCATTCACAGAAATAGGTGATAGTTAATGTGATATGGTAGATGTTCTATCACTACAATGGCCATCTTCTACAATATGTAAATATCAAATGAATATTATGTATGTTTTAAAATATATCAAATAAGTTTCAATTAAAAGTAAAATTTAAAAAGTAATAGATACCTTCCCTCCAAAGATCAAATCTTCAAGAAATAAATGGATTGTTTTAAAAAAAAATTGCAAAAAGATTAAAAAAAAAAAAGAGTTAAGCCTTTACTCATTACTGAGATGGTATAAGCAAAAATTTAAGATCTGAGAAAAAGCTGACTTCCCCTGTTCCTTTGCTCCCCATGGAATGGCATATGCTTGAAGGTCAGGTGAAGCAGCAGAAGACTTCGGGGTCATATCACTGTTGAGGGAGCTGTGAATGAAATGTTCCAGCAATTTTATGGACCTTGTTTTGGGAGGATAGGGGAGCATAGGGGAAGCAGTGCAGAGGAGGAGGGATAGAAGGAGGGCTAGGAGTGCAAAATACAGTGTTATAGGTCAGAGTGAGGAAAAATGTCTTCAGGTTTCCCTTTGCTCCCTGTTATTATGGAGGGCTCAGCAGAAATACCTGAGGAAGTCTTCTGCTCTAAACCTCAGATAAAGAGACATAGAAATAAAGGGACTGGGGCTAGCACTGTAATATGTGAAAGAGCATGACCAGCCTGGAGGGCTGAGATCTTAAGTGTAACTTTCTTTAGAGTTTTTTAGGTGCTATTTATTGAATAACAAAGTTTTCTTTTACTTCTAGTTAGTAGTTTCTATAATGAATAGGTATAGATCTTTTGAAATATTTTTTTTATTTGTGATATAAATTTTTTATTATTTTTAAATATATTGAGTTACAAAAGTCTACAAAAATTTTATGCTTATATTTTAAATGTTGAGAGCTTTTCCCTGAGATTGGGAATGAGGAAAAGATGCCTTTTATTACCATTTATATTGCATTTGGTGTCTAAACTACCAATGAAATAAGGAGGATGGCTAGATAGGTAAATAGATGAAAGGATGGATTGATGTTGGAAAGAGGAAATAAGACTGTCATGTTCACATCATGCAGTTGTACCTTGACAAAAAGTTTTAAGACTGATGCGAAGTCTTTTAGTAAATAAAGTGAGTGACCAGATGATTATTATATGAGATAGACACAAAGAGAGATTAAATATAGTTAATCCAGAAATGACAAGATCAAAGAATGAATATTTTTATGAAAGTGGGAAATAGTTCGAAGGCATCTTTGAGGATCCCTAAGCAAATTTGAGGTGTTTGTTATACATAAAAATCCTCAAAATCTAGTTAAATATTTTGGATAATCTTAGGAAGTTTAGGTAAAGAAATGTGGCATATAAAACAAATCATGATTGCTGGAATTCATGAAAGTCCTCTCTATTTCACAGAATCAATATCTAAAAGGAGTAATGAAGGACTTTGTTGTTTTAAACATCAAGCTTTTATTTTAATCATTCTGAAGGTCAGTTTTTCTTAATTGGCTACATACTACATGGCATTTTTGAAAAGTATACCATATAAATTTCAGTTCTTCATAACTAATTATATATATTGACATTTATATATAATTATATACATGTATGTATATATATTAAACAGTCTACATCTCTAGAATGCAGAGGTAGCCTCCAGTATTTAGCTATTTTTATCAAGATGTGCTATAATTTAGGGTTATTGTGTTCATTCCTTATGTGTATGTGTTTATTCTGTAGTAGAATCCTATATTGAGTTTATTTTTTAAAGGATAAATTGAGACATTAAAATTTTCAAGAGGTTGAGAATACATTGATTCAAATTGAGCAGAGCCAGACCAAAAGTAGTTAAGAACACTCCCTGGTGGGAGCTAGGGGAGAGCTTTTTATAAAGAAAACTCAAAGTAAAGCAATGAAATTATTTGATTGGCTATAGCTTAAGCATTACCTTATTTAAGAAAGCCTAGTTGGTTGGTTGTGATTGATTGTTCTTAAGTTTCACTGTCTCAGAGTGCATAGACTTTGACCTATGTTAAGGTTTGCTTACAGAGGCATTAGAGCCACCCTAGTCTAGTGGCCTTCTCTTTTAATTACTTTACCAACCTCCGTGTAATTTGACCCCACCCCCCAAATAACCTTATGTGGAAAATCCATTCCAAGTGGATTCTTTTTTATATATATATATATATATATATCTTCATCCCTAATGCTTCTAGAAAATGCTAAGAGAATACATTCCTTAATTGTGATACAGAAAATTTTGCTAAAATAGATGCATAAAACACTATCCATGAAGGAAAGGAATTAATATGTTGAATTGCATTTAAGTTAAAAACTTAAGACAGCATTAAAAAAAAAGTATGCATGAGACAGCATTAAAAAAAAGTATGCATGAAATCTGCGGATTGGGAAAAGGTATTGGCAAAGTATGCAAGCAA
This sequence comes from Pteropus vampyrus, assembly GCF_000151845.1. Lineage (NCBI taxonomy): Eukaryota > Metazoa > Chordata > Mammalia > Chiroptera > Pteropodidae > Pteropus > Pteropus vampyrus. Next base: position 433,738 of record NW_011889062.1, on the reverse strand, counting down.
AAAAATAACTTAAATCAACAAAACTATCTCAGTCTGGATCTCAAACATATTTATACCTGAGGTCAAATTTTACACATTTTCAAAGTTTTAGAAGAACTCTTATTTTAACTTAAGTACTTCAGCTCTCCTAAAAATAGAAGTAAGAGTGCAGATTAAACTGTATAATGAGCAGTTAACTCAATAACTTTTAATGACCATAAAAAACGGATATGTCCAGGACTGAAGTACAATCTCATCCAGGGTCATAAAAGTCTATTTTATGTGCTGTAAATCTCATGAGAGCTATGAAGTATGTGTCCCCTCTTCCAGGCTAAAACCTTGTGGCTTGTCTGACTGCCCTTTATGATGAGAGAGGTTAATATATCTTGCCTATAAATCCCTTGCCTATTTTATAAGAAATGCAGATAAAGATTTTGAACTAAATACATTTGCTAACATACATATATTTACTCAATCCCCTTTATTTAAAAATTACTCAATAAAAATAATCTTATCACACATTCTTTCTGTTCTTAAAAAACAATCAACCTTATATTTCATGGTACATTTAAAGTCAAAAATTGAACTTGAAGTCCATGGTGCTGTTAGTGTAATCAAATATGACTCATTCTCATTAACAATGTAGGGAATGATAAATAAAATCATGAACACTTCTGTACATAAACAATCTAGTCTATTAAGGGCAAAAAATAATAGGATTTGTTTTATGCTATGTAATGTCTTTTGCTATTTCACTTTGCATGTGTCAGCACTGCTTGTGAAAACTAAGCTAGAAAAAAATATATGAACATGTGACACACGAAAATTATACTGACGATTCTTTATCAACTTTTCTGCTCTGTTGGTTAAATGCAAACATTCCATTAACTATATGAGAATGATAACTCTCTAACAGTTTTAACAGTATATACACATACACACACACACACACACACACACACACACACACACACGATGGTGAGAGAAAGCTTTTTTTTTGGCTATTATTTCCCATAAAAAATTTTTTTAACTTGTTTATTGTAGCTACTATATATGATAATTCAATTGTATGCATTATTTCAACCCTGTGTTTTCAGTAAAATGTTCAATAAATGTATTTTAAAAATGCCTTCTTTTCTAACTGCTTGAGATAAAATGTTGCTGTCATTTTACTAAACTGCACAAGCACATAAACATGGCAATAATAAATGTTTTAAAGCTTTTAAAGCACTTAATGGTAGGAAATTAATCTGCATCATCACAATCTCTTTCATAACATTTTTTTAAATAAGTGAAGTCCATCTACTCCATCTTAATGACAAAAAGTGGATCATTTCTTGAAGAGATATGTCAGTGCAAGGAGCAATATAAATTTTCTCTGTACTTTAGAGGTCTGAATATAGGCAATAAAACTTTTCAATTTAATACAGAATGTAACTCTATCTACCTTGGTTTCTTCCAAGATCACAGATTCGTCATTTAACCTAGAACTAGATATTCTAAATGAGAAAGGGAAGCATCCTAAAATTAATGTTCCAAGGTGATATTTGTTCCAGTGAATTTAAAACAATTCCCTTAATCAGCATATATCTTGATTTTGCTGCCGTAAAGATGAAATAGAACAACTGAGATCCTAAGAAATAATACTATTTATCACATTACACAGAGATTTCAAGACAAGAAATATAGTCCTGACTAAACTCTTCTAGTATAATTCAAATATAGTCACATTTTATAAGTTCTACATAGTATTTTTAGTACTTTGCCTATTTGGAAATATTCCTATTTATATAGCATTTAAAACCTGAAGTGGTTCGTCTCAATAGCTAAAGCCAGCATTTTAATGAACACTTTATTTACTTATGATATACAGGTATTCAATACATATAATAATTATATATTGAAAATAAAATTCATATAGCATAGCTTTGGAATGTGAAGTTAAAGAAAGAGCAGGTATACCTTGTACAGAAGTGAAGTTCAACTTAGGCATTTTATTTATTTCTGAAAAATTCAGTTTTCACATATAACATTTATTGAGCTACATTATATGCCAAGAAATAGTCTGTGCATTTTAAGGACCGAGTAATTTAATTCTAATAACAAATTTGCTGCATATTACTTTTATCCACATTTTACACTCAAGAGAAATGAGTTACAGATAAATTAAGCAATATGCCCAGGGTTACAGAGAAGTAAATAGTAGAGCTAGTATTGAAACTCAGTGTCAGAATCCATACTCTTAAGCACTATGCTATACAGCCTTGTAATATATTTGTGTGTGTCTCTGTGTTTATATAGGAATTACAAGATTTTAGGTATAGTTCTTATTACTAAAAAAATATATATACACTAGTAAAAACAATTCATGGTAACAAATATATGTGATGGACAAAGGCATATAATGGTACACTGCTAAATGTATCTATAAAAATAGGAGATATTCCAAATATATACAGAATAATTAACAAAACATGACAAATTTTTTTTTGTTGTGAGCTAATGCTACTATCTACATCTCCTGAATCTACCATCAGAAGATCAAAGAGGAAACGCAAAAGAAACCTAAGGTAGATTGACCTATTATGTTAAATCTTCATGACTATGAAGAGTGTAATATTTAGATATACTTGAGTTATCAAGCATGTCCTCATGAGTAAAGACAAAGATTATTTCAGCCCTAAACAGATCAATGAGAACTCTGCTTGTGAAGAGCACTTATTTCCAGGTAACTAAAGAGATTGCAGTCAAATATATGTAGAGATCACACTATACCAGCACTCCTGTTGAGTATGTGTCAGTAGAAAGAATGCTGGCAGTTTGAATTGCCTCATGCAAAATAATATGTTGAGAGATTGTTTTGCTCTACTTAAGTACTTTTTTAGCCTGAGGAGAGCACAACTGAGAATCAGACATATAGTAACTAGTGAAGTTGAGAAGTCACTACGTTCTTTCCACAATGTCTTAGGTTATATTTAAGAAACTAAGTTGACAGGAAGCTCCAGGCTTTAAAAAAAAAAAAAAAAAAAAGAAACATCAAATAAACAATACGTATTGACTAAAATAATTTTACGAGAGCTCTGAAAACCAGTCAAAAATCTACATCAACTAAGCAAATGCCAAAGAAGTCATATTCAAAATGGTAGGAAATTTCATGGCATTTTTACTCACCCTTGCTTCACTCTTTTTACAGCACTGTACAAGTGGGAGGAAATGGCTCAATTCTATATTCTTTCCCTTGGACCAGAAAAAGTAGAGTAAAAAATGTTTGCAATATTCTGGCCTGTCTGGGCTGCCTGAGAGACTGGTATCTGTCTTGCCTGACTTGGAGATCAGACAGGATTGACAATATTGTTAGGATCTCAGACTGGAAGCCATAGAGAGGCATAGTAGGAGGTGCAGTACATGAAAATTGAAAGAGGACTGTAGTCCCATACATGCCTGGGGACAAGAGATTATGCACAGAGGAATACAATAGCTCATTTAAGGCCCCGAAAAGATTTTGAGTGTGAGTTTTTGAAAAATTAGCTTAGGAAATTATAAAAAGAACAAACACACACACACACACACACACACACACACACACACACACACACACACACACACACACACACACACAGATCCAGAAGAGACATAGACCCAAAATATACCTGAGAAAACCTTAAGCCTTTACAATAGGTTGATCTCAAGCCTTAGTAGCCTGCTAATTATTAAATGTCTTCCACATCAGGTTGCGAAGACTGGGAGAATTTGTTGTTTCTTCCAATGCCCAGTTTTCAACACAAGATTATAAGGCATACAAAGAAACAGGGAAACATGGCCCATTTAAATGAACAAAACAAACCTTTAGAGATGATCTCTAAGGGAACACATGCTGGACATACTAGGCAATGACTTTAAAACAACTGTCTTAAATATACTTAAAGAGCTAAGGAAAACATGGACCAAGAACTAAAGGAATTAAAACTATTTATGAACAAATGAGAATATTAACAAAGAAATTACAAAATTAAAATATTGGAGATGAAAAATATAATTGAAAAATTTACTCATGGGGTCCAACAGAAGACTAACATACAGAAGGAGGAAAGAATAAGCAAATTTGAAAATATGTCACTTAAAATTATTGAGTCCAAGGAGCGAAAAGGAAAAAAAAAAGAATATAGAAAAGTTTACAGAGTCTAAGAGATTTATGCAACATCATCAACCAAACCAATATACACACCATGGGAGTGCCAGGAGGAGAAGTGAGAGAGAAAGAGACAGATTATTTGAAGAAATAATGTTTACAAACTTCCCAAATTTGATGAAATACATGAACATAAATATCCAAGAAGCTTGATAAACTCCAAGTAGAATAAATCTAGAGACCCATACCAAGTCACATTATAATCAAACTGCCAAAGGCCAAAGACTAAGAATCTTGAAAGCAGGAAGAGATAAGTGACTAATCACACATAAAGGATTTCCAATGATATTATTAAAGGATTTCTTATCAAAAATCTTGCAGTTCATGAAATCCTACCATTTGTAATGACATGGATGCACCTAGAGGTTATTTTATACTGAGTGAAATAAGTCAGACATAAAAAGATAAGTACCATATGATTTCACTTATATGCAGAATCTGAGGAACAAAAAAGAACAAACTAATCAAAATCAGATTCATAAATATAGAGGACAATATGGTGATGGCCAGAGGGGAGGCAGTTTTGGGGCTGGTAGAAAGGGGCGAAGGGTTAAAGAAGTATAAATTAGTAGTTGATAGATGGTCATGGAGATGGGAACCATGGCATAGGGAATGCAGTTAGCATTAATGTAATGGCTAGGTGGAGAGCCGGAAGAGTGAAAGAGCAATTAGGGGGGTCGTTTTATAAACTATGTAAATGTCTAACCAATGTACTGTATACTTTAATAATAAAGTATTTAAAAAAAAAAAAAAATCATGTCCAAAAGGTAGTGACTGAGATATTTGAAATGCTGAAAGAAAAAAAATGTTAGCTGCTGAAAGAAAAACTGTTAGCCAAGAGTTATGTCTCCAGTAAAACTGTATAAAAATGAGGGAGAATTTAACATTCCCACACAAAAACTGAAGAAGTTTATTAGCACTAGATCTTTTCTAATGCTAATTAGCAAGATATGCTAATGTGAATCCATCAAATTGAAATTAAGGGACACTAGACAGAAGCAAAGGTAAATACATATACATATATAAAAAAACATTTTATTGTACTTTTGGTTTGCAACTCTACTTTTTATTTTACAGCATTTAAAAGTCGAATATATAAAGAAAATTACTAATGTATGTTAGTAGTTGCCCAATATATAAAGATGTATTTTGTGAAATCGATAATATAAAGTAGGAAAATAAAGCTGTAAATGTAGAGTTTTGGTGTGCAATCGAAGTTCTGTGTATATCAACTTAAGATAAATTATCATAACCTTAGGATGTTATATGCATTCCTCATTACAATAAAAAAGATAATGTGAGAATATACATAAAAAGAAATTAGAAGGGAATCAAAATGTCACTACAGAAAATCAACTAAACATGAAGAAAAGCAGTAATGAAGGAAAAGATTGAACAAAAATCTGTAAGACATACAGAAAACTGTGAAAGTGTTGGTAGTCATTTTAAATGTAAATGGGTTAAACTCCCCAATCAAAGGATATAGTTTGGCAAAATGTATAGAAAAAATGCAGATTCAACAATATGTTGTAACAAGAGGCACACTGTGGTTCTAAGGACACACATAGATTGAGCACGAAGGGATGGAAAAAATATTTCATGTAAATAACAACCAAAAGAGAACAGGGATGGCATTATTCATATCAAACAAAATATATCAGGTAAAAAATTTGTTACAAGAGACAAAGAACAGTATATAATGATAAAATGGTCAAATCACAAAGAAGACTTTAATTATTTATTGGCAGAATTGAAAGTAGGGGAATAAAACACCTTTACAATAATAGTAAGAAACTTTAATATCATACTTTCTACAATGGATAGAATAACCAGAAAGATCAATATTGAAATAGAGCACTTGAACAGCACTATAGACCAAGTATATCTAACAAATATATACAAATTACTCCATCCAAAAACAGCAAAAATACAGTTTTCTTTAGTGCACATGGAATATGCTCCGTGATAGACAATATGTTAGGCCAGAAAACAAGTCTTAAAAGACATATTTCCTATCTACAGAAGAGAAGAATATTTGGGGCACAATTTTCTAGAATAATGATTTAGGGGCACTTAAAATACATGATAAATGAAAGATAGAAAGATGACAATTTACTTCTTGAAATTTGTTATAGCTTTGTGTGAGAAAATTTTGAGTCTTTGGCCATCTCACACATCCCCTTCTACTCCCACCAGTTCATTAGATGCTTGGCTGGGGTTGGAGGAACATCTGTAGTTGACAGAGGTGGAGAATTCAATTCAGAATGGGGGACAAAAACTGGTGCCACAAGTCAGGACAGACAGTTTTTCTGTTCATTTTGGAGTGTTTGGAAGGCCAGCCAGAAATTTAATGGTAAGAATCTGGAAGTGAGAAATCCATAGGTCTAAGGTAATGTCTTCACACATCCCTGGCTAACTGATAAATTATATGTTCAGGATACCGAAGAGAGCACAGCAAAATACGAATCTCGAGATACTTGAGAACTGGCTGCAAGTTTAACTGTCTTCCTTAATTAATATATAGCTTAGTAAGCAAAGCTTAAAGTATCTGATCACAACATCTGCCAAAATATCGGCTAACCTCTAAACTATGCAAACAAGAGTCTGGGTCCCTCAAGAACCATGCTAAAAAAATTGAATTACGATTTAAAAATTTGATGGGATACATCAGCTTGGGAAAAACAATGCAGGGGAAACAAATAGCACAGTTTAAATCTAGCCAAGTTAGTAAAACATATAACAGCAACAACAAAAACCCTCAAAAATAAATCACATTCCAGAGTTAGTTCAAAATATAATTTTCAACAAAAACTGATAGATACACAAGAAAAATTGTGATCTGTCCCATTCTCAAGATAAAAAGTATTTAATAAAAACTGACTCTTAGTGGGCCCAGATATTGGATGTAGCAGAAACAAACTTTAAAGAAGCTATTATATTCAAAGAATTGAAATAAACTATGATTTTAAGAATTAAAAGACAACATACAAACAATGATTTAACAAATAAGAAATATCAACAGAATAAAATAAATTAATAAATAAAACCAAAGGGAAAATCGAGAGTTGAACAATAACTAAAATAAAAAATTCACTAAATATGTCCAATAATAATTTTGTGATGGCAAAAGAACCAGTTAATATAGATCAATGAAAAGAATCCAATATAAATAACAGAAAAAAAATTGTCAAAAATAAAAGAGTCTCTAAGACTCTGAGATAGAATGATGCACTACAACATATGTGTAATGGCAGCAGTAGAAGGAGATTAGAGAGAAAAATACATATATTTGAAGAAAAAAGAAAAAAAGAAAGATCAACCATCACCTGAAGGGGTTTACATGGAAAGAAACTGAGGTCAATGAACTCAAGCAATGGCCTCACTCACCACTATCATGCCTGCAGTATGAATGAACCAAGTTAGCAGTAGATATTTCATAGCAGTAGATATTCCTGTCCTACCTGACCCTGTGTGGAGCAAAGACCAGCTATTCCCACTAGCCCTGCCAAAATTAAAAATTTATAAGTAAAATGAATGAATGTTGTTCTCAACCATGAAGTTTTAAAGTGATTTGTTACACAATAATACATAATTGAAACGACATACATAATTATTTAATTTGTAGGTCACCGAGTGATAGTTTTGCATTAAATAAATGTACATACACTGTTTGGAGTCTTTTGAGTTTAGAAGAGCCTAATAATCTGCAATGGTTAGGTGACCAGTGATAAATACATACTCTAATAATCATAAACCTGCATGCCTGAGAAATGTAATTCATTGATACATGACAAGTTTAATTATAGATATGTAGTTTTTGAATGTTGTGGCATTTCTATTAAAACTTAAATAGTAATATTGCACTATGGGCTATAATGTAACAAGAATGATAACTGTGGATATCTGCCATTTGATCCATAAACATCAAATTCTGTAAACCAGAAATATAGAATGTAAATATTTTAAATAACATGATTTAATTTAATATTGTACTATTTTTTCCCTTAGAAACTATGTAGGGAAGGCATGAAAAATATTGTTTAAAGAGGTTAATTCATGTCTCTCTGTAAAAATAAGATGCTGGGGCCTTGTATGTATTGTCTAAAGCCCAAGAAAAATATGGCTACACTACCCTTTACAACAAGCAATTATAAATTTGAGGACTGCTCAGAGAAGGGAAAATGTTCATTAAGAAAGGGAATGGAGACTTAAGAAATGATCATTCGTGAGTATTGTGAAGAATGGCATCTGACTAAACAATTCCCAATAATGGGCAGAAATTTATCATTTCCATGTGATACTTTGATATGACTTTCTCAACCCAAGTCTCATTAGATCTAGATGCAGAAATGCTTCATGTGAATGGTGTTTTTGAGGGGAGGAAAGTGGAGTGAGAGTAATTTCAAAGTCATGGAGTGAATTTCATATATGAATGAATCATTTTATGATCTGATTTGTGTTCTACTCTTAATATGTTGAAGCCATAAACACTAATATGTCTGAATTTGGGAAAAGGGCCTTTAAATAGGTAATTAAAGTTAAATGAGGTCATAAGGGTGGGGCCTTAATCCAATAGGACTGGTATCTTTATAAGAGGAAGAGACATCAGAGATCTTTGTCTCTGTCTGTCCCTGCCTCTGCATGTACACAAAAGATAGGTCATGTGAAGATACAGCAAGAAGTTGACCATCTTCGAGCTTGGAAGATAGGACTCACTAGAGACTCACCACGGCACCTTATTTTGAACTTCCGGCCTTCATAACTATGAGAAAATAAAAGTCTGTTGTTTAAGCCACTCTATCTGTTGTATTTTCTTTTGGCTGCTCTAGAAGACTAATAAAAGATAGTAGTTTAGAGATATCCTACAACCATAAAACCACCATAATAAAACCACAGTAATATAAAAGGAGGATCGACAGTTTGGCAGAAACTGAAAATTTAAGCCAGAGGTGATTTTGAGAATAAGTTCACATGAACTTAAAGAAACTTCAGGAAGGCATTAGACTTGCCCAAAAAGTAGTATAGATAATTTGAAACAATTTAATGGACAAAATTAAATCCTCTGATGTCTAGAATTTATTTTAATGATTTATTTGAGATAAACCCTGGATTCTTCTATTAAAAAACCATGAGGCGTAAGAGTAACATTAGATTTCCTGATACAATATGGATTATTTGTTTTGTTTCTATTTTATTTTGTTCTGTTCCAAAAATCTATATATAGTGTTTATCATTTTAGTTTTCCATATCTTGAAGTACAGAAGTAATGTACATAGTCTCGTTTTATATTCAAATTAAGTTCTACTTTTCAATATTGAATCTTTGTTCATTCAGTTTGTTTGGAATTGACATAATTTGGATGTTGAGGTGAAGGATGTTCAGAATTACCTTCTTTCAGCTTAATGAATTTCATTGCCTAGGGTATGAAAAATAAAATGCCTCATCTTTTTCAGCTACATGATTGGACAGAAATGTGATAATAACTTTTAAACAGTGAATACCCGAAGAGGATTATGGGTGACTATAGTTTATAATTACAAGTTGTAAAGAGATCAGCAAATGCTTTTTGTGTGAGCAAACAAGATAAATCTCTTCATTAAGATTGGTTAATCAAATTACTCGACAGTGAAAGGAAAGCAGAAGACAGGAAATTGATTAAAAGGTTTTGCCAAATTTAAAATCAGAAATCTGGCTAAAATCCTATTTAATGAAATTAAACATGCAATATTTTTATTGTTGCATAATATTTTTAAAATAATAAAAACATCTAAATCATATTCATTATTCCTTCATAGAGTAAGCAAAATTAATGTTTGTGACATTTCTATGTGCATATATAAACTTCAAAAATTATTGTCTAAAACATTGTATGTTAAAGACTAATTTATCATTTAAAGTAATTTCCATATTAAAATGTACACAAATAGAATTTCTATATCTACATATAGTTTCATTAGATTAATAAATCAGGAATAATTTAAGTATCCCTCCATTTTTGTTATAAATAATGCAATTAACTTATTTATGATAAAATGCCTATTTCTTTTAGATGCAAAAGACTTTTTAAGGTACTGATGTAGCTCTTCTCATACAGAAATACATTTAATGCTTCTCTTCATTCTTCTTTAATCTAATAATAATATAATAATAATAACAGCAACAACTGAGTGTGTTGCCTAGAGTTTTTGGTTTTGTTTTAATTTTCTAAACTGATTCTTGCCCAGGAAACTATTATGTAAACAGAGTAGTTAAAAGTAGCCTAAATATGGGGGCAACCAAAACGGTGTAGATGATAGTCTCTGTTCATCCCTCTGGTGACGAAATCAAAGTTGTGATGGAAACAAGGAGCAGCAGCAAGGAAAAATCGCCTGGAATCTTGATGAACAAACCATACACCTAGGGAGAAATCCAAGAGATCACCCTGCAACAGCAGAAGGTAGGATGGGGCGAGGACGTGGGGATGCCTGGTCTCAAGTGACTGAATGAGACAGAGGCTGCGGCAGCAGCAGAAGCCTCTTAAAAGGGCCACATCAGCGAGCGGATTTTTGTGGTGACGGACCTGCTCGCTCTGAGCATCAGTGCCCATTCGGCTGCGCACAGGGGGTACCAGGGACTTACAGGGAGACGTTGTCGGAGTGAGGGCCGAGGAGAGACTCGCTTTGTACAGAGATGCTGGCAGTATCCATTGTTCCCTGTTGAGCTCTCCCCACTACCAGTGTGCTGGACATAGCGCCACCATAGCTGTGATATCATCAAACTGGATAACAGAGGTCGCTCCACCCAAAGGATTCCCTGAAACGCTGCCTCCCCCAACTCGCGGCCCCACCCAAGCCACATACAGGTTTATCCTCAGCGAGTCAGGTGCTCCCTGCTGAGCAGTGCCTGGACTCACAGTGGAGGCAGCCGGCCTTAGTTTCTGGTGTGGCCTTTTGAGGTAACTATAAGCACAGCATCTGTGGATTGCTTGCTGAATCTCATACAGGTGGCCCCGGAGGGGTAGAGACTTGGGCTAAATTTGACCTGCAGCTGAACCCCTTTCAGGACTGTGCCACTGGACACCTACTTCACAAATCCAGGAAACTTAGGAGCTATGCATAGTACAGAGAAACAGACAGAGAAAGGCAGCGAAAATGGGAAGACAAAGAAGCAGAAACCATATATGAGAGAACAGAACAGAGATCCAGATATAATGAAGTCAAGTGATCTAACATACAGAGTTCAAAACACTAGTTATAAAGATGCTCAATGAACTTTTGGGAAGTGTAGATAAATTCAGTGAGAACTTCAACAAAGAGATAAAAAACATAAAAGTGGAAATGGAAATTATAAAAGGGAGCCAGTCTGAAATGAAGAATACATTATCTGAGATGAGAAGTATATTAAATGGAATAAACAAAGTGAATAAAGAAGAGGATCACATGCCCTATCTAGAGGACAGGAAAGCCAAGGACACTCAATCAGAATGTCAAGAGATAAGATGTCGAGACTATAAAAATAATTTTAAGAGCATATGGGACACTATGAAGGGTCCAAATATCCATCTGGTTGGCATAACTGAAGAAAATCAAAATGTTGAACAGCTGTTTGAAGAAATAATGATGGAAAACTTTCCTAACCTGGTGAAGGAAATGGACACAAAACCCCAGGAAGCTCAGAGAATTCAAAAAATCAGAGATCCAAAGAGGCTCACACCAAGACACATCATAATTAAAATGCCAAAGGTTAAATACAATGAAAGAATATTAAAAGCAGCAAGAGAAAAACAGATAGTTACTTATAAGGGCACACCCATAAGACTGGCAGCTGATTTCTCAAAAGAAACTATGCGGGACAGAAGGGCTTGTCAAAAAATATTCAAAAGAATGAAGACCCAATATCTATAACCAAGAATAATTTATCCAGCAAAGCTATCATTTAGAGTTGAAGGACAGATAAAGAGTTTCCTAGACAAAAATAAAGGAATTTATCACCACTAAGCCAGTATGACAGGAAATGTTGGAAAGACTTCTTTAAGAAGA
>NW_011889062.1:404841-420390 GCF_000151845.1 Pteropus vampyrus | reverse complement strand
GAATGAAGACCCAATATCTATAACCAAGAATAATTTATCCAGCAAAGCTATCATTTAGAGTTGAAGGACAGATAAAGAGTTTCCTAGACAAAAATAAAGGAATTTATCACCACTAAGCCAATATGACAGGAAATGTTGGAAGGACTTCTTTAAGAAGAAAAAACATGTATCGAAAATAGGAATAAAGAATAGTACGACTTCATTGCTATCAATAAGTACCTGAAATGGAAAAGAATTAAGTGATCCAACCAAAAGATAGAGTAAAAGGAGAGGAAAACAAGACATCTACATATGAAAAGGAAGGAGATAGAAAAAGATACTGCTTTGATGGATGTAGAAGGTATTTAAGTCAGACAGAGAAAGATAAACTCTATATGATTTCACCTATATGCGGAATCTAAGGAATAAAAAGAACAAACTAATCAAAAGCAGACTCACAAATATAGTGGACAATTTGGTGACAGATAGAGGAGAGAGGGATTTGGGGGCCTGGGAGAATGGGGTGAAGGGTTAAATAAGTCCAAATTAGTAGCTGATAGATGGTCACAGGGATGGGGAGCACAGCATAGAAATGCAGTTAGCGTTAATACGTTGGGTAGGTGGAGGGTCAGGGGAGGGAGGGAGCAATTGGGGGGACCATTTTACAAACTATGTAGATGTTTAACCAATGTACTATATTCTTGAAACTAATTAAAATAAATTTTTTTAAAAGCCTAAATTTAAGTGATCTTAAGTAGATTATTTTAGATGAAGAGCTATGAGGAAAATAAAGGACATCAGTAAAGACCTACTGTCCCTAATTCTGGGAGAGTCATTTCCAACACTTAAAAAAAAAAAAAAAAAAGAATGAAATTTCCAAATAAAAATAGTAGGGATTTACAGTGAATGTAAATGTTTATAATTTATTTTAATAGCACATGTAACCTAGTGTACTTCTTAAAATGTACTAAAGGTCAAATTGTATTGATTTTATTAATAATAACTACCAGAAAAATGATAAGAATGCTAAGCCAAATGATAATACATATTAAAAAATAATTTTATTTTTTTTAGATGTATGTAGATAGCATTAACTGAAATTGCAATAAACTTCAAATTATGGACAAATTCCTCATTGCACATTTACCTTTATGTATTTTTCATGGCATCTTTTAATAGAAGGTAATTAAATGTGCTACGTGCTTTTATACATATGTATATCAAAGGATTGCTAAAGTACATAAAAAGTAAAAAGCTAAAGATGTAATCAAATAGTATTTTTTAAATTATTTATGCTTGTCTAATTAGAGTAGAAATAAATCAAGATACATAAAATAGCATGCACGAAATGAATATCAAAAGGTACTTTTTATATTAATAAGTGCCTGCGAGACACTTAAAATAATTTAATGAATCCAAAAAGGAACAGTAAGCAGCATGCCATTTGTAGTCTGTCTAGTAATTGTTTTGCAACCATTTTTAAAAACAATTTATCTGTTTGGAATAAAGTCACATTTACCAATAATAAAAGATCCTTAAATAAAATTTTAAAAATAACATTAAAATTAACGTCTTGGAAATTTTTTCATCTAAATGTTATTTTCTCTTCTAATATAAAGCAAAAAAATCACAAATTAAAGAGCACCTTAAGTAACTTTAAATGTCTTTTGGGGAGAATTGTTTCATGATTCATCACATGCAGACATTTGAGCTTCTTTAAATCTAGATTAAATTTTCAAAGAGATTTTCTTTAATACTAAAAAAACCCCTTCAAATTGCTTGTCAACTACATTTAAGTGAAAAATGATTTTTTTAAGCTTCCATTGTGTGTCATCTGACCCTGCTTGAATATCTCTATTTCATGCTGTGTAAATAGAACCTCTTTTGTATTATTTTCCTCAACATTTTCTACATTAGTCCAATTTGGAATCCTAGCAACAGGCCACTTTGCTATGTGCTATTTCTCTTTTTGAGCAAATAGCTTTTAATTGTCAGAAGAGATTCAGAAATGGACGTTACTGAAGGTTTGACACCAAAACATTAACATCATCATTTTCTCCCTCCAGAATCTTAATGAAAACCTTCATATTTACTAACTTAAACATATATTTAAATAATTCAATTTACTTTTTTATTATTTAAAAAAGTATGCAACTAATATGTGAATATATTATGGCAAAAATACTAAGCTGTGTTGACCAAAACTAAGTGAATGTTCAACTTCAGTTTTCTAACTGATATATCCTTTCTTTCCAGACTCAACCATAGACTGTTAACAATTTGGTTTGTGTTAACTTGGTTCTTTCACTGTGCACTTAATAATGGTAATTATGTACATATATCTCTTCAAATAAACATTGTTACTTATAAAAGATTGCATCAATCTATATTCTAATATGTATTTTTTCACTTTAACAATATGCCTTTGAGATATTTTCATATCAGTACTACTTGGTACAAAGTATATATTCAATAATTATTACCTATAATTTTGTTAATGTTATATAATTTTCAAAATGGGGTACACTTATATCAGCACTTATTTCTCTTTGATTTTTCAGAATACACTTTTGTGGATGAAAACTGTATGTGCAATAGTGATATGATTTTTAAAATAGTTATTAACATGTTTTACTCATTGGCATTTCTGACTACAGAATATTTACTTAATTTGGTCTGAGTATTATTTGGGATATGTTTTGTAAATGGAAGATTATGAATTTTCCTAGAAAAATAGGAGAAAAAGTCTAACCTTCAAAAGTAGGATTATGCAGAAATACCATAACATTGAAAGCAGAGTCTTTTCTTGAGAGAAGTTTTTCCTAATTGTTTTAATTCTCATGTAGCATAGCCTGGTCAAGAGAGTACGACCACACTCTTAAAGTTACCTTGTAAAGTAGATAAGATGACCCTTTCATCTTCAACAACAATGCCTTGAAGGCGTGGTGTTCTACAGTAAAAAGATGCAATATAGGAGAGTTAAAGGAAAACCAAACATTTTTCCAGTTCTAGGAGTTGCAGAGCTACTGAGGCTGATCAGATTACTGAGAGTAGGCTTGAGAGTAGAGCTGCAGATGATTAACATGGTACAAGTAAATAAAAGAAAATTTGACAGCAATTGTTCAGGTAATAGGAGGTCCTAAAGGTTAGTATCTTAGTGTTTCTTAGCCACCCTTAGTTTCCTTGAGGAGCGAAATTGAACCAGAAAGCTAAACACGCTTCTCAAAGGAGAACATGCCAACAGAGTCTCAGTTGTTTTGCACTGAGAGCTATGTTATAGACTGCCTTGTCTGGGACCAAGTAACTCATAGCCAGGTCTTTCTGATGGCTACTGTACTGCAAGGGGCTGGGATGCCATTGAGTAACATGGAACTCTCGCCCTGGCTCCCAGACAGGCTCATGTTAATAGCCTTTGCAAATTTCAGTCTTGAATGCAATAGTGTAAGCGGAGGGACTGCAGAGATATTGCCTGATAGAACACAAATAGGGTTAGATAGTAAAACACTGTTTTGTTTGGGTTTTTTCCTCTCTAGATATTATTTATTCATTTTTTTATTTTGCTTTAAGTGTTTTCCTCAAAAACAGAAAAATAAGAAATGCAGACAGTAATTTTTAAACTAAAAATGAATATAAAGATTAAAATGTTTTTAAATTATTTAAAATAATAGGTTATAAAAGGATAATATATTATTATTAATTATAATGTCAGTTATTAATTTATTATAGTTATAATGTAATATAATAAAAATAATTTAAATAATAAAGTTTATTTTAATAATTGAATTGAAGACAGTTTTAGCTGAGTAGAAATTTACTTAACTTTTTCTGTTAGTAAGGTGAAGGCTGAAAGGAAAGGTCAAATTAAAAAAATATATATATTAAAATTTTCTTTGCACATCCAAATTGTAGCATGAAACTCTTAACCAAGAAGCTTTCCCATTTTTCAGGTTTGTTAAGAATGTTTTCTTCTTCTTCTTCTTCTTCTTGTTATTTGTTTTGTTTTGTTTTTATTCAAGAATGGATTTTCAGTTTTGCAAATGTTTTTGTTTTAGCATTTGTTGATAAAATTTATTTTGTTTTTACGAACCATCTTATATTCAGTCAGCATTTCCTCAAATGTGCTTCACTAACTACAGTTCAGGAATATATAAACTCAGTGCTCCGTGAAGAAAAGTTTCCAGGGAGGGATAAGCTAGTTAAAAGGATGGTGAATAAGAAAATTACATTGGGGGGATAATTGGTTTTCCTTGAGAACTCAGACTGCCCATGTCTTTGATTCATTCAAGACTTACTGTATTAAGTAGAGATATGTGACTATTCCAGTAATACTCTATCTTCTCAATCCTATCCCTGAGAAATTTTAAAGTAGTTTTTGTATAATGGAGATGCAGTGACTTAGCAAAAATCACAATAATCCTTCCTATTCTGTATGCATTAGTAATAATACATTATATATGTATTTTATATATATATATATATATATGTACACACACACACATATATATGCACACACACACATGTATATATATATATACACATATATATATATATACACACACACACATGCATATATACATATATATGTAATAGCAGTTTCATAGTCTGTACTGTTTTATAGACATAGTCTCCAAAGAATAAATAACCCTATGATAGTAAACTAACCAGAAGTTTTTAACTTTAACAAAGTCTATAACACTAATATCACAATTGAGCAAGAAAAACAACAGGGGAAAATTATTTAGCTAATTTAATTTGGTTTAATAAGATGCTGGGTTTAATAAGATGCTTCACATCATTATCTTTCTTGATTTATCAACTTGATTTTCTTTAAAAATATTTTTAAATAATAAGAATTAATATTTATTGAGTCTACCTAGCTGGATATATTTTACATGCATTAATGAATTTTTTCCACACACCCCTATAAGCAGGGATTGTTATTAGCTCATTTTACAGGCGAGGAGACATGAACACCTTAAGCTTTAGTTCTTAGAAATAAATACTGCATATTTAAATTAGGCAAACAATACTTACAAAATACTACAAAAGTTCTACAACTCTTGAATCAAAAATGACATTGGAAGTGTGGGATTAGAAAATCTACAACATGGTAACACTAAATATAAAAATTTGTGAAATATCAGCGGAGGATGTAACTACTGAAATCCATTTCATTAATAAATAACTAAAATATAGTGACAAAGATCTGGTATAACATGTTAGAAAATAATAGATGCCCAAATCACTCAATATAATTATGAAGGGAAAATGACTTAGAAAATAAATGAGAATATCAGGAATAGAGAAAATATAGCCACAGATAGGATAAAAAATATATTTATCATGGAGAGAAGTTGGCAAAATTTTTTAAACACTATTTTTACATTCTATAGATTTTGACAAATGTATAATGAAATGTATCTAACATTACAGTGTCAAACAGAATAGTTTCACCACTCAAAAAATCCTCTGTGCTCTCTCCCCTGTAACTACTGGCATCCACAAAGACTTTAACGATCCCCATAGTTTTGTTATATAGTTTTATAAATGTTATATACTTATATAATTGGAATCATACATTACGTATTCTTTTTAGATAAGTTTCTTTTATGTAGTAATATGCACTGAAAGTTTTTTTTATGTCTTTTCATAGCTTGATACTCATTTCTTTTTAGCACTGAATAACATTCTATTATCTGGATATACCACAGTTTATCTGTCCATTCACCCTATGATAGTAAACTAATTTGGTTTAGTTTGGTTACTTCCAAGCTTCAGCAATGATGGATAAAGCTGTTATAAACATTTGGGTGCAGGTTTTTATGTGGCTGTAAGTTTTCAACTTCTTTGAGTGAATACCAAGGAGCATGATTACTGGATAGTGTGGTAAGAGAATGTTTAATTTTGTAAGAACTGCCAAACTGTCTTCCAAAGTGGCTGTACCATTTTGCATTCCTACCAGGAATTAATGACAGTTCTTGTTGCTCTACATTTTCATCATCACTTGCTATTATTAGCGTTCTGGATTTTGGCCATTCTAATGGGTATGTAGAGATATCTCATTATTTAATTTGCATTTCTGTTGTGACAGTGATGTGGAGGATTTTTTTTTATATGCTTATTTGCCATCTGTATATCTTCATTTGTCTGTTCAGAGATTTGGTAAGTGCTTCAATCTGGGTGTTCATTTTCTTATTGAGTTTTAAGTGTTCTTTGTATATTTTGTCATTTAAGGCCACTGTTTCCTTGTCGATTTTCTGTCTGGATGATCTATCCATTGATGTCAATGGGGCATTAATGTCCCTTACAATTATGTATTACTGTCCATCTCTCCTTTATGTCTGTCAATATTTGCGTTATCTATTTAGGTGCTCCTACCATTGGGTGCATAGATGTTTACAAGGGTTATATCCTCTTGTTGGATCAATCCCTTTATCATTATGAAATATCTTTCTTTATCTCTTATAGTAGCCTTTGTTTGAAAGTCTCTTTTGTCTGATATCAATAATTACTACCTCAACTTTATTTAATTTTTTGTTTCTATTTGTGTGAAGTATCTTTTTCCATCCCTTTACTTTCAGTCTATGTGTGTCTTTTGATCTGAAGTGGTCTCTTCTAGGGAGCACAGGTACGGGTCTTGTTTTTTTATTTATTCAGCCACTCTGTGTTTTTTGATTGGAACATTTAGTACATTTCCATTTAAAGTAATTATGATAAGCATGTACCTATTGCCATTTTATTAATTGTTTTCTGATTGTTTTTGTAGTTATTCTCTCTTCCATTCTTACTCTCTTGTTCTCTTCTCTTGTATATTCATGACTTTCTATAGAATTATGTTTGGGTTTCTTTCTCATTATTTCTTGTATATCTCTTGTAGATTTTTGGTTTGTGATTACCATGTGCTTCATATATATCAAGCAATGTTTATAGCAGTCTGTTTTAAGTTGATGGTCGCTTAAGTTTGAACCCATTATAAATTCTTAAAGTTTTTACTCACCCTCTTTACATTTATGTTTGTATCATTCTTTATCTCTTCTTTGGTGTGTGTGTGTTTGCGTTTATCCCTTAGTATTGAAATTACACACAGTTTTCCTACTTTCATCTCCTAGTCTTTGTACTAGCTTTATAGTTAGTCGATCCAGTGATATTACTGTTTGCCTTTGTCACTGAGAATTTTTTCTTTGCTGTATTTTCTTATTCCTATTTTTTATCTTTCTCCTTAAGTCCATTTTACATTTCTTATAATACTCATTTAGTAGTAATGAACGCCTTCAGATTTTTTCTTGTCTGGGAAACTCTTTATCTCTCCTTTGATTCTAAATGATAGCTTTTCTGGTTAGGGTAATCTTGGTTGTAGGTCTTTACTTTTCATCACTGAATATTTCATGCCATTATCTTTTGGCCTGCAAAGTTTTTGTTGAGAAATCAGCTGCCAGTCTTATGGGAGCTCTTTTGTAGGTAACTAACTGCTTATCTCTTGCTGCTTTTAAGATTCTCTCTTGTCTTTAACCTTTGTAATTTAATATGAGTATCGGTATAGGCCTTTTTGGGTTCATCTTGTTTGGGACTCGCTGTACTTCCTGGACTTATATATGCCTATTTCCTTTGCCAGTTAGGGAAGTTTTCAGTCATTATTTATTCAGATAGATTTTTAATCCCTTTCATATTAATCTTGCCCATATTTTGTTAAATTTATCCTTAAGTTTTCACCTTTCATATACTAATGTAAATGGTGTTATGTTTTTAATTTTAAATTCCATTTTTTCATTGTGGATAGATATGAAAGCAATTGGCTTTTGTATATTAACCTTGTATGCTTTAATCTTGATTTGATTCTTAGTTCTAAAGTTGTTTCAATGTTGTTGTTGATTTTTCTGGATTTTTTACATAGAGAATCATGCCATCTGTGAACAAAGACTGTTTTGTTTTTTTTCCTTCCCAATATGCATACTTTTTATTTTAGTTTCCTGTCTTTTTTCATTACCTAGGGTTTCAAGTATGATGTTGAGAGGATGTAGTAAAGGGAACATTCTTACCTGTTCTTGAATTTGATAGGAAAACTTCTAATATCTCTACATTAAATATGATGTCAGCTATAGTTTTTTTTGTAGATGTTCTTTATCAGATCAAGGAATTACTGTGCCCTATTCCTAGTTTGCTGAAAGTTTTTATTATGAATGGGTTTTGGATTTTGTTAAATGTTTGGGGTTTTTTTTGTGTGTGTGTGTGTGTATCTATCAATATAATTATTTAATTTTTCTTCTTTAGCCAGTTGATCCAAGTTTCTGACATATAATTTTTCTTTAAAAAAATATTTTTTTTTAACATTTCATGCAAGGCAATTCAACAGACAAACCCTCTCAATTTTTATTTGTTGAGAAAATGTTTATTTCATTCTCTTTTTTGAAGGATAATTCACAGGGTCAGAATTCTAGAATTTGCTAGATATTTTTTTCCCTCAACAATCTAAATATTTCGTTCTCTTCTTGTTTGCATGGTTTTTGAGAAGTTCGATGGAATTCTTTTCTTTGCTCCTCTAGAGGCTTATTCAAAATTATTTTCATTAACATTTTTATTTTGCATTTTGAATATACTGTGCCTTGGTGTATTGGCAGGGAACTGGGGATTGTGGGCTGGGGGAGGATTGGGAATGTATCCTTCTTGGTTTTATCTGAGCTTCTTAAATCTATGGTTTAGAATCTAACATTAATTTAGAGAAACTCTCAGTCATTACTGTTTCAGATATTGCTTCTGGGTTTTTTTTTTCTCTTCTACTTTTCGTATTCCCATTATACACATCTTATACCTTCTGTAGTTTTCCCGCAATTTTTGGATTTTCTGTTCTGCTTTTCCAGTCTTTTTTTTCTCTTTGCTTTTCGGTTTTGGATGTTTCTGTTGAGATATTCTTAAGTCCAATGATTCTTACCTCAGGTATATCTTAGTCTACTAGTGACCCTATCAAAGACATTCTTTGTTTCTGTTACAGTGTTTTTGATATCCAGCATTTCTATTTGATTCTTTTTTAGAATTTCTATCTCTCTGTTTACATTGCCTATCTGTTACTGCATGCTGCCTGCTCTATTCATACAGACCTTAGCATATTAATCTCAGCTGTTTTAAATTCCTGGTCTAATAATTTCAGCATCCCTGCCATATCCAACCCTGGTCCTAATGCTTGATCTGTCTCTTCATTTGTGTTTTGTGCCTTTTTGTATTCCTCGTAATTTTTTCTTAAGAGACATAATATTCTTGGTAAAAATAACTGTAGTATGTAGGGTTTTAGTAATATGGTGGTAATATGTGAGGGAAAGAGAAGCATTCTATAGTCCTACGATTTTGTCTGTTTTTTTGTGAACTTCACAAGTGTTTCTCAGTTTTTCCCCCTCTTAGGTGGTACAAATAGCTAGAGTACACGAGTTGAGTGTTTCCTTCACCCTGGGTTGGTTAGGCTTAGAAAAACTCCAATAGTTTAAGCTCCGGTAAAATAGTTTATCTCGAAGGCATGCCTTGTTAAGAACAAAATAATGCTCTAGAATATTTAAATGGTATCTTTTTACCTTCCCCTACCAGAATCACAAGGGAATTTTTCTTCAGCATTCACTGTGGGAACCTGGTCCAACTTTTAGAGGTAAAACTCACAAAAACTCATTCCCCTTATGACTCAGTCCCTCTGGAGTTTTTAACTCTCAGACTTGTTCACACGGAACTTCCAGCAATTTAGTTTTTCCTATTATAGCATTGGTTCCAGTAGATGTGTTTGCTTTTAGATGTTTGCTCTAGTAAGTTGTGATTTCTTTTTGTTGTTGTCGTTGTTGTTTATTTTGTTCTTTAGATTCCACATGTACGTGAAAACATGTGATACTTGTCTTTATCTGACATTTCATTCAGCACAATACCCTCTAGTCCATCAAGGCAATATCTTTTTCTGTTTCCTTCCTTTTAGTCTGTGTGTGTCTTTCAATCTGAAGTGAGTCTCTTGTAGGCAGCATATGTAGGGGTCTTGTTTCCTTAACCATTCAGCCACTCTATCTTTTGGTTGGAGCACTTAATTCTTTTCCATTTGAGGTACTTATTGATAGGAATGTAGTTGTTACCATTCTTTATTCCTGTATTTGATACATGTGTTTTCTTCTTAAAGAAGTCCCTCCAACATTTCCTGTAATACTGGCTTGGTGTTGATGAATTTCTTTAGCTTATTTTTGTCTTGGAAGCTCTTTATCTGTCCTTCAACTCTAAATGATAGCTTTGCTAGATAAAGTATTCTTAGTTGTAGATTCTGGATTTTCATCATGTTGAATATTTTGTGCCAAACCCTTCTGTCTTGGAAAGTTTCTTTTGAGAAATCAGCTGCCAATCTTATGGGTGCTCCCTTATGGGTAACTAACTGCTTTTTTCTTGCTGTTTTTAAGATTCTCTCTTTGTATTTATACATTGGAATTTTAATTATAATGTGTCTTGGTATGGGCCTTCTTTTTTGGGACTCTCTGAGCTTCCTGAGTTCATATGTCTATTTCCTTCACCAGGTTAGGGAAGTTTTCCATCATTATTTCTTCAAATAGCTCTTCAACTTCTTGTTTTCCTTCAGGTACCCCTATGACATGGATATTTTTACATGTAATTATATCCTATAGGCTCCTTAAATTATTATTATAGTCTTGGCTTCTTTTTCCTTGACATTCTGATTGAGTGTCCTTGGCTTCCCCATCTTCTATATTGGTGGTTCGATCTTCTCTATCCACTCTGTTGATTCCCTCTAATAAAGTCTTCGTCTCAGATAATGTGTTCTTCATATCTGACTGGTTCCCTTATGTAATTTCCATTTCTACTTTTATGTTTATCATATCTTTGTTAAATTTCTCACTGAATTCATCTACACTTTTCCTGAGTTCATTGAGCATCTTTATAACCAGCATTTTGAATTCTTTATCTGTTAGTTTGCTTGACTCCATTATTCCTGGATCTCTGTTCTGTTCTCTCATATGATTTCTGCTTCTTTGTCTTTCCATTTTGGCTGCCTTTCTGTGTCTGTTTCTATGTACTAAGCAAAGTTCCTAAGTCTCCTGGTCTTATTAGTATGGCTTTGTATAGTAGGTGTCCAGTGGCACAATCCTGAGAGGATTTCAGCTGTAGGCTAAGTTTAGCCCCAGCCTATGCCCCTCAGGGGCCACCTGTTAAGTTTTAGCAAGCAATCCACAGATGCTGTGCTTATAGTTGCCTCCAAGAACCACACTAGAAACCAAGGCTAGCAGCCAGAAGTGTGAGTCTTGGTGCTGCTTAGCAAAGAGCACCATACTCGATGATGACACCACTGGATATGGCTTGGATAGGGCCACAAATTGGGAGAGGTGGAGTTTCAGGGAATCCTCTGGGCTGAGAGACCTCTGTTATCCAGTTTGATGATGTCTCAGCTATGGTGGTGCTGCGTCCGCACACTGGGAGTCGGGGAGGGCTCAATAGAGGAACAAAGGATACCACTGGCACTTCTGCCCTGGAGAAAGCTTCACCTCTGGCCCTCACTCTGAGAACTCAGTGTTCCTCTGTAAGTCTCTGGTGCTCCCCTCCCGCCCCATGCAGCCCACCCAGCACTGGTTCTCAGAGTGAGCAGGTCCGTCACTGCGAAAGTCCACTCACAGACACAGCCCCTTTAAGAGGTTTCTGTAGCTGCCAGCTGCCGCACCCTCTGTCTCACTCAGCCATTCGGACCCAGCAGCCTTGCATCTTTGCCCCCTCCTATTTACTATTGCAGGTTGATTAATTATTTCTCTCTAGTTGTAGTGCTTCTCTTCATCTAGATCCCAGGATATTTTGCTTACTGCTTGCTCCATGTTTCTGTCATAACTTTGATTTGGTTGTGAGAGGGATGAACAAAGCCTCTACCATCTACGCCATTTTACCCCCTCAAGTTGTGATTTCTTATATTCACTTTTATGTCTCTCTAATTTGGCACAGCAGATTGCCCTGCGAGATCAAATCTCTGTAGGATCTAAGAAGAGTTGTTAATTTTTCAGTTTTTTTAGCTTTTTATGTTTTTTTTTTTTTTTATAATAGTAACTTCCATGCTTCTTACATGCTGGACCATTAACTGGAGTCCCTCATACAAATTTTTAAGCCTGAAATTTGTTTTAAAATACAAAAATAAAATATAAAATATTAATAATTACATAAAAGTACCATTTGCCATACCATTTTCACTTATTGCAAATTAAGTTCAATCTCAGACAAATTGACTGCTGTATTATTTTAAACTTTCAACAAAAAACTAATGTCTGTGCTAATTACCCTCACTTAGAGCATAGAGAAAGAACCATGTCTTTTTTAAATACTTTTTACCAAGCCAGTAAATGATATAAAAACTAATATAAAAACTGGGGGCAGGGAGGGTAGGAGATGGTCATAATTTTTAAATGAAATTTTAAAAAATTCTTGAGGTTTAAGATGGATTATGTTTTTGTTCAGTCCTCCTATTGTTAGTGAGTCAGGAACTGAGATAGCAGAGGCAAATAGATATCGTGATATATTTTGTCAATGTCCTCTCCCTTCAAAAATTGACTTGTATCTCTGGAGTATATCTGGGGATGTGGGTGTGCTTCTCTCAGCTTTTGGCCATTGTAGTAAAAATGTAACTTCCATCAGGCTAGCTGGTATGATCAGGAGCAGGGAAAGCAGAGCCGTAAGACCTGTTTGCCTTTTATTTGGTCATTTTTTCCTCAATTATCTTTGTTGTCATGGCCCGAGACTGACTCCCTGGTAAATGTGCTTTTCTCTTGCACACTTCCCTGCATCTGAATTTCTTTTGATTATAAATTGTCAACAGAGGTTAAATTGACCTTTACAAAAATTCTCTTCCTCATCCTGTCATTTCGTGTGGAAGAATTGGGTTTCAAGCAGTATATTTCCCATCTCTCTCATATCCTACTAAGATTCCAATCCAAGCAGAATTCACTATAAGTGAATCTTTAGTACTTTGTGGTTAAACGAATAGGTTTAAAGTCAGCCTGCCTGCTTTCCAGTCTTAGCTCTACCACTTTCTAATGCTAGGACCTAAAGCTGCTAGTTACTGCTACTCATCCTCTCAGGTCTACTATCATTTCCTCAGAGAAGCGGTCTGTTATATCTTATCATAGTGGTATTTTATTTATTGTGTTTTCATTTTATAGAAGTTTGTGTGACTGCTAAGGTCTCCTTTCCTCATTAAACTATAAATTTATGAGAGTGGAGACTGAGTTTAGTTTACAAATGTATTTATCATTAACTAGCAGAGAAACTGACCAGCAGTAGGATCTCAATAAATATGTGTTTAGTGAAAGAATGTATCGCTTCATAGTTTAAAAACTTGTTCTCACATAGACTCTTAGTTTGGTACCAACACAATACTATTGTGTTGAATTTATTCGATAGATGATATATTAACTTAGCTGTGAACATGATTGAGTGTAAACTGATGTGGATCTATGTAATTTTATTGAAATATTTTCTAGATGATAAAATATTAATGGCTATTTAAAGACATGTTAACTGTCTTTTAAGTGACAAAAACTGAGTTCGTAGAGAGGATACTGTGAACTAAGGAAGAAAATTTAGTTCTTGACATAGTGATAATGACTACGATATTTTTAGAGCAGCATACCTATTATTTTCTTTGAGATAACAGAAAGCATTAAAGAAACTTTCAAATTAGGTAAAATACAGAGAGAGAACATGCCCATTGAATGATTTACAAGGAATTTATTTCACGATCTCTTTTTACCGATTTTACTGAAAAATAATCTTTTTGAAATTGATCTATTATTAAAAATATGTATTTCTTTCTATAAATTTTGCTTATGTGTCTTTACATTGTAGATTATGATCATGGTGGCTAATTTTTTCCATCGAAGCACCACTAAAACTGATCGAAAGTTCTTTAAGTAGCTGTTTTATTTTGAAATATTTAGACAAATTGGGTTCTTTACTCCATAATTAACAGTTTCTCTTGTTATATTCTATATTGTATACTTATATTTTAAGGACATTCCATAGAGTAAATTTGACACTCCAGCATTGAATGCTACATATTTATCTTCTGGCTTCTTATATTTATGAAACAATGTCTATATGTCTGAGATAAGACATCCCAGGATATTATAAATTTTATACAGAAGAGAAATCTGCTTAGAGAAATTCGACTTTTATACTTTTATTGCACTAATGTATTCAGAAAAAAATGACCAAAATGTAATACCTATGCAGATGTCAAATTTAAGAGTATTTTTCCCTACAATAATTTTACCTCTTGTTACCAAAAGAATATTGTGTTAAAATTTTTGTTAAGAGCCCATTTGAGATGAAAAATAGTATTCATTAACCTATATCTGTTTAGCTACAGTAACTTTAATCTATTTGTGTATTCGCAAGTCACCTCTGTCAACTTATAAATGGTCAAATCATTGATTTAGGCCATTTACTGGCAAATGATGAAAATAAAGCAGATAGTACAGAAAAAAAGTATAATTGGAAATATTTCCCTTTTGAGACCTTCATTTAAAACATCCTGCACTCCTTGGGTTTCACAGTCATGAGGTTTGTAACAAATCCCTCATATCATCACAATGAGGAATGCTACATATAAAAAGGTCTTTGAAATTTTGGTTCATGAGTATAGACACAGTCTAATCTGAACTGTTCTCTCACTTTCTAAATAGTGTGTTTACCCTAAATTTTTCTTATATTTTTCATTGTTGTCCATAGAGTGGCCCTGATGAAAGACCAGCTGGAATAGCCACAGGCTTAACAGTATGATTTGTCTGACTTGTTTGTTATTCATGGCTTTTGCAGGTTTTTCTATAACCTAAGCAAGACCCTGCAGGAGTCAATATCAGACTCAAGTCCACCTGAACACTTCTTTTTACTTTCTGGTTTGAAAAAGAAATAATTGACACAGTGAGCTCTTACATTTTTTCCACTTCAACCTCAAACTCATACCTATAAGATCTGGGAAATTGATGGTTTCATTAGTCCTAATATTTTCTCTATGTTGTTTGTTTTGTCTGATAAGGAGTAATGTAGTCTTAGTTTAGATGAGATAGGATTAATAAATTAAGGTGAGGAAAACAAAATCTCTAGTTTGTGCCTTTTGTGTTTTACATTAATATTATTGTGGTGACCAAAGTAAAGATTACCTATCGTGGAAGGAGTCAAGCATATAATTTTGAATGCTCTTGTTTATTATTTTAAACTTAGTTTTTAATATTGCTTTAGTTATTTCCTAATCTTTCACTTTTTTAGAAAAAGCATATAGAAAAAGGTAAAAGGTGTTAAGTAAATATAGATAACACAAAAAAGTTAAGTAAAATAACTAATCTTTAGATTATTGAAGGATATATAGCAGTTTTGTCTCTGACATAAATTTCAGTAGGGAAGTGGTCAAAAAGTAAAAAATAATATATTTGTTAGTGATAGTTAAAAGCAAGAGCTCTTTTATCATTCAAATAATCTTCATGTAAAGTTTGGTGTTTATTTTTTAATAAAGTGATTAAGTTTGTCTATCTAGACATACTCAATAACTTCATCACATTGATAATTAAAATCTCT
>NW_011889062.1:390935-404791 GCF_000151845.1 Pteropus vampyrus | reverse complement strand
ATGAAAATAAAGCAGATAGTACAGAAAAAAAGTATAATTGGAAATATTTCCCTTTTGAGACCTTCATTTAAAACATCCTGCACTCCTTGGGTTTCACAGTCATGAGGTTTGTAACAAATCCCTCATATCATCACAATGAGGAATGCTACATATAAAAAGGTCTTTGAAATTTTGGTTCATGAGTATAGACACAGTCTAATCTGAACTGTTCTCTCACTTTCTAAATAGTGTGTTTACCCTAAATTTTTCTTATATTTTTCATTGTTGTCCATGGAGTGGCCCTGATGAAAGACCAGCTGGAATAGCCACAGGCTTAACAGTATGATTTGTCTGACTTGTTTGTTATTCATGGCTTTTGCAGGTTTTTCTATAACCTAAGCAAGACCCTGCAGGAGTCAATATCAGACTCAAGTCCACCTGAACACTTCTTTTTACTTTCTGGTTTGAAAAAGAAATAATTGACACAGTGAGCTCTTACATTTTTTCCACTTCAACCTCAAACTCATACCTATAAGATCTGGGAAATTGATGGTTTCATTAGTCCTAATATTTTCTCTATGTTGTTTGTTTTGTCTGATAAGGAGTAATGTAGTCTTAGTTTAGATGAGATAGGATTAATAAATTAAGGTGAGGAAAACAAAATCTCTAGTTTGTGCCTTTTGTGTTTTACATTAATATTATTGTGGTGACCAAAGTAAAGATTACCTATCGTGGAAGGAGTCAAGCATATAATTTTGAATGCTCTTGTTTATTATTTTAAACTTAGTTTTTAATATTGCTTTAGTTATTTCCTAATCTTTCACTTTTTTAGAAAAAGCATATAGAAAAAGGTAAAAGGTGTTAAGTAAATATAGATAACACAAAAAAGTTAAGTAAAATAACTAATCTTTAGATTATTGAAGGATATATAGCAGTTTTGTCTCTGACATAAATTTCAGTAGGGAAGTGGTCAAAAAGTAAAAAATAATATATTTGTTAGTGATAGTTAAAAGCAAGAGCTCTTTTATCATTCAAATAATCTTCATGTAAAGTTTGGTGTTTATTTTTTAATAAAGTGATTAAGTTTGTCTATCTAGACATACTCAATAACTTCATCACATTGATAATTAAAATCTCTTTGTGAAACAGGAAAATAATATTAGCTCCTATCTATAGAAAATATTGGAAATGAGATTGAAAGATAAAGAAAATTATAATGTCCATATTACAAAATGTGCAAAAAGTTTGCAATATTTAATTAAATCTGTACACAAGCTCATTATTTCCAAGTCTACTGAATTTAGAAAATTAGTTTTGAAACAGAGTTGAGGCTAAAATTTATAGTCTTTTTTTTAAAGTAAACTTTTAATAGTATTAATGGTGGGGTGAACCTACTGCAATCCTAATTTATGTCAACAGAAAATTCGCTTACCAAAAGAATGGTATAAAATTTATCTGTCTACAATAACAGTAGAACCGACTAACCAATGGTTTAAAAAAAGTTGGGTTTAGATGTTAGAATTGAAATTGCCTTTAGAGTGCTCTCTTTGGCAGCACATATACTGAAATTGGAAATTGCTTTTAGAGAATGATATCAGTCAGGATGAAGACTTGGAGTGTTGCACATATCTTGATATGGGTGGTGGTTACATGGAAGCGTACATATGTAAAAAGCCACCAAACTGTACACTTAAGATTTGAATACTTTCATGTATGTAACTGATGCCTCAGTAATTAAAGGGAAAAAGAAGAAAAAAATAAACAATTTATTCTTAAACAACAAGAAGTCTTATGGTGGGTAGCATTCTTTGTGCTACCATAGGACACTACAGTCCCTGGTACTCTCTTGGACTTTTTCTTGGTTGCATTATGGTTGCTGCAGCTTCAGCTAGCATGTCTGTATTCCAGGCAGAAAGAAGTAGGGAAGAACAAACTGCGTAGGTATATGAAGAGGTCGAAGAGTGCCTTAGGAAAGAAAAACTTTGTCAGAATCCCCCAGCAAGCTTGTGTTGAGGTTTTATTAGCTGGTCTAGTCACATAGTCAAATCTAGCTGCGAGAGAATGTGGCAAACATATATTTCATTAGATTCATTTCTTTCTGGGATGGGAAATGGTCTCTGTTAGTGAGAAAGAACAGAATGCATATATATATAATGCAGACAGCAGTGTCTACCATACCAAAAATGTGTGATTTTATTAAAACTATTCTAAGAACATATTTTCTGAGCCACTAATGGATTAAATGTATGAAATATATAAGTAAATAACTGTCATCCCTTAATGAATTTGAATTAATTACGTATTTGACCATCTTGACATATTATTTCTTTGAAAGTATTTTATGATTCAATTTTTAATCATTCCAAGCATTTGGTCTTCTGCTAGTTTGAACAACTGACATTGTCTGTGCTAGTGACAGTTTTTTTTCATTTGTTTTTGTTTGTTTGTTTGTTTCAAGTATATAGTATGTTGGTTAGACATTTATATAGTTTATGAAATGATCCCCTTGATTACTCTATCTTCCCTCTGACTCTACAGATAGCTGTCTTCATTCCCTATGCTGTGCTCCCCATCCCAGCGATCCTCTATCAACTACTAATTTGTATTTAAATAGAATGTTGAGGAATAGCCACATAACAGGCAATGGCAAAAGCTACGGTGATACAGATATGTCCATTTGAGGCCCAAACCAAGTTTTGTGGGAGAAAAAAAAAAATTCTGCTATACACAGTAATCCTATCAATTCATATGGTTGAAATTCTAGTTTAACTCTGGTTGAAAATTTTTCTTAAAAACAATGTTGGATTTTATTATTTGAATTAATACACAGATATATAGATAGCATTCAGGGTTGAAATGGCAATGAAAGTGTCTCAAACCAGATAACATACAGGAATAGGTTTCAGATTTATGCTTCCACATCATCTGCCAGTCTGGCAGCATAATTCCCAGTCCTCTCAGCAGAAAATCTTTCATTTGAAGCAAGCTTCTGTTATGTGATCTTTTTCCCCCTGGCAGATGATGTGTTAAAAATGTACTATCTGGGAGATGGACCAAAGGCAGGTGCACAGGTTTTGATGTGGAAGGCTTGGCAGGTGTGACCTAGAATGGAACATATTCTCCTCAGAGGGACCCTTTGAGATCAGATGTTCTTTGGAAAGACAATGCTCAAATTATTCTAACATGCATACAATTATTTCTTAACGCAGTATTGTGACCTTGCTATATTTTGCATACCAGCAAATACATTTAAGCCATGCTAATAACATCTGAACTATGATGTTTCTGGGATCTGTAAAAACATGAAATTGTATTTTTGATCTTTTACTATACTTATGCAATTAGTGAGAGGGTAAATTAGCTGCCTTGATTTAAAGGGAAACATGATAGTAACTAAAGTTACTTGTAATTTCCTGCCCAATAAAATGCCACTGTCTAGGCATTTGACAGCATGGTTTTAATTCTTATCTCTTCTTCACAGTCAACATAACTTCCTTTACCAAACACACCAAACACATGTCTTCTGTGTAGAACTTCTTCCTTTGACCTTAGACTCAGCTTATTCCAGCTTTATACTTCATCTTTTTTAAGGTGACAAAGTTTTTCAGTTTTGGAGATTCAGCTGAACTTCTTTCTACCAAGTGTGTTGCTAGCATGTCACGTGGGTATTCAGTATATATTTTAATATTAATAAAAGAATGTATAAATGAAGGAAGACTCCCATCATACTGTAAGGTAACTAGCCTCTTTTTTTTGTTTTTATTTTTACATTCTTCAGAATATATCAAGCTCTGTTTAGTGTTCAAACTAGGCATGAAACCCTATAAGCAAAAACTATTATGACTTTGCAAATGTCCGCATTAACATTTAGAAAAATAATCATAATAAACCCCAAATTATGTGGTATGCCACCATGAAAATTATAGTTAAATCCTTTGCAGCAAATTTCAATGGCTCTTCGTAAAGAAATTTTTGAACACAAAGCACTAGCTTTATCCTTGTGATACATACAGGAATTTTTTAAAGGTGAGCACTATTTGCATGTTATCAAAAAAAGGATGTTAATGTATAGTTTTAGGACTTTTTATCATATAGTTAAGTTTCTGTTTGTTTATAAAAAAGGCAAATGTTTTTCTGAGACATCGAATACATGTTTTAACAGTTACCTTCCAAGATTAATGAATAGTAACTTTGAAACTATAGACTTATAAGAAACAACATTTGTTAGGATCTTTGTTTTGGAGAATTGTGTTTATTTATTTAAACTTACTATAACACAGTTGTCATGAGAAGTTGAATTTGCTCATTTGTTTTATCATAATTAAATCACTGAATTAATTGTAACTTATTCAGTCAATATGTAAAAACTATGTATTTTCTTCTAGATTAAGTTTAATCTTAGCCATATTGCATAATGATTATGCAAGTCAAAATTTAGCATTTGACTAGTGAAGATTAATTTTAAAAATAGCAAAACTCTCACTCTTCCACAGGATGGAATTTCAGGGGTTTTGTTTTTAATAACAAAATATTAGATTCATATATCTTGAACGGCAAATAAATATGTCATTTTGTAGGAGGACTTAAAATTTCAACAAAGAAACAAGGCTCGGGTATTCATGACTGGCTAAGGCTCAGTTAAACTAGTCCTTAACAATGTTTCCTGTATATACCTTTCTCATTTTAATCAGTTTAGAAATGTGCTGGAGTTTTCTTCTCCATATCACCCCCGCATCCCTCTTCTTTCTCTTGCCAATTCGTCTTTTTTTTTGAAGGCCAGAGTAGTGATAGAGGAGAAAGAACATTATCATTTTTTTCCCTTTCCCATGTTTATTTCTGTTTATTTTGTTCTTCATGTTTAACTCTCATATAAGTGGGCCTGAGTAGAAGTGCTTATTAATTATAGGGTATGAGGAAAATATGGCTTTTTTCATTAGCTTATTTTGATTTCCTAATTTTGGGCATCAAAATTAGGAAACTTAACAATTCTTCCAAACTAAACATTCCTTAAAAGCCAGCAAGTAGCCAGATGAAGTTTGAGCATTGCTATAAATTGAAATTCATGATATTACTAATTTATCAATAGTCCTCCTTTATCTGTAGTTTCACTTTCTGCGGTTCCAGTTACCTATGGTTAACTTTAGTCTGAAAATATTAAATGGAAAATTGCAAAAATAAACAATTCTTAAGTTTTAAATTGTGTGCTGTTTCAAGTAGCATGATGAAATCTCATGCCATCCTGTTCCATCCTGCCTGGGACATGAATTATCCCTTTATCTAGCGTGTCCACACTGTAGATATCACTCACCTTTTTATATGTTCTCTTTATTATTAATCATTATTGTTAATCTCTTATTGTGCCTATTTTATAAATTAGTTTTTATCATATAGATGTATGTATGCATGCATAGAAAAATAAAACCTAGTATACATAGGGTTTGGTACTGTCCATTGTTTCAGGCATCCATTGAGGGTCTTGGAATGTCTCTGCCACAGGTAAGAGGGCACTACTATATAAGAAAGTAAGTAGTTATTGGATTGAAGAGTATTAAAACAGGAAGGGGATTGTACTTCTAAAATAGCTCCCAATAAACCCCATCTCCCAGTATTTATGCCTTTGTGTCATCTCATTGAGTATGTACTGGACCTAATGATTTGCTTCTAGAAAATAAAATATGGTAAAAGTGATGGGATGTCACTTCCAAGATTAGGTTACAAAGACTCTGTCTTGTCTCTGTTTGCCTTCTCTTGCTCTTTCACTTGTTTACTCTGATGATAGGCAGTTACAATGTTATAAGTGGTCCCATGGAGAGGTCCTATTAGCAAGAACTGAGGTGATTCTCCAGCTAATGACAATAAGGAACTAAAGCCCTCAGCGATAGATAACTAATACAGGGACATAAGAGACCAACTTCCTTGTTTATAGACAAAGAAATCAATTATTTTGGTTTTTTGCTTGTTTTGTTTTATTGCCTTAGTCAAGGTATGCAATTGTGGTAATATAATTTTAAGTTTATATCAGTGTTCTGCTATATTAGAATATTTAATAGATATTTAAATTATTCTATATTTGACAACTTTTCAATCTCTTATTTTTAACTCATACAACTATAATAACAACAGCAGCCTCAAAATCTTTTAAAAAATTTTTTTAGTCAGTAAGTTTCATTGCGTGATTATCCTTTCTTGTATTTCACAGTTTCTATCATACTGGGTGCTATGTCCAGACTCTGGGAAATGCTAACTGACCTAGGTCAGGGACGCTGGTGGGGACCTGAGATCTGAGCTAGATTTGAGCATTGCTATAAATTGAAATTCATGATATTACTAATTTATCAATAGTCCTCCTTTATCTGTGATAAAGGAGATAGTGAATTGCAGGTTAAACACAGTAATTGACAGGGAAATTGCTCAAATGTTTTTTTTATTTTTGGGTCTTCATGCTTTTACATATGTGCCTTTAGCAGGCTTGTGAAGCTTTGAGATGTGTTTTCTGTAGGGGTAATATGTAGAGCAGAAGATGGTGCCAAATTAACACTTGAGATTCCTGGGCAGACACTAGACAGGGCACTGACTCCACTCCAGGGAAATTGAGAGGGCAGAGAAAGGCTAACCAACTGCTTTGCTTAAGTAACCAGCAGGCTGCTGCTCCATGATATCCAGATTTGGGGAGAGATGGGGAAGAGATATATGATGGTTTATCATAGAGTATATGTGTGCCCTACAGGAGAGAGAGCCAGTGTGAAATTATCGTGAATATTTTCTAGTAGAGCTCTGGGATGGACAAAGAGACCTTGGCAGAAAGTACTTGAATTTGAAGTCCCTGAAGTAAGGGAACTGCAAGATAGATACGTTTAGTAGGGACCTATACAAAGTACACAAAAACTTTCCACAAGAATAAAGAACTCCGTTTTTAAATACCTACCATCATCTGAAAGGGTAAAACCATCTTAGAAAAATTTTATCTCAAATGAGAACTTAACTCTCCCTGTTCCTCTCCTGGCCCTTCAAACGCTAGCACTGGAGGGACTTAGCAAGCTGAAATAAGCAAGGCAAAAAACGGAAAAAGCAAATTATGTACCCCTATCCCACAGCAAGCTTTCAGCCTGAATCATGACCAAGCAGAGGAAAAGAAAAATATATAATGTTTAGTCAAGTTTTGAGTTTTAATTATTTCATGGGGCAAGGGATTTTAATTTTTTAGCCAAGGCTGTTTCTGGTTAATGTGGTGGTAGGACTGTTACCTAAAAGTGAACAGAAAGCTATGGGCTTTCCAGAGTTTGGATCTAATGGCAGTGTAAGATTACCTCCACTGAATAAAATTTAATGGGATGGCAGAAGAAAATCAGATTGCATTTTGATGA
Source organism: Pteropus vampyrus (assembly GCF_000151845.1). Lineage (NCBI taxonomy): Eukaryota > Metazoa > Chordata > Mammalia > Chiroptera > Pteropodidae > Pteropus > Pteropus vampyrus. Next base: position 397,448 of record NW_011889062.1, on the reverse strand, counting down.
CAATCCACATGTCATATTTATTCAACATACCAGTTTCACATGCTTCTTGTTCTACACTGTCTTTCTGTACTACCCAGTAGAAGAATTTATAATAACACTTACTATTGATTTACTTGTCTACCTCACTTAGAAGATGAATGATAAGATAAAAACTCATTCTAAAGAAAAGCCAGTAATAGGAAAATAGTTACGCTTCACAGAAAGTTTTCTATCAAGAATCAAGATTCCTTGAAAACAGAAAGGGAACTCTGATCTGCAAATGTTTTTAGTTGAAAATTTTTTTAAAAAAAGGAATTTTGAAATCATTGGCCAAAATATATTTGTTTGTTATGTAAATACTTCCTAATACAGCCTTATCCTGAAGCATTCCTCTAGCAATTGTTCTACACCCTGTTTAAGAAGCTTAAATCAGCAAGCATTTGTCCTTTGATCTTGTGTTTAAGTTGTAGGGATAGATATACCAGACCAATTTTCTTGGAAAGTTTTATGACCCATATTAAATTTACTTTGAGTTTCAGTATTACTGACAACAACAAATAAGAAAATGGAAAAATCAATGATGCAAAATCTTCAAGATTATAAGCAAGTTATTACATATCTAACTCATTTTGAATATTTGGAAATAGAACTATGTTAAAAGAAACAAAAAGGACTCTTCAGTAATATTAACCTACCTTATTTTGAGATGAATTCCTTCTTGCATTCATTTATTGATATAACAATATCTACAAAGGAAATGATCTCAAGTGAAAAGTAATCTGTCGTAAATTGAATTCTCCAAAATTAGACCGAGATGGGGGTGGAGAGTGGGTGAAGGGTGAGATGTTTATCAGTAATTAACATTAGGGAAGTATTGACATAAGAACTTCCAAACCTGTGGAGAATTTTTGTAAGAGTTTATTTGAGCCAAACTGATGATCTCAAATGTTCAGGAGAATGATATTTTTGTAGTTTCTTTTATGAATTTGAAATTAAGGAATGTAAGGAAGATTACATGAAGGTGGGAGGAAGTAAGGGAGGGACTATTTTACAAGATGTTAAGATTACCTGCTTTTCGAAGGTGCTTATGCCTATTTCAAAGATGTATTAACCTAGATGCACAAAACTTGAACATGGCTTGCTTAAGGCAAGGATAAACCTTTAACAAGAAACGGTATATGCCTGGAGCGTGACTACCTACCATGTCGTGCCCAGTTAGGAATTTATGATTAGATCACCCTGTGAGGTTGGTTACTTTCCCTAGAACTCCTTTTTCCATCCATGCAAAGGAAAGGGAGAAACAAGATTGGGCAGAGGAAGAAGTCAAACTGCAATACTGTCCTGGCGAAGTCAACCGTAGGGGAAACTTGAACATGTATTGACTTTCATGTTGGGAAGAGTGTGATCTCTGTTGGCAGGCAGTTCTCCGCAGCTGTGGCTGACCCTTAAATAGCTGACAGCCAAAAGGTCTTTTGCTGACCACCCTCTTTACAGCTAGTCAGCAACTCTTTTCTTAATGAGGAGTGGGCAGTGCATTTATATATCTACTATATTATCTGCTGTAAGTTTTGTATGCAGAAAACTTAACTAGCATAGACATGTGTTTATTGAAGATGTTTCTATATTCAGCATTCATAATTCTCATATTCTGTGAGAATTGAGTCTTATTATTTGGAAGTGTCTACTTGGGGATTGTTCAGGAAATGCATAGATAAATCAATCTCCTCTAATTCTCAAATCTTAAAGTGTTCATGACTTCATGATAGTGCTCAATGAAAAAAAAATGTTACGAGAAATTTGAAACAAGTTGAATATTTGAGAGTATGTATAAGAGCTATGGGCCATTACTATCATATAACATGACATATGCATTCTAAATATTACTGTGCTATGCAAAATAGCACAATAAGAACTTCATGCCTCAGGGAAAGATGGGGTTAGGTACACAACACTCAAAAACTTCATCAGTGACACATTAATATGGTCTGAATGTTTGTGTTCTACCAAAGTTTATAAATTATAATCCTAACCCGTTACCAAGATGATGGCATGGGAGGGATTAGTGCCCTTATAAAAGATGCCTTAGATAGCTCCTTCATCCCTGTATTTTCCTGCAACCTGGAAGACCATCTTTACCAGAATCCAATCATGCTGGCACCCTGACCTTAGACTTCCAGCTTCCTGACCTGTGATAAATGCCCTTTAAAATAATAATAATAATAATAATAAGCTATCCTGTCTATGGTATTTTGTTATAGCAGCCTTAATAGACTAAGATACACACACACACACACACACACACACACTGTGTTTGATTGGAAGGTGTTATTCCTGTGTAACTAGGTGCAGCTTGGTATACTTTTATGCATTCACCTACTGTTTCTCCTGGACTGAATTATGTATAAGCAAGCTCAAAATATGTTTTATGCTCAAATTGTTCCCAAGTATTAGAATAAATTTGCATTTCCAAAACAAGCGTTATAGCAAAAAACAGTCTGTACTTTTAAGACATGTCTGTTTCCTCTTTGTTCTGTAAAAGGAAAAGAGCTAATAAATGTGTTAAATGTTTTCACTTAACACCCATTTAATCATCTTATTCAGTTTTCTGGGCAGCTTTGAAAGGTAGATATTATTGTCTTCACTTTTAGAGATGGAAATAAATTGAGAGTGGTTAAAGAAATTTCTGAAGGTATTATAATCTATCAGTGCAGGGGCAGAAATAAACTCAAATCTGTCAGATTACAAAACCCATGTTCATTTGTCCAGGTTACACTATGTCTCCATTATTTAAACAAAGAGAACTGTGCAGCAAAAATGGTAAGTTTTTTTTTTTTTTCACTTGTGTGGATCTCCTTTTTAATGCACTAGGTAACTGTATTTTCAAACACTATAAACATTAGCATACTGTTATAGTTTTTATCTTTCTTCATGTTAATTCTTAGCTATTTCCGAAGAGGCCGCTATTTCCCCAAATGGCATTAAATATTTTTCTGCTGAAAATGCTTTTCCTTATCTACTCAATTTACATAACTCTTGAAAGAAAATGAAATTATAGGTAATATATGGGATTGTGAAAAAGGGAGAGTCTTGTACCACATATCTACATTTTGCTCAATTTTGAGACATCGTAAATAAGTTTTATGTTTTACTGAAAAAAAAAAGCACTTTAAAACCTATTATTAATACAACTCACATGACTTGCAAATTTCTAAATTTGTTACTTTTCATCATATAGTCTGTGAAATTTAACACCACTTTATATCTAGCATCATTTCTAATGTGCCTTAGGTGCATGATTTTAAGAAATTTTAAAGCACTACTTTTTATTTCATTTGATTCTATAAATGATTATTGAGGCCATAATTGTGTCCACTGTTTTGCCGTGGAGCAATGTCACAACCTCAGAAAAAATTATTCCTCCATATAGCAAAGCGCTTACTTAAACATATGCTGCCTCCATAGGTACCCTGTTCCTTCACCAAAAGGCAGAAATTACAATTACAATTGGATATTACAATTGGGTTATTTAGAGCATAAAATATCAAAAGTTCAGCTGAGACTTCTTATCTCAAATATAATTTTAAATAACTGACAACTATAATATCCTAATTAATACACTCATCTGAACAAATATATGTACATTTGTTTCCTTAAAAAGTATCTACAGATGATCTATTAAGTGGCTATAAGTCATTAATATCTTTATGCACATATACTTTTATATATCTCTCTCTGTTTCTCTTTCACTGTGAGTCTTCACAATAATGTACATATGTGTAATACATAACCGTTACACGTATACCCACTATTTGAAAATACTTTTAATCTACAGTACATCATGATAATCTTTTATGCCAGTATATTTTCATACGCAACATCGTTTCTATAGGTTGAATATTATTCAATTTACCGTTGACCCTTGAACACCATCGGTTTGAACTTTGCAGGTCCATTTAAACACGAATATTTTCAATAAATACATACAGCACTATAAATATATTTTCTCTTATTGTTTTTTAATAACATTTTCTTTTCCCTAGCTTACTTTTTTGAAAGACTACAGTATATACTACATATACAAAATATGTGTTAATTGACTGTTTATGTTATTGGTGGATTTTCAGTCAACAGTAAGCTATTAGTAGTTAAGTTTTTTGGGAAGTCAAAAGTTATAGATAGATTTTTGACTGTGTGGGAGTTTGGCACCCCAGACCACTCATAGTTCAAGAGTCAAGTTTACATGACATCATAATTTTTAAAGCAAGTCTGCATTTTGACAGCACCTCAATTTTATAATTTTTTAATATTTTGGACAATCCTGTTAAGAACAACCAAAAGTATAAATATTTGTACAAATAAATTCATAGTTTCTTTAGATTAAATACCTAGAATAGACTTGCCTAGGTCAGAGGGTATGCACTTTCTTACGGTTTTTGCAATTATTTCTGAAAAGGCCCACCATAATTTGAAAAATCTATTTCTATAAATGAGACCATTCATTATCTACTTTATCGCCAATAATGCATTGTACAATTTTTAAAATTATATGCATTCCTTGGTTTATTTTATATGATTTTTTTTTCATGTGGCCTACTTTTACCTTGAAATTTCACCTGTTTTCTTATTTTCTTTTTCAAATTGATGTTTTTCTAAGTTAATCTGTTTGAATTTGCCTATTCTAAACATTTTATGAACCTGTTGTCTTTTGTGATTGCCTTTTTTTCACTTAAAACATGTTTTCAAGGTTCATGTTGTAACGTGATCATTACTTCATTTATTTATATTGTCAGATATTACATTTTATAGTTATAACATTTTGTTTTTCTCTTAATCATTTGTTGGGCATTTGATTTTTTTCCCCATTGTTAACTGTTATGAGTAATGCTGCTATAAACATGCTATGGACATTCATGTATTCATGTATAGGTTTTTGTGTAGAATTGCTATGAGTGGAATTGTTGGATTATATCTATGTTTTACTTTTTGAACAACTGCTAAACTTTTCCAAATGTGAATGAATATTCAATTTCTGCACATTGTCATGAAAATGAAAATTTGTAATTGATTTTTTATTTTTAGCCATTCTACTATGTGTGAAGTGGTATGTTATTGCAGTTTTGATTTGCATTTCCTTACTTACAATGTTAAGCATCATCTCATGTGGTTAATGGGCATTTGTAAACCTTCTTTGGAGTAATGTCTATTCAAATCCTCTGCCCACTTTTAAATTGGGTTACTCATCTTTTTATATTGAGTTGTGAACATTGTTTATAAAAGCTGGATACAAATTTCTTATCCGATATGGGATTTGGAAATATTTTCTTCTAATCAGTACATTGTCTTTTTACTTTTTTTATGGTGTCCTTTGAAGCACAAAATTTAGTTTTGATGAAGTCCTATCTATATCTATTTTGTTCTTCTGTTGCTTGTACTTATGGTGTTGTATCTAAGACACCATTGCCTAACCAGGTCAGAAAAGACTTACTCGTATATTTTCTTATAGAGTTTTATACTTTTAGCTCCTATGTTTGGATCTGTGATCCACTTTGAGTTAATTTTTGTATGTGTAGTAGGAATTCAACTTCAATTATTTGCATGTATATTCAGTTGTCTTGGTACGATTTGTGGAAGAAGAGATTTTTCTTTCTTCATTGAATTGTCTTGACCCAATTGAGAATAAATGCAGGTCTTTATTTGTGAACTCCAATTTCTGTCCCACTGATTTATATGTCTGTTTATGCCAGTACCATACTGCCTTTATTTCTGTAGCTTTGTAGTAAGTTTTTGAATTGGGGAATTTTGAAATTGGGGAGTATGAATGTTCTTCATTATTAAGATTGTTTTGGCTATTCTGGATTCCTTGCAATTACAGGATCAACTTGTCAATTCCTGTTTAAAAAAAAAAAGCAGCTGAGAGTTTTGAGAGGGATTGTGTGGAATCTGTAGATCAATTTGGGGATTATTGCCATTTTAACAATATTAAATATTTTGATCCATGAACACAGGCTCTCTTTCTATTTATTTAGGTTTTCTTTAATTTATTCTAACAATTTTTTTTTAAATTTTCAGTGTATAACATCTCCAACTCTCAACATCTAGAAAAATGTCTTTGTCAGTCACAGACTTAACAAAGAGGTGGTTGTGGGATTATGATTCAGTTTCTTTAAGCTTTGTCTACGAAGTAGACATATATTACTCTGAGAAATATATTACTCTATCCATATCATGTCACTTTTTGGACATAGCTAATAAGGTAATGCTGCCTAACAGCAAGGGCCTGAGGAATGGGAGAGAATGGATAGAACTTTTCTTGAACACCTCTGTCTCTGACTCAGAGCTGAATGAGAGAAAGAAAGAAGCATGAGGCTTTATTACTATGTGCAGAAAAAAGAGATGAGAAAACCATCTGTCCGTTATCCTAACATTTGTGTAAAAATATAGTTATGTGCATTGATAAGTTTGAATTTGTATGGAAAATAACTGGCATGATATACGCAAAATTGGTAACTGTATTTGCCTCCTGAGAGCAAACTT
>NW_011889062.1:348153-390885 GCF_000151845.1 Pteropus vampyrus | reverse complement strand
ATTATGATTCAGTTTCTTTAAGCTTTGTCTACGAAGTAGACATATATTACTCTGAGAAATATATTACTCTATCCATATCATGTTGGACATAGCTAATAAGGTAATGCTGCCTAACAGCAAGGGCCTGGGGAATGGGAGAGAATGGATAGAACTTTTCTTGAACACCTCTGTCTCTGACTCAGAGCTGAATGAGAGAAAAAAAGAAGCATGAGGCTTTATTACTATGTGCAGAAAAAAGAGATGAGAAAACCATCTGTCCGTTATCCTAACATTTGTGTAAAAATAGAGTTATGTGCATTGATAAGTTTGAATTTGTATGGAAAATAACTGGCATGATATACGCAAAATTGGTAACTGTATTTGCCTCCTGAGAGCAAACTTGGGAACTGAGGGACAGGACTGGAAATGAATTTACTTTTAACCTTATATCATATTTTATTTTTTGAACTTGGTGCATTTTATCATGACAAGGAACCTAAAAAAATATTAAGACCTGATATCATTTTCATTAGAATCAGGAATATGCCATGGGTACACAGAAACATTTAAAATTATTATGTAGTTCAAGATAATAATATTAGATGAGAAAATGTACTAATAAACAAATAATTGAGAAAAATGTTTTTATTTGTAGATGATTCAATGGGTATTGCATAAAAAGGCAAGTTTTAAAAATAACTATTACAGAATTAATTTTACAATGTTGATAATTTTCCTAAAAATAAGATATAGATTCAAAGTCAGGTTTTCTCTACACTGGCATTAACACTGTAAATTAATTAAAAACATATAAATAATGATAACCATAAAATTTATTTAAATAACTAGTAATATATTTAACATGAAAGTTATAAGCTCTATATAAAAAATAATAAAACTATTATAAAAGATATAAAATAGATTTGTTCGAGTATATCAGCATAACATGTTCCAGGAAAAGAAGGTTTAATATCTTATAAATGTCAAATTTGAGAGTTTAAATATAATTTAAAGTAATTCCACTCAGAATTTTATTTGAATCATTTTAGGAGTTGAGAAATGCTTTTACTATACAATGGTGTTATATTTAATAAAAGTTTGAGAATAATGAAAAAATGTAAAAAGAGGGAAGTAAGAGGCGAATTATCAGTTATCAAAACTGAGTACAAAGCTATAGTAAGCAAAATTATATTATGTCATAAGAATTAAGTATGTTTGTAGAACAGTAAAAAGATTGAAAATAATTATAAGTATACCCGAGACTTTAATATATGATAAAAGTTATGTTTTCAGTTCAGAAAGGAAGGATAGCTTACGCAATAAAACTGTACAGCCATAACTTGCTGTCTTTCTGCAAGAGAAGTATCAGTCTCTATTCCAAGTCGTCCATAGAGCTGTTTAATATACGTTATACTTTAAGCAAGGCAGCATCCATAGTACTCAGTAAGAAAGCATTGAGAAAGAATGGACCAGTAATTAAACCTCATTCGAATCATGTTGATTTCTTCGAAAAACATTCAGTTACTTGGGTAGTGAGCGCAAAATGCAATAAATACATGATGTAGTATAGAATTGTGCATTTGAAAATTATATAATGTTATTGATCAATGGTACCCAATAAATTTAATTTTAAAATAAATTTTTCATGTAGACTATATATCAAATTATAAAAAGATTTATATAAAATAAAAATGTCCAATATATATTTCTTTTTCTCTAAATAAATTGAAATCAGTTTATTGCAATATCATAGTACTTTATAGAGAAAATCAAAATAAATTTTGTAAAAATATTATAAAATATGTTTAGAGATGTTTGTGGTTGCTTTAGAATTTTGGAAACAATTTTTGTAACTGAAGAAAATTGTTTTCTAACTATCTTGTCTTTATATTCCAGTTGACATAAATAAATAAATATTAAAAATTCTATAACTCCTACTTTCTGTCATACATAGTGGAAAAAATACCAATAGTAAAGAATAGAGAGTACATAATCAGATCACTATATACATACAGTCACTTCAAGATAGAGGTCTAGCCCAGAATAATTTTGGAAAATATTCTCTGCATTTATCTATTTAGTCATGTAGAGATACTAGAAGATTCCAAACAGCAAAGGAAAAGTGAAACTACTTGGCACCACAATTCTGTAAGCATAATACAAATTTTCATTTCATATAATGAAATTAAATGGAAATATTTGTCTCAAATTAGCCCTCTATTTTTTTTTTTTTACTTAGCATTTCAGGCTTTCTTATTTGTTTATAATCTTTATGTATCTTTTAAGGGTTTGTGCCATCTTTTCATTAGCTGTACCAGATCTGCAGCATGCCCATCCATCACGACAGCAGATGTGCATGCTGTTGTGTATTTAAACCATGACCAAAACATAGGAAGGTAAAGTACAAATAAATAGATAAGGCTTGTTTTATCAGGGCTCTTAAATCAAAACAATTTTTTGAATGTAAGCAATTCTTAATAATAATTCCATTTTATAACATGAGAAAATTTTCATTTACTGTACCTACTATGGACACGAATTTTCAATCTTCTACATTAAGGCTTTAGTGAACAGATGCTCTGTAAAGATGAACCTTGGTAATTTATATTTTTAGCCCAGTCATAAAACCGTATCAAACTTGACTGAACTTGAAATAACAGTCACTTGCCTGGTAATCTGTACTCAGTTATGTGATGTATAGGTCTTTCTAAATACGATGGCCCACTTAGGTCAGTAATCCTGGCTTTGTATTTCCCTATTAATAATGCTAAGAAACCAAATGAAAAAAACTTCCAAATCCAATCTGGAGTAAATAGATGTAGGGATTTTCTGAGTCTTCTTAGGCATTTAAATTCAAGTTACATCAGTATTTTCTATTCTAATACTTATTAGTGTGTGAATAGGTTTGCCATCAGTGCCATATTTTTTTTTTTCAAGAAAAACTCAGCAAAATAAATCTTTGTAAAGAATAAAGTCTCCAATATTTTAAAAGTATTTCTAACTATTTATAATTAAGGAATCATGATTCATTTTAGAACTATTGAGAAATTAAACTGTTAGGATTTAAAACGTTAATTCCAGCAGCTAGAAAACTATACTAGCTTTTTAATGTGTTATTTTCAGACATAGACTATGCTAGGCAAATGTAATAATTCTGCATTGCCACAAATTAATAATTAATGATAGCATATATGAGCAGTAGCCCATATATTTATGTCCTAGTCAAATTTAGATCTGAACTTTTTGATAGGTCCAAAGCCTGTCATGCTGTCTCCATCTTGGGGTTTTTACACATTCATATCTTTTGATCTTGATTGCCACAATACCTTTTAGCCCTACTTCTCATTCCGGTTCCCTTCCTGAATGGTTTCTATTTTAATGAGAAACATTATCATTCACCAGATAGTAAAAAAAAAAAAAAAAAAAGAGTGACCAGACCTCCTGATTTGCCTTGGACAATCTCTTGTTTTCCAGTCATATTTGTTAATACCTCATTTTCCTTTCAAAACTCTCATTTAGATGACAAGCTACATGGCAACATAATCATCTATGATTGTCACAGAGCTAATCATTATATCATGTCAATTTTATCTTTAAAATGTATCTGGATTCCAGTCCTTTCTCTCTATCTCTACTACCATCATTCAAGATCAGCTACCAGACTCCTGAAATAATTTCTATTTATACTTTCACCCTTTCCTTCTTCAAATCTTTCGTTTATACAACAGACACAGTAATCTTCTTAAACCAAAGCAAATACCTATGTTTAGTTGTTTCCTTTGTTCTTACAAAAAAAATCTAAAATTTTCTAAGTCCTTATCTGACCTGAGTTTTGCCTTACTCTAGGCCCCTGTCTTCTTAGTTTTTCAAAAACATCTTGCTCATTTCTGTGTTGGGCCTTAACACATATGGTTTCTTCTTCTTATAGAGATCTTCCCCAAGGTTTTTATATGACTACTGCCTCCTCCTTAAGGTTTTTAATATCACCACCTAAGAGGTCTTTGCTGACTTAAAAAAAATCGAAATAGATTTTGTTTTTATTCTCTATCATATTAGTGTATTAATTTCTTTTATAATTTTTATCATAATTTGAGGAAAAAATTTTTTGCCTACTTTCTTTCCGACTGTCAGTTCCGTGAGAGCAAATTATTCACAAGTGCATATTCAGCAGTGAGCAAAAGGTTAGGCACATAGTGGTCATTCAAGCAACCAGTAAGTGTATTATGAACACCTGACTTTCCCTAACACTATCCCAGGTAACGGTTTATGATGAGGAACACAGATGTAATCTTTTCCCTCAATATGCATATTCCCATATAGTAAAGGTCTATGCTACAAGAAGCATAAAATAGAGTGCTATATTAAAGAGAGACCAGAGGAGAAGCTTCTACTTTTACTTCAGTGATCAGGGAAGGCCTAAATGAGAAAGTTCTATTAGATGTGAGACCCATACAGTGAGTAAGGGATTACTGTATGAAGAAAATTTTAAAGAGAAGGAAGAACTGTGCAAAGCTTGGCATATTAAAAACAGAAAGAGTATGACTGCAGTGTGATGACCAAGTAAATAATTCATTCAGTGTTTCATATAATTCAATATATATTTCTAAAACATCTACTGTACACCACTAATTGCTCTAGGTGTTTGAGATACATCATTGAATACAATCAGGAAAAAATATCTACGTCTGTGAACTTTAAGGTATTAAAGAAGAAAGAATAAATTATATTTAATAACATAACTAGGATTTAAGAACAAATATTTCTAGTTTTGCTTCTGAAGCTCAAAAGTGAACTAAGTGTTAAATTACAAAACATTGAACGGTCTTAACATGTCACCTAAAAAATATAAGCCTAGAACATGAGTTGACTTGGTTCATTAGATTATCACCTCATTCTGAAAGAATGAACAGTTTCTCACTGTATGAATTGTAAGCACTTCTTGAATTGTCAAATCTAATTTTATGTTTCCTGGTATGCTGAACTTCTTTTTACCAGTCTAGTCATCTTGTCATTAAAAGAAATTGAACGTAGTCTAGCATGCTGATTTCCCTTTGATTTTCTAAGAGCTAAGAAGACGGAGATAATTCTAAGTTCATCCTTTCCACAGGAGTAGAAAAATAATGGTGTTATCCAAAGACTAGATACCATACTGAAGAAGCCTCCAAAGAGCAGTGAGAGAATCACCTTAAGTCTGTTCTGTTTATAATACAGTTACTGCTTCATTCATGCCTTAGTATTATAACCAAAGATTGCTTGAACATAGTTGAGTACTCCATCTGTTCTATGAGCAAAATAATACCTGTTTTGTTTATTTTTTGGAAAGGGAAATTTTAGTGGTAAGGTTTGAAACATTTAAAGCAGAGGTTATGACCTGATAGTCATAGCAGTTTTAAGTCTGCACAGTGTAAACGCAGGCAGTGTTTTGTTTTATATTGTCATTTTTTAAATTACGGCCATTCGTATTTTCTATTTTGGCCAAAACAATTATCTTGCAATAGGAAAAAAGGGACATTGTCCTGTAGTCTCATACAAAATGATGTCTAAAATCACCTTTTTGATTAGAATTTTATCAGGATTAAAATCAACAACAACAAGAAGGTACCTACTTCTATAAAATTCTGATTTAATCCTGTATTTCTAAAACTGTGAGAATAAGATTGTGAGTGACATGCAGATCAAATATCTGAAATGTGTGATCCTAAGATGTCATAATATAGTATTAATGTTTTGGCTTCCAAAAACTGTAATTTGGACTTAGGTTGTATTAGTAGAAATACAGACTTTAAAGTAAAGGAGGTAATAATTCTGCTCTACTGTTCACGGTCAGGTTACCGTTGTATTATGTTCAGTTTTAGAGAATATTCTTTGTGATGTTTAATTAATGTGTCAACTTGACTGGGCCATGAGATGCCCAGATATTTGATCAAACAGTATCCTGGGTGTGTTTGTGAGAGTTTTTCTGAATGAGATTAACATTTAAACTTGTACACTGAGCAAAACAGATTGCCTTTCCCAATATGGGTGGGCTTCATCTAATCCAGGGGTCCTCAAGCCCCGGGCCACACACCAATACTGATCTGTGGCCTGTTAGGAACCAGGCCGTGCAATAGGAAGTGAGCCAGCAAAGCTTCATCTGTATTTGCAGCCGCTGCCCAGTACTAGCATCACCACCTCAGCTCCACCTCAGATCATCAGGCATTAGATACTCATAGGAGCACTGGTCCTTGGTGCCAAAATTATCGGGGACTGCTGATCTAATCCATTGAAGGCCTGATTAGAACAAAAGGCAGAGTACAGAAGAATTTGATCTCTCTGATTATCTTTGAGCTAAGACATTGGTATTTGCCTTTGGACTTAAAATTATATCATTGGCTTTCCTGGGTCTCCAGCTAGCTGAGTGCAGATCTTGGGTCTTGTCAGAACAGCATGAACCAATTCATTATACTAAATCAATCAATCAGTCAATCTATCTATCATCTATCTATCATCTATCATCTATTCATCTTATTGGCTCTGTTTCTCTGGAGGACACAAACTAAAACACTAAGAATGGCATTGAGTAATGTATAAGTTATAGGATATATTCAAGATATTATTGGGTATATATATATATCACTATATGACTGTTTCAACATAATAGTTTATCTCTGGATCTCATAAGTGTTCAAGTTGATTCCAAGGTGCCAGTTGGGTTTAGTTCTACACATTCATTCAGAGAGCCAGTGTGTCAGAGGCTGAAATAAGGGTCCACGGTTAACTTGGATCTTGGCAGCCAGAGGCGTAAAGCACAAAGGTATAAGCATAGATTCTCATGAGTCTAGCAACAGAGACAGATTTTAGATCTCATAGGAAATCAGAGCAGTGAGAGATTTCTCTGTTTTGTAGTTGGGAAAGGCTCCAGTGATGACGCAGAAGTTGAGCCTGATAATTAAGTAGAATTTTGCTTGATCAAAAAGAAAAAGAGAAAAATATTCACAAAAAGAGACAGACACAAGGCAGAGATCTGAATTTAAAATTCTTTAAATTTGTTAATTATGATGGAATCAAAATCATATTGCTCTCCCCTATGGGATTTGTTCAGGATATCTCATAACATTTAAAATTAAACACCTTTGAGATTCTTATACATATTGATTCTCATCTCAAAATAGTCTCTCTCTCTCGACTGTTATTCTTTGATCCATTAGGATACCAAATTCCTTCAAGTTTTATATTCTGTTACATCTTCTATTACTAGTATAATGCCTCTAACATGTTTTGAAGAAATATTTGTCTAGGATATCCTGATGTTTCACTATCCCCCAACACATACACATAAAATTTGTTTCCATCTGGTGATAGCTACTTGAAATATATTAATAGACAACAGATGCTTCTATCTCCTAGACAGATAGCACCTCAAATCCTTATTTTCAAAGTTAATTAGCATAAATTAACAAGAGTTTAAATGATTTCCATCAGTCTCCTTTTTAAAGAAGGTTTTGATAAGGTGCTTATTTAGAGAATTCCTGAATGAGGAGGAAAACATAAAATAATTAAATAATGGAAGTTAAGGCTTAGACACTTTTGCCTGCCTCTATTCAAACTATAAGTCATAATATAAAGTTTATAGACTTTATATTATGATATTACATTAGGTCAGTTCTTTGACAATATAAAACAGCTCCCTCATTAGCAAGTGGGGAAGAGAAATATTCAGTTACTCCCTGTGTATGTCACAGTGTGCTCATTAATCATATGTACTATAGTGCATTACATTTATTAATGAATGGCACTGGGATATATTACAAATTTACAATAGGATTTAGAACTAATACAAGGGAGCACAGAGAGCACAGAGTAAATAAACAGTAGTAACAAACTAAAAAACTCCTTTGTTAGGAAATATGCTACATGAAAGAACATCATATCAGATATCAGTTGAATATAAGTTCAAAAAATTTAAAAAGGCATATTAGGGCTATGAATCTTCAATTTAACTGATTTTTTTAAAGAAAGAGACTGTAAGTTGATTCCAACCCATTTTTGAATAATGTTTGCAGTTAATTTTCCCTTGGAAAATTTGGAGCTGTGATTTTCCTGAAGAAAACTACAGGTTATTAGTGAATTTTCTGGTACTTGGCCTCAAGTTTCTCTCTGTTGGCTTCCTCATAGACATGCTGTCCTTCATTTATGCAGACGGCACAGATGACCCACTATCAGTAGGTATTACATCAATTAATGGCACATAATTGAGAGATAACAGATTGGGGTTAGGGGTGCAGTCTGTGAGCAGAGAACAGAGTTTTCCCATTCAGAGTATACTGGCCCATATGGAAATTAAATATGTGACCTTGACTTTAACACCACCAGAATCTAATTGAGTTAACCATCTCTGTCATAGAATGTCGTATAAATAACTAATATTCTTGTCATTATCGCCCTATGATATCTGTTAATATTATAAATCTCTGTTTCACTATTCAAATAATACTGTTTTCAAGATGACATTTCTGATGATACATTTTTTCATGTAGTACAGACTTAATATTGTCATGAAACCACTTTAAACTTTTTAAAGTTATAATTATTCAGTACAATTTTAAATTAAAATTTATAGTTTAAACATGCTTAAAAGACAATTACAGAAGGTGTTTCTAAATTCTGATTCATAAGACGTAATGCAAAATTATTGCTTGCTGTTAATAAAATAAAAACTCTCATATCGTTGGGCTTTAAGGAGACACCACAGCCTCATCTTCCTTGAAGCTCAGGAACCAACTGAGAAATAAGATACAAGAGTCATCATTAATCTTTCCACATAGGGGTGATCAGGCTGGAATGCATTTTTTTCTATAGGTAGGCTGATTAAAAAGACAATATAGAAAAGGCAAAAGCAAAGAAGCCGAGTTTCTTCATTCACCCTTACCAAGTAGAGTGAGAGATAAAAATAAGAATTCAGATTTTCTCTTCTTGGATTTCCTTCACAAGGAAACCCAGAGAATAGAGGATCTCTGTCTCCAAATATCATAATTACATTCTCGCAGCAGACATGCAGCATGTTTGATAATATATTAAGCAGTTAACGTGTGTGGCCTCATTTCATCTTCCAGGTGTCATGAGTCAGGTATTAATATCTTCAAGAATAAAAGAGAGATCAGAGGCCCAAAGAAGTAAGTTAACTTTCTCAAGTATTAAGTGAGAGATCATGATTCTGAATTCAGGGCTCTCTGATTCCAAACCCTGTATTCTTTGTTTCTATCATTTTCTGCAAATAAATTATTATACCTGATAACAGCAGCCAAATGCCAGGCATATAGGGGGAATTTTTTTTTTTTTTGAATGATTTTGTAACTTCGGGTTTGCAGAAATATATTTTAAGCTGCTAATAAGCCTTATAAATATAATCTCCAGCTCCTTATCCCTTTTCCCATTTTCTTTTTATTTTATTTTTCCAGAGTCAGGTCTGGGAAGCATGTGTTAGAGAAAATAGTCTCTGTTTTTTTCCCCATCATTATTGCTCCAAATACTTTATCTTACAGGTATGCACTGCATAACGACATTTCAGTCAGCAATGGACTGTATGTACAATGGTGGCCCTATAAGATTATAATGGAGCTGAAAAATTCCTATTACCTAGTGACATGGTAGCCATCGTAAAGTTGTAGCACAAAGGATTACTCCTGTATTTGTGGTGATACTGGTGTAAAGAAACCTACTGCCCTGCCAGTCATACAGAAGTATAGCATATAGAATTACAGTAGTGGGCTGTACCATTTAGGTTTCTGTAAATGCACTCTATGATGTTCGCATAATGACGAAATCGCCTGATGATGCATTTCTCAGAATGTATTTCCATCATTAAGTGCTGCATCAGTGTATACAAATGTTTCTATCTATCACATCTATCTATCTATATCTATCTATCTATCTATCTATCTATCTATCTATCTATCTATCTATCTATCTATCTATCATCTATCTATCTCTATCATCATTATCTATTATCTAAATATAGTAGTTAAACACACCTTGATAAGAGCTTAGCTTTTTTGATCAGTTAACTCTTCTCTGATCAGTTAATGTCTGCTCTTGTGACATTATTGATTTCCATTTTGATGGGCAATATGAGCAATCTAGAGTTTCTTAATAACTTTAGTCTAAAAAGCCTGTCTTTAGGTAATTCCACTATTGATTTTTCAGTTGTGTATTTTTGTAAGTCTCTATGGTCCCTAATCTTGTTTCCTCATGCTAAAAATAGACTTGAACACATCATGCAACTTACATTTCCATTCTGAAAATGATCTGTATTTCACATCTCTCTGAACTGTCTTTGCTGTTACCTGTCTTAAATATGCTTCCCTTTTTGTGAGTTCATGAAACTCCTATTCTTTATTAAAGATCTCAAATATTAAGCTACTCAGTAAAAATTTTAAACTTCTTTTCCCACTTAATATTGTATTTCTGCCATCATCAGCACTTCTATATCATTTTCACTTATTTTATTTTTTATTAACTGTGCACTAAAATGAAGAGATTATATCTCGGTTATGTCTCTGTGCCCCCTACATTTATTCTAGTATAGATCTGGATGTAAAGTAGACCTAAAATATATTTATAAAGTGAATATTATCATAAATTTATTCAAATTTAGCATTCATTTAAACATGATTGCACTATTTTACCAAATATAATATTTACAAATAAAAATGCTATATTCAAAAACTCTTCTAGTTTTGGTACACAAATATATGTCTTAAATTATAGATGCTTTCTCTTTTTTCTTTGTTACTGACAGTAATTATATGTTGTGAAGAAAGCTTCTGATTTTTAATAACTGATTTTTAATAATCTGATTTTATCATCAGTTAAATAATATTTGGTCAAGTTTCTTTTCCTTTAGCAGATGTATATCTCACAGCTGCACTCTTTTATTGTCATCTTTTTAGCCCCTGAGCACTAAGTTTTTTCCACCTATGGAAAATGAACTAAGTCATGTAGGTGTTTCTCCACCTCAAAGTTTGAATTAACATTTCTAAGCAAGCAACCTCATCTACTTTCCTCAATACTTTATATTCACCACTGCATAAGCATTCATTATGTTTCTCTATGGATTTTAATCCTCTTATAACCTACTCATTTCTAAATTTGGCGTTGCTTAAATATAATTTGTTTCCTTTTGTTATCTATAAATAATATTTCAATCAATTTTATTATGCTTTATTCAAATATAGCCTATTAATCTTACATGGTGACATAAAATAATCTGATGAGGAAATAGGCAGTACAATGTAGACATGACTAATTCATGCATTATCATTAACTTCTAGCAGAACCTTGCAAAATAATTCATTTGCTTTATCTTCCTTGTTTGTCAACCCTCTTCCTATCTTAATAGGTTGATTCTCAAATTAGGTACTGAATGACTATGTATTCTGCATGATTGTACCCTACAAGATTGTCCTTGAAAACATTTGAAGTGAGGCGTGCACACACACACACACACACACTCACACTCACCAACACACATTTATAGTCTTCATCTCTGATGATACTGCTCTTGAAAAACATTGACCAATATCTGAAAATGTAGTTTAGTGTAAATTATGGATTACAGTTCATTATTTAGAAAAATTCTTTCTAAACCTCAGTGATTACCCCCAAACAAGATGTTATAAGTTTCTGTTCTGCCCCCACACTGTGGCAGTCCTAGTCAGAAACCAATCTTGTTAAAAAAGTTATTGCAAATTGAGTTCCACTGTATTATGCATATATAACTACAAGACAATTCTGTGTGATCATAAACTCCAGAAGGTTAAAATATGTATCTGTGTTTTTGAGGTGGAATTGTATTTTGCAAGACTTTCCAAAAGGTAATATACCATTAAATAGGTAGCAAGTAGAAGTGTTTATTTGCCATTTGCAAGATATATTTGCATGTATGTATACATATATATAATTTTACTGTTTATAAAGTACATGTGCATAGTACTTCAGTAGTGCATAGTAGTTATAAGTGGGTTCTCTCTTATATTAGACTATATTTTGTTGTTCCACAGCTTATAAAATTTGTAACCTTGAGCAAATTATTTCAGATTTCTCTATCCCATTTTCTTCATCTTTAAAATGCATAAAATAATATTTTCTAGTGTTTTTATAAACATTTCATGAGATAATACAAGTAAGCAAGACTTCAGACACTGTTGAATAATGCTATAGGCAAAAGGGACATGAAGATTAAAGCATAAAATTTGTTTTACATCACTTAAACCTAGATCTGCTTATATAAACTAAAAAGGAAGAAATTAGAGGCATATCTTAGGAAAACAATTATTTATAATTGATAGAAGATGACAATATTTAAACATCTTTTCATGTTACCTGCTAATTGTCTTCCTCCCAAATAATTAAATACATATTTTTTTTTTTAAAAAAACAAGCATTTTAACAAAGCAATGTAAACTCAAAAAGTACTCAAAAGTCAAAAGTTTGAAGGCTATCGGCACCACTGGTTGAAATGTAAGAAGTGTTCACATTAAAGTTTTTGTTTTGTTTACATGTTAGGTATTTTGACTTTTAATATCTTTTATCATGCATTTCAATATTATTGACTGTATTCCCTGTGCTATACTTTACATCCCCATGACTATTTTATAATTACCAATTTGTACTTCTAAATCCTTTTTCTTTTTTCTCCTAACCTCTCAACCCCCTCCTATCTGGCAACCATCAATACAATCTCTGTATCTAAATTTGTTTCTATTTTGTTCGTTTATTTTGTTTTTTAGATTCCTCATATAAGTGAAATCATATGGTATTTGTCTTTCTCTGTCTGACCTATCTCGCTCAGCATAATACCCTCTAAGTCCATTCAAGTTGTTACAGATAGCATAATTTCATTCTTTTTTATGACTGAGTAATATTCCACTGTATATATGTACCAGTTCTTCTTTATGGATTCATCTATTGATGGACATATAGGTTGCTTTCATATCTTGGCTATTGTAAATAATGCTGCAAGGAATATATAGATACATATGTCTTTTTGAATTAGGATTTGGGATTTCTTCAAATAAATACCCAGAAGTAGAATTACTGGATCCTTTTTTTGTCTCTTATTATAGCCTTGGTTTTAAAGTCTATTTTGTCTGGTGTAATTATTGCAACCCCAGCTATTTATTTTAAATCCATTTTTATGAAATAACTTTTTCTATCCCTTCACTATCAGTCTGTGTGTGTCTTTCTATCTGAAGTGAGTCTGTTGTAGGCAGCATATATAAGGGTCTTATTTTCTTATCCATTCATCTACCAACGTCTTCTGATTAGAACATTTAATCCGTTTACATTTAAAGTAATTGTTGATAGAGATATAGTTATTGCCATCGTATTACTCATATTTTTTTCTCCCCCCCACCCTTATTCTTCTTAAAGAAGTCCCTTTAACATTTCTTGCAATACCGATTTGGTGGTGATGAACTCTTTTAGCTTTTTGTTGTCTGGGAAGCTCTTTATCTGTCCTCTGATTCCAAATGAAAGCTTTGCTGAGTAGAGTAATTTTGGTTGTAGGTCCTTGCTTTTCATCACTTTGAATACTTTGTTCCAATCTCTCTGGCCTGTGCATTTCTCTTGAGAAATCAGCTAATAATCCTATGGGAGTTCCCTTGTAAGTAACATCTTTCCTCTTGCTACTTTTAAGATTCTCTTTTTGTTTTAAGCTTTGGCATTTTAATGATGATGTGTCTTGGTGTAGGCCTCTTTGGGTTCATCTTGTTTGGTACTCTTTCCATTTCTTGGGTTTGTATGTCTGTTTCTTTTCATCATTATTTCTTCAAACAAATTTTCAATCCCTTGCTCTCTCTTTTCTCTCTCTGATATCCTGTGATACAAATGTTGGGAAGTTTGAAGTTGTCCCAGTGGTCCCTTAATATTTTTTCGTTTTTTTTGGATTTTTTTTTCTTTTGCTGTTTTGATTGGTGTTTTACACTACTTTACCTTCTAAATTGCTAATTCAGTCCTCTGCTTTATCTAATCTATGGCTGATTTCCTCTGTTTTTCATTTCAGTTATTGTATTCTTTATTCCTGAATGGTTATTTTTTATGTTTTCTATATCCTTTTTTATGTTTTCTATCTCTTTGTTGAAGTTCTCACTCAGATCATTGAGCATTTTTATAACCTGTGTTTTAAACTCTGCATGTGGTAGATTGCTTGTCTCCATTTTGTTTAGTTTTGTTTTCTGGAATTTTGTTCTTTTCTTTCATGTGGAACATGTTTCTTTGTCTCCTCATTTTGGCTGCCTCCCTATGTTTGTTACTATGTATTAGGTAGAGCACTCTGTCTCCCGATCTTGGTAAGGTGGCCGTGTGTAGCAGGTGTCCTGTGGGACCCAGTGGCGCAGTCACCCTGGTCACCTGAGTCAGGTGGTCCAGGTGTATCCCTTGTATGGGTTGTGTGTGCCTTCCTGTTGTAATTGAGCCTTGATTGCTGTTGGCACGTCATTGGGGTGGGGCAGTTCCCTCTCAGGCTGATTGGTTGTGAGGACTGGTTGTGACTACAGTGGAGGAGCTATTCCACAGGGGCTGATGCTACAGAGCAGGATTTGCTTCAGTGGAGCTCTGGTGCCTGCCTAGTCTGCCCTCTGGGCATGTCATAGGCATGTGGAAGTAGGTGGGTGGTGTTCTGGTATGGTCTGAAGCTGGCTACCAGGTGTGTTGATTCTAGTGCATCTTGGGAGAGGCTCTGGTGCAGGCCATGGTCAGCCTCTGCCAATGCCCTGCCCAAGTCCACTTAGTATGAGCTACAGTGTGATCTGCAGATGGTCGTCACCCACATTGGGCTTGAAAGTGCCTGGGAGAGGCTAAGCTGCAGAGACTGGCTGCCACTAATACCAGGCTTAGGGCTGCTTAGCAAACAGTATGAGATATGCCAAGGACAGCTGCTATTTGGGGGTGTGTGGACTTTTGAGAGATTTTAGGAAAGTTCACAACATTAGCCAAGACAGGTTCTTTGTATGGAAAAGTCACTAGAAGCAGCTTGAGTGGGCCTGCAAATTGAGTGGGAAAGGGTCTCAGGGAATCACCAGGGCAGGGCCAGTGGTGTTAGCAAGGTTGATGGAGACTCAGATTTAGTACCTGCTTGCAAGTGTAGGTGTGTGTGGGGTGGGCTCAATGAAGGAACAATGCCCTCTGACAGCATTTTGGTCTGGGTAAAAGCTGCCCCTCCATACCTCTTCCTAAAGCCAGACAATTCATTTCCTGTGTGTATGTCCCTGGCAACTGCCAAGCTGCTTCCCTAGAGCTGGAGCTCAGAGTGAGTAAGTTTATCAGCGAGTAAATTTACGTGTGGGCCCTTTAAGAGGAATGTCTGGGACTCCAGCCACCCTTTTGTCCCTCAGCCACAATCTCTGCTGGTTTTCACAGCCAGAAGTTATGGGGACTTCTTTTCCCAGCACTGGAGCCCTGAGCTAGGGAGCCTGATTTGAGGCTGGGACCCAAGACCTCCACAGCCGAAATAGCCTTCCCAATTTTTAACCACCCCCATGGGTGTGGGACCAACCTGCTCCATGTCTCTGCGCCTCCTACCAGTCTCGACGTGACTTCTTCTGTATATTCTTAGTTATAGGACTACTCTTCAGCTGGACATCAGGTGATTTTCAATGATGGTTGTTCTGTAGATTAGCTATAATTTTGATGTAGCCATGGGAGGAGGTAAGTACACCTCTTTTCTACTCTGCCACCTTGACTGGAAACTCTTTTTTAATTTTCTGGCATTTTCAATTTTCCATGAAATTTTGTGGCTTTAAGCATGGATTTCTTCTTTTCAGAAGAATATGACATAAGATAGTTGCACAGTATATCTCATTGGCTTCTTGCCTTTTCTTTATGTCTCTTGTATGGAACGCTAAGTCCCTATGTTAAGGATATACTTATCATGAAATGAGAATTTTGGTTAATGGTAGAAAGTACTTTACCTATTGGCTTTTTACCTGTAATTTAAGATTTAGGTATGTGCTTCTAATGATTTTGTTCAGTAATACTTAAAATGATTATGTTACTGACAAATTTGGAGTGAATAATTAAGTTTGACTCACTATATATTTTATATTATGTCACAGTGGAAAAGAGCTCTTAGGAACCTGGAATCGTACATTAAGAAAGATGATTCTTTTCTTCTCAATCCCATAACTTGGTGATGAAGGTATATTCCTTTGAATTTAAGGAATTGAGCATCCTATCATATGTTTTTTGAAGTAAAAACTAAGAAGTCCTGATTTTTTGTTAAATAATGATCTGTTGATGTTAATATGTTATACACACTTCTTGGATTCTGCAGTACATTTTTTGAGAAGTTAACAATCTACAGCCATTGGCAAACAAGCAATAAGAAGTCAGGCACAAAGAGACATAAAGTACCTGGGTCACTGGGAGGAGATTTAATAATTAGCTACAGATGTAAGATATTGCCAAGAATCTCAATATATAGTGTCCAAAAGGTATTACATGTAAACCTTAGCTCAGAATCTTTCCAGTAAAGTGACATTTCCCTCCTCTTAGTAATCATAAACTCTCTATGGTCTCATGATAACAAAAAGGAAAGAAATCCATGTCTTAAAAAATCTCAGGAGCATTGATTCCTACTGATATTAAAAGAAGAGTCGATATGACATCTCGAACATTTTACAAAAAATAACAACATCTATATCCCATAAAAAGGAAGCCAAAACATATAGGTTTTCATTGTAAAGCAAAACAACTAAAAATATCAAAATCGTATCACATATGACAAAATGGAAGACTTCTATTCCTTCTTCTAAATGGAAAATATAACTGTATTATTTGTGTATCCCTCTTTTTAGGTCATGCTGACATGGGTAATACCTAGTCTGAGGTAGAAAGAATGCTATTTTAAGAGTTCTAAGTTATTATAAAAAATATAAGTTATTATAAAAAATCATTCCAAATATGGAGAAACACTTTGAGTGGTATTATAAGGAGCAGAATACAGATTTGGAAAATATTGTGATGATCGCTCTCTAGTTTGTGAATATCTAAGTCATTGATGTGGCCCCAATTTTAGGAGAATGCTGGAGTAGAGAGCATATTAACAGAATAATAAAAGGAGGTGGGAGTTGGAAGAAAGACTTAATGGAGATACTGCAGGAGGCATGTGGGCACCAAACAGTTATGACTGAGCAACCCAATATGATTTTTAATGAATTTCATTCATTCTAAGTTTTTGTAGATGCTGAGCAGAAACTGATGAGCTTTTTCTGTGCTGGGTGTAGAAAATTATGGTTGTAGGAAATTCTAAACTCCTGAGTGGGTTTCCTATTAGATTTGTTTGAGGGGAAATGACAAATTTCAAGATATTAGATTAGAGCTAACATAATGAAAAAGTCATTTATTTTCAGATGGATTGTACAAATATGAGAAGTAGCAAATTATAATAAGGAGAGCCACCTTTTCTCATGCCCACTTATTCAGGGTCATCTATCTATTAATCGCATGTTACCTTAATTGCCAGGGGGAAGAGACTATGTTGTTTGGCCTTGCTCTTCACAGAGTACAATATTACATTGTAGAAATACTTATTCTTCTCTGAATGGGAACTTTTAGCATAAGCTAGCTATTAGACATGGTAGAAGTTAAATTCTCTCTTGGTTTGCTTATTGGTCAGGTTTTTAATTGTTTCCTACTGGTTTATGTCAACTTTTCTGAGGGTTTTTATAGAATCAAAATGCAAAAACCTTTGAATCAAGATCTCAAAGTTACAATTTCCTCTTTTCAATAACTCGTTACGTAAGTTTGACAATTCATTTCTTCATGACTCTCTTTCTCATCTTAGAAGAGAAAATAATAACTGTCACTCATCTCCATTCTTACTGACATTATAAAGAATTAATTGTTAGTGACTATAAAACACTTTCCAATTAGAAAGCAATAGATGTTCTTTAAAATAAAAATAGTATTTTTCACAATACTATTTATACTGCCTATTTTTATTGGTGGAAATGTTCATTTATTTATGATATATTTTAAAGAAAATGAAATATTTTACAGGGGAAAAACAGATATTATCACAAAAGAAATAGTTAAAAGCTTCTCACTAGAGTTTTCATTTTTATCCCTTTGTGTACAGACTACATGTAATAGTCCATACTTTCATTTAGTAATTTTCATAACATTGACACAAAAATGAAAGGAGTTAGAACTCATATCTTGTACGTATTTGACAAGGTCTAACAGAATTGTTTGCAAAATTTTATTGAAAATCCCTGCTTTCATTTATCAATGTTAGCACAAGCCTCAGAAATCAGTGGTATGGAATTCTTGTATAATTTAACTCTAGGAGAATTAAGTGTGCAGGTGTTCAGAGAATAGCCTATTTTTCTAAGTAAATAAAATCTTTTGGAAGAAACTATACTATTTTATTACCTTATAAAAGAATATTCCATTGGTTTGATTCATTTGTAAAAGAAAAAGAAAAAAAATATATTGCAAAGAAGGAAATGAGAAACCAAGAAACAAAAATGCAATTAGTTGCTAGTGATCTAACAAACTTGATTAGTAAACAATCTAGAATTGCTCAAACAGCCACAACAAGGAGTTTCATAGTTACAGTACTTCTAAGGTTGCTATATTAAACAAGGGCCTATGCACACTTAAGCTAATTTCAAAGATTTTAATTTGTGAGCACTCTTCTCCTTACTATGCATCACAACAAATCCATACCACAAACATTGCTATTTAGAGAGTGGAGAGAAACTTAGGGAAGATAGTTTTTATAAAAACTTGAAGTGTTTCTTTCCTCTCCACTCGTTAGCTGTAAACTTTCCTAGACAAATGAGTTTCAAGTGCATTTTGAAAGGTCTATACAGAAAGAAATTTAGTTCTTTCCATTTTAATGGCTTGCAGTCGTGATGGAAGTTTTTTTTTTTTTTTTTTTGTTCTTTTCCTTTTAGCCAACCTTAACGCTTTATACAACATTTCAAGCTCACTTATTCTTGTTCTGCCCTCTGTGGCATCAGAGTACCGATCAGCACCTTCTATGTAATAATCCTTCACGTAATTGAAAACCAACTTGTTTCCCCAGCCTATTTTCCAACTTAAATAATATTAGTTCCCTTAACCTTTCCTCTGAGATTCTATTTTCCAAGCTATTAATCATGTTTATTGCTTGTCCTTAAACCTTCTTCAAGTTTCCCAAGGTCTTTTTAACTTAGTGAGTCCAGGCCTATACATGGCACTGTGATTGCGCTGCGAGAATTACTCCTCACACTGTATGCAATGTTCTTCTGCTTCTGTGTCCATGTAGTTCGAATTGCTAATTCACCTTTGAAATGTGACTCTTACACTATTCTAGTCATTACTGTCGCTTTGTATTCTTTCCCATATAATGATCAGATTTTATTTCTATGAAGTATATCTGTATTTGTTTAATTCTAAACCTTTCTGATTTTAAAAAACATTTTTAATTAGTTATTTTGTTTAAAATATGGTCATCCTGCCCATCTTACCTAACTTGGTATTTGGTTTTTTTTTGCAAATTATATGTTTGAGACTTTAAAATACACTTATAATTTTATATCAGAAAAGACACTGATATAAGATTAAAAACAGACTCAAACATTTCTTTATTTGGAAACTTTTTGTTTCATGTGTGGTTCACTTTTAAATGAAATGAAATTGAAATCAGAGGCACATATTCCTTGTGTAGCTATAATTGCCAAAACATTTTTCATTTCCAATTTTATCATTGCCACCTTCTACACAATTATTTCCTACAAACTTTTTAGCTGTATTGTAGACTTTGTCTCCTCCCACAATGGGGCATGTTTAGCCCATTAATACTGAGACCACTTAGCACACTTATTCTAATCTTCCTTACATTCTTCTCTCTAGTTTTTCAACACAAGAGCAATAGGAAATATAATTTTATTTCATTTCCATCTTACATTTTCCTTCATATGATTTCTGCAGATATTTTTTCCATGCCTTACGTTCCAGTTTTCAGTCTATTTCATATGCCATAACAAATGTTCATGTATTATACCAATATATGGCAAACAATTTTTTCTCTGTCAATATATTTTAACAGCTAAGTAGACCATGCATTTTACAAACACATCTACATAATGCAATGCATTATTTAAAAATGAGTCATATAATATTAAATTTTCCTATAACTACCCAATTAAACTAGTCTAAACCTGATTTGCTTGAAGAAAAAAAATTACCTTATAAAAACAGAGATATTAAAATGTTGAGGTATGGTTCCTTTCTTGTCATGGACAAAAATCTACTGAGATTCTGATTCCTTGAGCTAAGATCTGTCTATTTTTCTGGAGGAAAAAATAGATTAATTAAAGCCTTGAATGTTTATTTCTCACCTTTTTTTACTGAATTCCAAACAGTGCATTTTGACATTTATGTAATCTAGAGCAGGAGTCCCCAACCTCCAGGCTGTGAACTGGTACCAGTCCGTGGCCTGTGAGGAACTGGGCTGCATAGCAGGAGGGGAGCGGCACGAGCCAACGAACCTTCATCTGTATTTGAAGCTGCTCCCCAGAGCTAGCATCACTTCAGCTCCACTTCAGATCCTCAGGCATTAGATTCTCATAGGAGCACTGGTCCCTGGTGCCAAAAAGGTCAGGGACCACTGATCTAGAGATTCCTCTGAGTCTCTTTTCAGTTCTGCTGAATCTTAACAATTCTTGCTCTGGCTTTAGATTATAAATTGATCTCATCTTTATGTGCCTGTTGTTTAGAGCATTTTGTCTTAACTTGATTTCTAGGAATCCAGAAGGTATATGAAATTCTTAAAACCTAAATACAAATAGATGAAATCATATGCTAGTTTCCACAATTCACATGTTCGTTTAATCTTCACAGTAATTAATATTAAGAACTTAAGTATAATGTTTAAATTGGATAATGTCATGCATAATCACAACAAGCCATGATTAGTTACTACTATTATCATCCCTGTTTTACTGAGATATGAAGTGGTCCCACCTCTTGACGGCGTATAGGGGTTACAAATGGTGAAGCTGGGGTTTCATCCCAGGTACTAAAACACCAGAGTCTGTGTACTTCTAACTAAATCACCCAGCAGAGGAGATTGGTGTTTAAGATGCAACTGATATCAGGAGGCACACCTAACTGATTCCTGATCAGCTATTCAGTACATTGCTTGTTAATTCTCTTTGGGGCGACAATAAAGCCATCAGTGTTTTTCTGTACAGTTATTTGTCAGTTTTCTAAACAATTTATTGTATCATTAGTTTGAAAAATATGGTCACATTAAGTGTTTACATTCCTTTTTAATTGATCCCACAATAATGATATATTAGAAAAGTCTGACCTGCATTTAAAAATAAGACTAATTGACACATTACATTTTTAAACTATATATCATTTCACCAAATAATATTGTAAAATAATTAAATCTTCATGATACATTATAATTTATTTATCAAAAACTTTAAAATGAAATCTCATGCTGAATAATTTTAATAAACCATTTTATAATTAAGAATTCCTGAGACTATTTT
Source organism: Pteropus vampyrus (assembly GCF_000151845.1). Taxonomy (NCBI): domain Eukaryota; kingdom Metazoa; phylum Chordata; class Mammalia; order Chiroptera; family Pteropodidae; genus Pteropus; species Pteropus vampyrus. Next base: position 369,376 of record NW_011889062.1, on the reverse strand, counting down.
AATACTAACTTATCATCCCCAAACTGTCTTTTATCAAAGGCTGAATTCCTTTACTTTCCATTCTAAATCTAAAACTAGGTAAACCAGTCCTGGCACCAATATTTCTGATCTCATTTTTCATGTCCAGATAAATTGTTAAGTATGTATATGGGGCAAATGCATGATCTTTTTGGCAGTCTTTTAATTTAGACTATTAGTATAGGGCTTGCTTCAGAATTTGATACGCATTGGCAAACCTATAGTGAAGGTTTAGTAAATAATGCAATCACAGCAGCAGCTGGGCTTTAGGTATGCCAACAGTCAACTTAGAGCTTCCTAGGCTGCCGGGGCAGGTGTTAGTGATCTAAATGAGGTTGGTGAAAAGACTTTTATTACTTTACAGTAATTCTGGCAACTAGACCTATGTTCCTGCCATTCCAGTCTTGGTTCCCACTTTGTTTTCTGCAGTTTTCCAGCAGGTTTTTAAAAGTTTTATATCACCCCCAACAGCTTTACTACCACCTCTCTCTCCAGCCCAGATGAAGAAGTAATGCACAAAATTGTAGTACTTTATTTTGCAGTATACATTAGAAGCCTAACCATAATTTAACCATCTTGCCAGTAGTTCTTTTAATAACAAAGTGACCCTAGCCATAAGTGCAAACTCTACTCTATTTTGTAATAAAAGTGATGTATTATCTTTTCTCAAACATTAAATCAACAAAATTGATGGAGAGCCTACTGTGTATAAGACATGTTTATAATAACTATTTAGGAGTAGTTTTCCTGTCTTTAAGGAGCTTAAAGACATTTGGAGAAGCAAGCTATCAACTATGAAATAAAACTTACAATAGATGTTAGCAATTGACCAGTGCCAAATTGATGGTTATAGATATCAAGTGCTATAGAATTCTCAAGGTGAAAATATACAGAAAATTCACATAAATAGACTCTGTGGACTTGGTAAGGCATAAAGATAATTAGAATTTAGATAAAATCTAAAGAGATATAAACATAATATAGAATTGGCATCTATTCCAGTTTATCTGCAGCAGATGGCCTGTGTATGAGAACAATGGGAGATAATATGAGGAAGTAATGAAGCAGTGGTGATGACAGAGTAACAGTAATTATAGTAACGGTAATAATATTAAAATAGATAAAATGTGGGAGCTTACTATAAGTTAAACACTGTATTCTAGATAGCATCTAGTTTAATTCTCAGAACAAAATAATATAGCAGGTAGATTTTCTAAATCTTATGTATTAGGAAATGGAGGCTTGGAAAGAGTAAATACTTGCATAAGGGCAAGTTTCCATAATGATGACACCAGGGCTTGAATGCAGAGCTCTTTGATGGTAAAGCCATTTCATTTAGCACGGTTTCACTTCACCATCAGAGGAACAACTTAAGGCAAGGGGGCACGAGGACACAGTTGGTACAAAATAAAATTCTTTAAGAGGATTAATTTGTCAGATACAGATATAGACATATATGTCTTAGATATGCCTCAGATAGACGTATCTGTATTTCACATAGATGTATATTAGAGCAAAGAGAGACCAAAAGTCGTTTAGTGTACCTTATACTCTCACCTCCTCTTCTATATCCTTGTTCTTCTCAAATATGGCAGGCACCTTAGGGCCACTATACTGGTTGTTTCCTCTGCCTGATTTGGACATGTTGCTCTTTCTTCCTCTGGATGTACACATGGTTCATTTTCCATTTCTTTTAAAGTTTTACTCATATGTCACTTTTTGAAGGGACCTCACTTGATATTCTATAAATTATAACCAGTGGTGAACCTTTCATCCCAAGTACTGAAATATCAGAGCCCACGTGCGTCTAAGTAAACCACCCAGCAGGGGAGAACTGGCATTTAAAATGCAATTGCTCGTCTACAGCCTTGCCACCCTGAACAAGCTGGATCCCTTCTGATCTCGGAAGTTAAGGAGGGTCGGGACTGGTTAGTACTTGGATGGGAGACCACCTATGAAGACCAGGTGCTGTAGGCATAAAAAATAAAAACATAAGGGATTGTAAACTGACAAGGTCCTTGCAATCTGTGAAGTCAACCAAGGGTTGCCTCGCCTAAAAAAATAAAATAAAATAAAATGCAATTGTTATCCGAAGACATACCTACCTGGTTCATGATTAGCTATTTCAGTACATGGCTTATTAAGTTCTCTTTGAGGAGAAAATAAATGAAAGTCTTCATCAGTGTAATCATACCTTCCCCAGCACTTCTGATCTCCCTTATGTTATTCTGAATTTTCCTTTTTTTCCATAGCGTTTTCACCTTTTAATATATTCTGCAGTTTAGTTACTTATTATGTGTATTGCTCATCGTCTCTCTCCCCTCTCTAAAATATAAACTCCATAAAGGCAAAAAATCATTTCTTTTTTATTCACTGTTATATACAAGAGCCTGGAAGAGATTCAAATGCATACAGTTGCTGGATAAATATTTTTCAACTGAATGATCGTATTACTAAAATTTATTACACAAATAACAAATACTCATTATAAAAAATTAGAAAATATATAAAACATAGTAAAACATTTAAAGCAATCATACTCTCACCAATAATAAATATTATTAATATTTATGTTATAATTTTATGCATTAATATATTTATTACTAAAAATTAGTTTTAGAGCTATTCATTTTAAAAAAACATTAAACACCCAAATCAAAAGGATTTTTTGATTCTTTTATTTGGAAGAAATATTTATTACTATGCATTTTAATTATTCAACTTGACTTTTGTTTTTCACAATTTAAATGTATTTTACAATATTTATGTCTTTAATTTGAATGCAAAATATAATTAAAGGTATGATGCTCAGTAAGATTTTTACAACAAACATGAAGGCAGTGTTTAAAAATATCCAAATGTTTATAATCCCAAATGGGATTTCAAAGGAAAAGCTTTCATTGAGATGAGGCAAAAAAGATGAATGTAGAAATGATACTACTGCTAAAACACTTTAAATGTCCAGATCGGTAAACTACTCAAAAACCTTTCGATATTTCCATTGCCATATTTATTTAACTTTAATATAGCATTCAACACCTTGATCAGCATTTATTATTTCTACATCTCTCTGTCTTGTATATTATTTTTCTCTAAATCATTCTCCATATTGAAGGGAGCAATATATCTGATATAGCTTAAAACCAAATATGTGACTTCCATATATATGAGAGCCTTTACAATTTAAACTAAAAGAATAAACTAGTAATAAAAATTAAGAAATTTTTCGAAAAAAAGACTAAATATTACAAACAAAGTTATAATTAAAGTAGATAGGGTGCTTCTGGAGAATGAAACACTGAAAAGTGTTTTGGATTATGTGATCGGGTAAAGACTTTCTGGGTGGGTGGAGTTCTAGCTGAGAAGTGAAGGATGAGAAAAAACTCAGCCAAACAAAGAATCTGTGGAGGAGAGCTCTAAATCAACAAATCTTCAAAGGAAAAGCCTCAAGGTGGAAAACACAGTCAGCAAAATGCAACTAGAGCTCATTGAATAAAAGAGAGCAATGTGAGTTGAGATTGGCGAGGCAGATGACTGCAAAATGATAGAAATTCATAATCTCTAGTAATGAGTTTGAATTTTACTCTCTGTGAAATTAGAAGTCCATGAATGATTTTAATCTAAGTGTTACCTTATCTAATTTAGGATTTCAAAATTTTAATCAAACTTACATGTTATTGTATTGGGCAGAGGAATAGCTGGAACTGGATATACAAGATTGGAAGCTATACTTTGTAGTTAAAAATACTGTATTATATATTTGAAAGTTACTAAGAGAGTAGATCTTAAATGTTCTCACTACACACAAAAAATGGTAATTATGTGGTTATGTGAGATGATGGATATGAAAAGGAGCCTTACTGTGGTAATCATTTTGCAGTATAAAAAAAAGAATGATTAGAAGCACAGTGATCAGATGGCCTACCAAGATTTTGAATCTTAAGACCAAAGTTGAAAGAATTAGCATATTTTACCTAATTCCTAATACCACACCGTACATTTAAATAATTTGAAAATCAGTTTATTTTCATACTTATTATTTTCATATTACATCAAAACATAATGTTGACAATTATGTATAACAGTAAATTACAACCTATTAGCAGTTTTTAGATCAACTTTATGTCTTTAGATAATTAAATATCATAGATTTTTTTTTAATGACTTCTCCATTTGTGGGCAAATTAATTCATCTTTTATTTGGCAAAATTATGTCTTCAATAAAACTCTTCTGTAGTGATTACATTGTTGAATTATTAGTTTAAAATGTTTTCTATTTCCTTTGCACATAAAAAACAAACTTAATCAGGTAGAGTTATTAGCAGGTCTCTTTTTCCAAACACTTGTCAAAGTTGATCTATTGGATTCTGGTTTCTGTAGTTGTCAAGTTGATGTTGAGAACTATAAAATACCTGTAGTTATTGGTTTTCCTTGTGGGGACCTAGTTTTCTGCCTAGACCTTTGTAGGTGCTTTTTTTTTTTTTTCTTGACATTTAGTAACTTTACAGTGATAAGTCTTACTGTGCTCTTATATGTAAAAGTTTTATAGGTAAATGAGCTGTTTTCTTTGGTAGGTTAAAAACAATTTGTGTTTCTAAAGTTTGTTTTCTTATGCCAGAGAAGAGTTTTGCTGTAATTCAAATTTGACTAAACAAAGTAATGACAGATACTTTGTTTACACAGTTCCTGTGTTTTGTCTGCATCCTAGATATTTTTACAAGAATGAAAATAACACTTTTAATTATATATGTTTCTAATTTTAAATTTTAAATCTATAAATGAATATAAAAACTAAATATTACCTTTGAAATAAACAAAAACAATGTTCAAATTATTCTGAGTAAATGATTTCAAGTAGGTGAAAACTCATAAATGGCAAAATGAAAAATAGTTATTTAGCTAAGAAGTTACAAGTGATTTTGTACATATATCTGTTCAAATGATTTGTGATGGTGATTTTATATCTTGCATTTTCCAAAAATTTTTGATAAATGTGAATTTTATAATTACAAAATATATTCATGTTAAGGAATTTTCTTTGAGAAAATATGGTTATTTATAATGTTTGGCAATGTTTTGCTTATTGAAAACGGTGTTTTGTGACAGCCATGAAATTAAGCACTGCCTCACTAAACCCTATGTCTAAGTCATAAAAATTAGGCAATTAGTCAAAAGGAAATGAAATAAAACTAGTGTTTTCTAATTCCTTTTTGTTATGTTTCCATGGAAATCAATGGCTCGGTCTATTTGAATGTTTAAAAATAAACTAGAATCATTCATTTGATACTTAAAACATTTACTGGATATCAATTATATGCTAATTATAATAATAAAAAATATATATTTCCCTTTATTCTAGTGTTCCTGAGATGAAAAATTTAGTTAGCTAGTGGCTAGAATTGATTGGTAGGTGGGAAATTATAAAATCTTTTTGTGAGGTCTTAATTAGAACCTTGGTAGTTAAGTTCACTTGCCTAAAGATTATTAAATGGAAATTCTCTTTTTCAACATGTCCATTTGTACTTATGAATACACTTTTGCTGTTATGATTGCTCACAAAATGTTTGACCAAAATATTTGTAACAGTAGCTCCATCTACTTAGCTCATATGTATTGGGAGAAATTTATTCTAAGGTTTTAGGCAGATGCTTTAATTTGTTTCTAAATTATACCAGTTAGGATTATATTCAGTTTTGTGAGAGAAATGCAAAATAACTGTGATTAAAAGAAGATAGAGAAGTTTATTTCTTTTTCATAAATAAAAGGCCAGAGGTAGAGATAGTCCTGAGCTGGCGTCGTAGTTTTCTGTCGTGGTAGTTATTTAGGCTTCTTTTATCTGTGCTTGGCTGTGCATGTATTTAATTTCTAGGGTCATTTCATGGTCCAAGGTGGTAGTTCCAGCTCTGACATCACATATCAATTTCATGAGCAAGAAGCGTAACAGTTATGTTTACCTCCCACTGGCCTGAGTGTAGTTGCAAAGTATAGGAGTAAATGTAATCTTTAGGCTAAATGAAATGTATCCTATCAAAAAATGTATCCTATATTTCTAAAGAATTTGAGACATTGATATTGGGGAGGAAAATTCTGGCAAAGACCATTGTTAGGCACATATGGAATTTGATACCACCTTATTTCTATACCTGGGGTACTTGCCAAATTAAAAAATCTATAAGGGACTTGACCCAGGGGTTTTTTTCTCCGTTATGCTTCTATATCTTATTTTCAACATGGGCGAGTAATCGCATTGAAACATAAGGCAAATTATATCATTTTCTGCCTGTAAACTTACAGTAACTCCCATCTCATTCAGAATAAAATCCATTCTTCACCATGGCTCTTAAGGCCCTCCATCATATTGGCCCTCACTATTCCTCTGACCTCCTACCTCTAAATCCCTTGCTTATTTTTCTTTTTTTTCTAAATAAGCCAGGTATGTTTCCAAATTAGGATATCTCCATACCTTGAGAGACACTTTTCTTGACCACCCAGTTACTCTCAATCACTTAACCTGCTTTATTTTTCTTAACAGAAATATCAGTCCCTCAAGTATTAAGTTTGAATTTATTTTTACCTTCTCTCACTAAAATGTAAACTCCATGAGAGCATGGAGTTTTGTTTATTGTTATTTTGTGTCTATTCCAATTATTCAATTCCTTTAAATAATGGCCATCCTTTTACCTGTTCTCCTAATCAGATATGAATGTCTAATACTTATTTTTTTTAAAAGATAAATGTTTTTATCTGTGAGAACTATTTTTCTGCAAAAGAGAGACATGATCTCTATAATAATTTTACTTACTCTTCTCTCATCCACTAGTTTTCCTATCCTTTTTCTGTGTTACCTTTAGAATACATTTACTTAACTTCCTTCCTTTTAATTATCACTTTCTAGCTTGTTTTTTCTTTTCTGATCATTTGTTTCTAATAGAAATTCTCTTAATCTATGACTCTTCTGATTTAGGAAATTTTGTTTAATATTCATATTACATATTTCTGAAGAGGTTTTCATCATGAATTAAATATCTATATGTTAAGGTTAACTTCTTACCACTATTTCCACTGCTGTTTATCTTTCCATATATTGAAGTCTGTCTCAGTCTATTCATTATTTTGGGCTAAGCTTTTCCTCAAGTATGAAAGTAATAAGATTTCTCAGTTTTAAAATAGCCTCATATGTCTTTTTTTTCTCTCATGACAGTATGAAGTGATGTCTTTTTCTCTCAATTCCATGGAGATCTGAATTCATTGTTTTCTACCTATTTTTGCAAATGAAAGGTTTAATGTTAATTTTTTAGTTTTTTATGCTTTTTCGAATTTGAGACCTATGTTTTAAATATCAAAAATATGACACTGAAAATCTATACAGAGTAGATAAGGATGGCAGATACCTTTGAAGAAGATTCCTATGAGGAAGAACCTGTAATTCTAGAGCAAAGTGAAAGCTGAATGTATTGGGAAGAGATAAATCACCAGGGGTAGATGGGATACAGATAGAATTATTTCAAGCCACAGAGACTGAATCCATCATAATCCTAACAAGAATATGTCTACAAATATGAAAAACAAAACAATGGCCTGCAGTCTGGAAACATTCAACATACATCCCCAATCTTCAAGACAGAAAATGCCAGAGTACAGTAAATATAGGACCATTGCTCTAATTTCCCATGAGAGGAAAATGATGCTCATGGTGATGCAACAAAAGCCTCTGCTTATATGGAGCAAAAAATGCCAGATGTTCAAAGTAGATTTAGAAAATGAAGAGACGCCAGATATCTAATTGCAAATATTTATTGGATCATGAGTACTTCAAAGAATTTTAGAAGATGTTTAGTCTATGTTTATAGACTACAGGAAAGACTTTGACTGGGTGAACTGTGAAAATCTATAGGTTTCTCTGAAAGAAATGGACATGACTCAGCCAGCACTTGATTGTTCTGATGCATAACCTATGTTGGAGATAGGAAGCCACTGTCAGGACAGAATATGGAGAGACAGAACGGTTTTCTATAAGGCAAAGATGTCCAACAAAGGTGCATTTTATCTCCCTATTTGTTTAATATATATGCAAAACATATATAAAACTGGGCTAGATTCAGAGGAAGGAGGAGTGAAAATTGGTGGAAGAAATATCAATAACCTAAGATATGCATATGACATCATCTTTTTGGCAGAAAGTAACAATGATTTGAAACAACTTGTTATGAAAATAAAAGAAGAAAGTGCCAATGCAGGACTGTATTTGAACATTGAGAAGACAAAAATATCATGATTACATAAGAAATATACAAGTTTAACAGAGATAATGAAGACATCGAAATTGATAATAATTTTGCTTACCTTGATTCAATCATCAATTCAAATGGAGATTGCAGCCAAGAAATCAAAAGAAGGCTGATACTCAGAGGGCAGCAGTAGAAGAATTAAAAAAGATTACCAAGAGCAAAGATGTGTTATTAGCAACAACATGGATGGACCTAGAGGTTATTATGCTGAGTGAAATAAGTCATACAGAGAAAGATAAATACTATATGATTTCATTTATATGCAGAATCTGAAGAACAAAAAGAACAAATCAAAAATAGACTCACAAATATAGAGGACAATGTGGTGACAGAGGGGAAGGAGGTTGGGAGGCTGGGAGAATAGGAAAAAGGGTTAAAGATAAACAAATCAGTAGTTGATAGATGGTTATGGAAATGGGGAGCACGACATAGGGAATGCAGTTAGCATTAATGTTTTGGCTAGGTGGAGAGTCAGAAGAGAGAAAGAGCAATTAGGGGTATCGTTTTATAAACTATATAAATGTCTAACCAATGTACTATATACTTGAAACATAAAATAAAATTTAAAAATTAAAAAAAAAGACGTATCATTAGAGACCAAGGTTAAGATCACCCACACCCTTGTATTTCCAGTTGTGAAAGATGGACAGTGAAGAAGGCTGATAGAAGGGAAAAACTGATTCGTTTGAAATATGGTATTAGAAGAGAGTTCTATATATACTCTGGACCATTAGAAAGACAGACAAATGGGTCCTAGTGCAAATTAAGCCTGAAACATCCCTGGAGGCAAAAATGACAAAACCAAAGCTGTCCTACTACAGGCTCATCATGAGAAGGCAGGGTTCTTTGGAAAAGGCAATAATGATGGGAAAAATGGAAGTTAGGAAAAGAGGAAGACCACAAAAAGAAGCCATGGGCATGAGTCTATAGGAGCTAAGCAGGGCTGTTGAAGACAGGACATTGTAGACATCACTCATTCATTCACAGAGTCACCAGGAGTCAGAGCCGACTCAATGGCATGTAACACTAGGGTGAAATCTCTCATTGGCTGAAAGGCAAAATAGCTAATGCATCTCTTCTTCTGTGTTCCTGTGGATTATGGAGAGGGCATCAGATACCTCATGTAATACTTAAAGAAATCATCTTTTATCTTTAATATAATTTGTTATCCCATTTATGTAGTTAACAAAGTCCATCCACTCAGCTCTCTTCTGACTTTTTTCATGTCAGGGACACCAACATATTCATATCTGTTTACTTTCTCTTTAGATTTAGACTTTTGGCTGCTAAGCTCTTCCTGCTCACCTCACCCACCCCTCCCTCACCTATTTTGCTTCTGTTTCTACTGATTTTTTTTTCCCCCAAGACTACTGAGCTCTTCGAAAATTTTAGATTATTGCCACTTTAAGTTGTTTTCGTTTCAGCAGAATCTTAGCTAAGCAAAGAGAAGGTGATTATTGTTGGGAGTTGAAGATAATGAAGGTATACTCAGGTTGCTATATTCCCAGAATCTCCACCTAAAAGGATAGCTTATTAAAGCAAGATACTGAGATTAAACAAGCTATGACTTTTTGTCTTCCTACATATTTGTAAACAAAACAATAAAATATAACATATTTATATTAAGAAAGTTTATTGCCAATGATTAAATTATTATATATAGAAATAATTTATTTGTACAATAAATTAAGAAATAGTGAAAATGATTTCATTCTAGAAATAATGAAAATGATTGAAATTTAGTTTAAAAGAAAGATAAGAACAAAAATAGATTTAATTGTTAAACACTGAGCGAGTACACTGATGTTATTATAAATCACCATGACTTTTACATGTGAACTTTTGAGCAAAGAAAGGTTAACTTAATTATTCTGTTCTGGCAAGCTTTTTTTTAATATGAAAAAAAGAGGGCTTGCTAGGAAATCTAATTAAGAAAAATTCATGGATTTCAGAGAAAGATGATAGCATTAGAATAGACTTATAAAGATATTCTTTAAAAATCTGACATAAATGATCGAAGAAAGACAAAGTTGCCTAAAACTGTTTTAGCATCACTGAAAATAAAAATTTTTTTAACCATGAGATTGAGTCTCATGAAATTGCTTATATTTAACCATTTTTGACCTAAAAAAGTGGCAGCTTTATAGGGCTTATAAACTTAATAAAAAACACATCCTTAGGGAAAATTCTGCAGACACACTATATAGCATGATTACATATGATGAAAAAAACACAAAACTCATAAAGAGACTATGCATTGTTGTAGGACGTCAAAAAGAAAAAAAGTACAGTCAGGTTTTTTATAACACAACTACCTAATTATAATTTTTTAATTTGAATTAAACATTAAATTTAATGTTGCCTAGATTACTTGTTCAAAATAATTTTTTTCAGAAAGGGTATGTGTATGCTATCTTTTCATAATTCCTGAGTATTTTAGAGTATATTTTTTATATTTTAGTACTATGATATAAGAAATGCATATATAATCTTTTTTTTTCTTATTTATTTATTTAGTAAGTGAGAATCAGCTGATGAGCTAGTTGACTAGCTAGGAAAATTGAGACAACCTAGTTGAGTTTCCAAATGTCTTTGGAGAATCAAAGATTTATTTCTCTAGGTGGAGGAACGAAGAATAAAATAATATTTCTTACATTTATTATTTCATCCAATAAATATTGAACACATACTATATGCTAGGCACTATATTAATTTAAGACCTATGTATTCAACAGACCCGTGAGATCTTTTTGTCTTAATATCTTTCTTAATATCTTTTCATTTGGATGACAATTAAGACTCAAACCTACTAAAATCTTCCCCACATTTACTTCTTCCCCTACCAACTCTTTTTTGTTTGCACAGAAAATTGTATATCCTGGTGCTTTTATTTATCATTGTATGTTGAACATTTTACATATCACTAAATAGTCCTCTAAAACATATTTAATGGCAGTTTGATAATCTAATGTTCAAATGTATCATTATTTACTCAATCACTCTCTTAAAGTGACAATAGCTTTTAGATGTAAGTAATTGAAACCCACCCAAGTTAGCTTAAGGGGGAAAAGATAAGCTGCTATAAGGATACTGGAATGTTTCACGGAATGAATAGAAAGGAATGCAGACAGTGATTAGAATGTGCAGTGGAATGCTCCTGGTAATATTTTGTCTCTATCTCTTATTTCTGCTTCTTTGCACATCTCTGCCTCCTCATCTCTCTGCAGACTGGCATTCTGCTCTTCAGTCCACCTGGATAATAATAGCCTGGCACAGTTTCTGAATTTTTACACTCTTTGCATTCAAAATATCAGCCCAAACTAAACCAGAATTTCTAGGTGAGAAAGACAGTAAAACTGACTAAGTTTGGTCAGGTGTCTACCCTTATTTAATCAGCAGTGGCCAATGGATCAAAGTCCCACTTTTATTTTTTAATTATTTTTTAAAATTTCCATTCCCCTTTGACAACCATCAACTGGTTCTCTATATCTATGGGTACGTTTCTGTTTTGTTTATTCATTTTTTAAAGAGTGCACATATAAGTGAAATCAATGATATTTTTCTTTCTCTGTTCTTTCATTTAGCATGATACTCTCTAGGTCCATCCATGTGGCAAGATTTTATTCCTTTTTATTGTTGAATAATTATTTACATATACATATGTGTGTGTGTGTGTGTGTGTGTAATCTTTTCATATGTCTTTTGCCATCTCTATGTCCTCTCTGGAGAAATGTCTATTTACGTCCTCTGCCCATTTTTTAATTGGATTGTTTGGTTTTTTTTTTTGATGTTATATTAATTCCTTACATATTTTGATATTAACCCTTTATCAAATGCATCATTTGTGGATATCTTCACCCATTCAGTAAGTTGTCTTTTCATTTTGTTGATGATTTCCTTCACTGTACAAAAACTTTTTAGTTTGATAAGTTGTTTGTTTAATTTTTCTTTTGTTTCTCTTGCCCAAAAAGACATATTGAAAAATATATTGCTAAGAGTGATGGCAAAGAATTTACTGCCTCTGTTTTCTTCTAGGAGTTTTATGGTTTCCGGTCTTACATTTAAGTCTTTAATCTATTTTTAGTTTATTTTTATATATAGTTTTAAAAGGTTGTCGAATTTCATTTTTTTGCATGTGTCTGTCCAGTTTTTCCAGTACCACTTATTGAAGAGACTGTATTTACCCCCTTGTATATCCTTGCCTCCTTTGCCGTAAATTAATTTACCATATAAACAAAGATTTATTTCTAGGCTCTCTATTTTATTATGCTAGTACCATACTATTTTGATTATTGTAGCTTTATAGTGTAGTTTATAGTAGAGTAGAGTAGAGTAGAGTAGAGCAGAGTAGAGTAGGGTAGAGCAGAGTAGAGTAAGGTAGAGCAGAGTAGAGTAGAGTTTGATATCAGGGATCATGATACCTCCCAATTTGTTCATTCTCAAGTTTACTCTGGCTAGTCAAGATCTTCTGTGGTTTCATTTAAATTTGAGGTTTAGTTGTTCTAATTCTGTGAAAAATGCCAATGATATTTTGATAGGGATTGCATTGAATCTGCATATTGCTTTAGGTGGTAAGGATATTTTAACAATATTAATTCCTCCAATCCATGAGCAAGGTATATCTTTCCATTTATTTATATCTTCTTCAGTTTCATTCTTCAGTGTCTCATAATTTTCAGAGCATAAGTCTTTGGTTAAATTTATTCCGAAGTATTTTATGCTTTTTGATGCAACTGCAAATGGACTGTTTTCTTAATTTTCCTTCTAATTGTCTGTAATTGATGTATAGAAATGTGACAGATTTCTGTATATTGATTCTGTATCTTGCAAATTTACTGAATTCATTTATTAGTTCTAATAGTTGGTAGAGTCTTTAAGGTTTCTGTATATAGTATCATGTAATCTGAAATTCTGAGACTTTTACTTCTTTTCGATTTGGATGTTCTTTATTTCTTTTTCTTGTCTGATTACTGTAGATATCCTTACATTTTGAAAAAATGATGGTGTATTTTATATGAGTTATAGTTTTCAGTCATGGTATTATATTTCCTTTTATATTTTTCTCAGTTTTTCCTGTCTGGTTTTCAAATTTTTTTAGATTTCTTTCTAACTTAGATTTTCTTTCTCCCAGTCCATACATTCTCTATTTTTAAAAATATCCCTATCAAATTGTCTTCCTCCTCACTTGCTATATGAATTAATTTTTTTCTCTTTATACTTGTTTATATGAAATTCTGTTTCTAGTATTTCACATTTTACTATTTTAGTTCCTTTATCTTATATTTTATTTTCACAAATGAAAAATAATCTTCCCAAAGCAATTATTGAAATCATCAAGTATGATCCACTTCTTTTGAACTTCACACACACACACACACACACTTATATGCTCATTCCACCATAACTTTATATTACTTTAGACTTCTTTTTCTATAAAACCCATCAGTAGCTATAAGTTTAATTTTTATGTTAAATGGCTTGTGCAATTTCTTTTGCAAATATACTTTTATTGTACTTGTTGTGCAATGAGACCAACACATAAGAACAACCATATGGCAAACATTTCTCTGACATATTTAGTCAGTATATAACCTGTTAAGAAGTGTCAGAAGAATATTTCTTCCTTCAACTTTTCATCTTCTTTATCTCTTCTATTTAATACTAAAATCTAATAGTTATTTGTGCCTGTTTTATGTGTTCTTTCTTGCATTCTGTTCTCCAAATTATATAATTCTGTCCCACTCATTTAGAATCAATATCCAAATTTCATTTAACTTTGAATCATGTAATTTTTATTCATTACCTCTATTTTGTCTTCTTTCATTCTTGACTTTTTTTCTTGTGGTTCTTCATTTCAATTATTAAAAATTCACTTAATTTATTCTTGACAATTGACCTTTATTGACCACCCAATCTAATAATATAAACTAGCTCAAAATTGAGTCTTTAATTTTTAAATCTTTTTTCTTCTCAATCTTCTCCTAGTAATATATAATGAAAGCCTTTATTAAATTTAGTTTATCTTTTGGTTCTTTTGTTTCAATAAAGAATAATTTTAGATGCATATATATCTTCATAAATTTCTAACACGAATGCTTATACATTATTTTCTTATTTACATGTGCAGAACTCTGTCTCTTGGTATATAATTTCAGAAGTGCGATATAGTAACTAATTCTAGTAAAATTTCAAAAGAAGTAATTTATAATAAGGTTATTAATAGTATATAGATGCCTCCCAGTAATAATTAGATGACATATGTAGAACTCAATGAAAAGAAGTTTGACTTTAAAAATAATCTAATTGAGTAGCTATAAAAATAATTGGTGATTTAAGAATTATTATAGTCTTCTCAACTAGATTGATATATATATATATATATACAAAAGTTGACTTGCAAAGGAAGACATTTACCAAAATATGACAATGGATCCAGATTATTGTTCTTGATCAGAAATATTCAATAAACTAGAAAATATTGTACAAAATCGATTTTTGTACATGCTCATAAGTATTTATTTGCTATAGTCAACATTCATTGAAATCTTTTCTGTTTCTGTGACATTGCAGCCTTCCAGTTTTGTTTTGTCAAAATTGTCATGAAGAGACCTTAACCTAAAAAGGAATCCAGAGGGCTTGCAGGATAAGCTCTTATAACCTGTGTCCCACAGAGAACCCTGTAAGAAAAGCTCTATGTTTACTACAAAGTGCTAAAGTGTAACAAACCTTTCCCTTAACTTCCTTTTCCCCTCTATAAAGTACTTTCCTCATCTTTATCCTGGCAGAAATTTCTGTTCAGATCGTAGTCCATTCTTTTACCAAATGATTTCTTTTTTTTTTTTTTTTTTGGTAACAATATCTGGTTACTTTTATTTACAGTGGACAGTTGATAGTTTTTAAAGTGTTTATTATATTTACTTCACTGGCTCATTTTATTTCTCTAATTTGTGTGTGGGTGACATTCCCTAGGGCTCAGTGTTTCCGTATCCACTGTAATTCATTTCAGCCGCCCAAGATTACTGCTTCTTCATTTTTCCATTATAATAAATGCTGTTCTCTTTGGTTTAGAAATCCAGTGTCAAATTTAAGATTATATCTATATTTTCTTTATTTTTTCATTGTTCCTTTCATAACTCTTATGTGATCAGTGACTAAATTGTAAAAAATAAGCATCGTATTGACAAGCATCATGCTTGTCTCATTTCTATATCCACCATCTATTTTCTAAATTCATTATTTGATTCCTGTATTGCAAAATTCTAGTCTGATCTTTAGTGTTTTTTTTGTTTGTTTGTTTTTTCACTACTATCCAAAGCAGGGTAAATGTAACTACTGGAAGAAATTAACTATTAATGTCAACTTTGAAATATCTAACTTAGTTTGGAGAAATGATGAAAGATGGATATAATCATTAAATATATTAGCTTGATCAATTTAATACTTAGATACAAGTAAATTTTAAAACGTGAGGGAAAAATAGGCTTGTATGAAGAGACAAACAAACAATATAAAAACAACAGAAAATAAAACAAAAACAATAAGGACTATTATACAAAAGACAAGAGTAGACCAATTTAAAACAACCTGACATTTATTAGAAATAACAGGAATTATACATTTATACTCTGCAGAATTTGAAACAAAGAAATAAAATATAGTGCTTTACTTCAGATATTTTGTCTGGAAGACATTATCTGAATGATTTAAATACCTTGAAATTTATTTAGACTTACTGTATAGCTAACATATGATCATCTTATTGTATAAAACATCCTATGTTCTCTTAAAAAGAATGTGCCTCGTGTAGTCATGTAAATTAGGTTAAGTCAGAACAAAATTTTAACAACAGAACAAGAGCCAGTCACCTACAGAGAAATGAAAATACGCTTTATATCGTTTTAATACCTGCAACCTGGTTGCAAGAAGATGATGGGATATTATTAAAGTATTAAAGGAAAACAACTCTGATGTAGAATTTTATATCCAACTAAAATGCTATTGAATATTGAGAATATTAAAAAAATATTCAATATCAATTGGCTTGATATATAAAAATATATACTAAAATATTTTAAAGTACTCAAGAAAAGCAAACATAGATGGCATTTCAAGAGATGCATTACGTTCAAATCATAAAATATCTTAATAAAATTTATTACTTATTTTCTTTTTAATAAATGTTTTATTGATGTTTTGCATGCATAGAAAGTAGACACAGATTATAAATATATATTTTAATGATATATAATAAACATTTCAATGGATATCACAAAATTAAAAGAAAAGTAGACTACAAATTTGCAATAAACTTGTCACAACCACCTAGGTCAGGAAATTAAACATTACTAGCAACCCAGAATCCCTTTCAATTCCTTCCCAGGAGAGTTTCCTCCTACCTTTTCCAGGTAATTAATATCCTTATTTTCAAGGCTTTGTACCCTAGTTAGTAGATTAATTCCTGTAGAATTGATATTTATGATTTTATTATTAATGGCATCTTTTTCAAATTTTATTTTTGTAAGCTTCCTTTCTCTGGAAAATGAAAATACAGTTTCCCATATTATCTGATAGCTAACTATGTTGTAAATTTATTCATATATTAAAATAATTTATCTGTAGATTTTTAAGATTTTCTATGAAAAATGAGTTTCATTTCTTCCTTTCAAATTCTTGCATCTTTTTTAATCCTTACCTTTTATACTAGCTATATTGTTAGGTATAATATTGAACAAAATTGATAACAGAGGATATAATTTTCTTATTCTCAGTATTAGGAGGGAGATGTCCAATATATTACCGAGACAAAAGATGTTTGCTACAGCCATTTGGAGATAGCCTACCCTACATTATGGATGTTTTTTCTGATTTATAGGTTTCTTCTCTCCTCCCTTTCTCCTCCTCCCCCTCCTCTGTGTTTTGCAGATATGTAATTTTATTTTCCTTTAAAAATAAATTTAAAAATAAAAAAGGGAACAACTTTTTTTAATCTTGATTGTTACTATCTTATTTTTTTACATGACTTCTATTTTTATTGTATGTGGTTTACTGTTTGGTTTTTAGCTTTTTTATGTTAAGTTTCTTATTTTGTTTTTAACTGTTGATTCAGATATTTAGAATATTAAATTTTTGCCTTCCTTTTTCCTTTTTAATATATACCATTAAGGTTATACATTTTCTTGAGTTTTAATGTCATATTTTCATTTGCATTCATTTAAAAATGTTCTCTAATTTTCATTAAAATTTATTTTGCGACTTGCGGGTTATTTAGAAATAAATTGCCTGACTTTAAAACATTGAGGGATTTTTAAGTTGTCATTTCTAATTGATTTATAGCTTAATTCATTTGGTATTAGCAAATGTATTATTTCAGTCCTTTAAAATTTGTCACAACTTGCTTTATGGAATAACATATGGTTCATTTGAATACATTAAATTTACACATCAAAAGAATGCATTTCGCAGTTATCGAGTACAATTTTCTATATATATTAATTAGATCAAAAATTTTAAAAGACATATTTGAATCTTCTAAATTTTTACTGATGTTTTTTCTATTTCTTTCAATAGTTAATATAAGAAATAGGTAAAATTCCTGAATCATTATGGACTCGTGTGTTTCTCTCGATATTTCTTCCTATTACATACAATTTTTAAAGTGCCATATATTCCTGGTATACTGCTCCTTTTTCACTATGAAAGATATTTCTTTATCCCTAATACTCATTCTTGCCATAAAATGTATTTATCTCATGCTGATATAGCTATACCAGCTTTCTTTTGTTTGTGTTAATTTTAGGTCACTAATCAGACAGCAACAGGGTAACAAAAGAATAGGGTCCCAGCTTAGAGACCGCCCAAAGAACACCCTATTGGTAGTTAGAGAATCCCTCCTGCATCCCCAGAGTCAAAGGACAGGAGGGCCATAATCTTAGCTGATTAATCCCTCTACAAACACCTGCGCAGAAGATACTACCCTAATTTGCCCACAATCTAAGCCTCATTATACTGTCACTATAATACTGTGTTTATGCCTGGAAGTTCATGAATCTGATTATAGCAGACTGAATTCTGGGTAAGCACACACACACTAAGCAAAGAGTTATATTGCAGCCAAGTGTCAATCAAAATGACCTCACTTCCAATCATCTAAGAACGCTTCTGTAACTCCTCATCATGGCCCTAACATAACATAGGCCTCTCCCTCTCCTAGGGTTACAGCTTACTATCTTCCCTGGCTATAACCTGTACCTACCCGCCAAGAACACTATCTTCATTTCCACGTAGTTAGCCAGATATAGGCTTGACCCGTCTTCTACCTCATAATGTGCCTTTAATAAACAAATATTTCTCATAAAAAAAAAAAACTAACTAAAACAACAACAACAAAAACACACTGTTACCGTTGAGACTGTTGGAGTTCGAGTAACACACACCCCTAGGTTCTTGTCACTGATGAAGAAATGAATTTCAACTCAGTTCAATTCAGCAATGTTTATTAAAGGCACGTTATGAGGTAGAAGAAGCATCAAGCCTAAAACTGGCTAACCACATGGAAATGAGGATCTGTTGGAGATGGGGGAGAGGTTCAGGTTACAGCCAGGGAAGACAGAGAACTGTAACGCCCAGGGAAGGAGAGGTCTGTGTTTTATTAGGACCGGGATGGGTGCTTACAAAGGCATTCTTAGGTGATTGGCAAGTGAGGTCATTTTGATTGACACTTGGCTGCAATATAACTCTTTGCTTAGTGCGTGTGCGCTTACCCGGAATTCAGTCTGCTATAATCAGATTCATGAACTTCCAGGCATAAACATAGTATTATAATGACAACATAATGAGGCTTAGATTGTGGGCAAATTAGGGTAGTATCTTCTGCGCAGGTATTTGTGGCCGGATTAGACCAGCTAAGATTACCGCCCTCCTGTCCTTTGACTCTGGGGTTGCAGAAGGGATTCTCTTAACTACCAAAAGAGTGTTTTTTGGGCAGTCGCTAGGCTGGGACCCTATTCCTTTGTTCCCCTGTCACTCATGTGTGACTAGCTACCTAACATTAACATGATAGAGCATTTTTTATCTTTTTTTAGACTTTCTGTATCTTTACATATATTTTTGTAAAAAGTATTTAAATATTTTAAAATTCATTTTGGAAATTTCTTTTAATTGGAGTATTAAGATCATTTACATTTAGCTAAAGATATTTAGATTTTAATATACCATCCTGCTATTCTTTCCATCTGTTAGATATTCTTTGTGTTCTCTCACCTTCTTTTCAATTAAGCATGTTTGTTCTTTCATTTTGCCCCTTTATTTTCCTATTAATTTTAGTATCTTTTGATTTTACCCTAGAAATTATTACATGATTCCTTATATGATTCCTATAAATGTCTAATATAAAGTAAAACTTTAATCATTTTTTCTTAAACTGTAAATATCTTAGAATACTTTTGATATATAGTATTAGGTAGTTTTGGTTGATTTTATTGTAAGTTTTACATTACAGCACTTTTTGTTTATGTAGTCAATATTAATTTTAATTTAGCCACATATTTTATCATTCCCTGAAATAATATTTGTTTCTGAATTTCTGTATCTATGTCTCTGGGATAATTTTTCTTTTGCTTGAAGAATATTATTTCCTTTACCGTAGTGTATAATTGATGTAGACCAATACCTCGTCTTTTGTTTTTCCGGAATGTCTTTATTTTCTGCCTTGTAGTAAAGGATATTTTCATTGTGTAGGATTCTAGTTGGCAATTGCCTTTTGAGAAGTCATCTCTAAGTCATATCATCATTCCTTTGAAAAAATATGTCTTTTTCTATTACTACTTTTAAGATAATTTTCTTGTCATTAGTTTTCCTTCATTTTACAATAGAATGTATATGGTTATCCTGCTTCATAGTAGCACTTCTTGAATCTGTGACTGAAAGTTTTTCCTCATTTTGGAAAACTTTTAAGCCTCTTTAAATGTGGCTTTGTTCATTATATCTTTTATCTTTCCGGAATTCTACTTACTAATTATTCTGGTTAATTCTAAACATATGTTACTGTATATAAATGCTATTAAGCCTACCCGTTCATTTCTTAATTTAGATTATTTTATGTTTGGAATTGCCATATGTTTCATTATTGAATCACAAGTATTTAAAGTCTAAGTCTGATGACCCCAGTATTTAGATCTAGGCTTGTTTCTATTGTCAGTATTTTTTTTCTCATAGTTTTTAGTCAAATGCATCTTTTATTATTTTACTATGTACACATGTATGCATACACATATATTTAGATAAGGTAAAAAAAATCTGGTTTACATTATCTTTTCCCACAGAAGACTGATTTTGTTTTTTGGGGTGGTCTAAGGGTCAGTGCAGTTTATTTCCAAGCAGCAGTTAAGCTAGTTTATGGTTGGGCTGCAACTCTTGTGAGTTGTAATCTACATTTCCTTCCTGCTCTTAGGCCTTTGGGGTTTCAGATAAAAGCCTTGGGTATTTAATAGGGCCTTCCTCCGTGTGAGTTCTGAACCATATTTTTTATCTAAGCATTATAAGGCTATTAGCATTTCTGCTTAGCTTCTCAGCCTATCAATAGACATTTACAGATGGGAAAATCCTTCTAGGGGCATGGATAATAAACTGCTCTCTCATCCCTGAAGTGTTCTTTTCTTTAGTATTTTTAGCCCTGCAATCTTTAATTGCTTGGTATCTTTTTGACACCTCTTTACATATTTTTTATAATTTTTCTCTAAAGAAGAGTTGAATTCAGAGTTAGTTTATTATTGTTTAGAGAAAAAGAAACAACAAAAAAAAACAAAGAGGTTATAAATTTCTTTATAAAGCAGAATTGAAATTTTAGAACTGCTAGTATTTTCATCTAGTACATCATGAAACTTTTCCTGAAAAAAGTTTGTAGAACCATGAAAGAAGAA
>NW_011889062.1:340654-348103 GCF_000151845.1 Pteropus vampyrus | reverse complement strand
CTATCAATAGACATTTACAGATGGGAAAATCCTTCTAGGGGCATGGATAATAAACTGCTCTCTCATCCCTGAAGTGTTCTTTTCTTTAGTATTTTAGCCCTGCAATCTTTAATTGCTTGGTATCTTTTTGACACCTCCTTACATATTTTTTATAATTTTTCTCTAAAGAAGAGTTGAATTCAGAGTTAGTTTATTATTGTTTAGAGAAAAAGAAACAAGAACAAAAAAAGAAAAACAAAGAGGTTATAAATTTCTTTATAAAGCAGAATTGAAAATTTAGAACTGCTAGTATTTTCATCTAGTACATCATGAAACTTTTCCTGAAAAAAGTTTGTAGAACCATGAAAGAAGAATGAAGTTGCACTGAATGACATTGCAAAGACTGGTCTGTTTATTTTAAAAAATTGGATCATTGCTCTATAATTTTTACCAGTTTTAATTCCCTAAATTCTTTTTATTTTTGTTATGTAGAAATATAAGTATCTGAGATGTAGCTAAGATATCAGAAAATTATTAGCAATGGTATTGAAAAATATCAAAATATAATTTGAATATAGAATTGTAACCAAACTGTTATAACTCAGTTGTACTTCTGTCTTTTAAAATTTATTATAGTTGAACTCCAATCTATCAATAAGTAGAAACTAAATAAATGGGAATTTTAAAATTATAACGTGGTAAAATTCTTTTGGAAACTGTGGTATACAGTTGTTTTTATTTCTGTCACTACTACTGGGAGTTTGTGTAACACAGAAGTATTATTTATGTATATAGCACAGACTCCTGAGCAATTGGAATTCAGCACTAAGATAACAATAGGGGAATATGGTACTAACAAAATCTTTTAAATAATAAACAGAAAAGATAATTAACCCAAATGGGTAAAATTAAAAGAGGATCGTAAACAAAACTGTGAGAATGTATGTCTACCTTTCATTATACTTCAATACAAATAAAGAAATTCCATTTATAATATTGAGTATATTGGACTTCTGGGTTCAAAATCTGGAGTTTCTTTTTTTTCTTATTTTAATAAGTTGGTATTCATGCATTTCTAATTAAGAGAATCATTAGGACATTTACATTATCAGTTCCAAGATGGCTGGGCAATTGTTAAAAAGCCAACTTGATATGATTGACAATTTTCTGATTTTTTAATAAGTATTTATTCAGATTACTAACTGTAATCAGCAGTTATTTATATATATATATATATTTATTTTATATATATATATATAGCATAGTTAGATTTTTCAAAAAAATTACATTAGAAAAAGTCTTGCAATAATTTGAATGTTACATTTTTTTTATCTTGCTGCTGAGTGCAGACTGTGCTGTTTCACCTTTTATTACAAGACTCAGTGAATAAAACATATTTGATAGCTTGGCAATAGAAGAAAAATTTGTATTTAAATGAGGACAGAAGACATTGGGCAGGAATTGATATGATTATTCTACAACTGATGAGTCATAACTAATGACACAGTCTAGTGCTAGTGAAGCAAATTTGTTGATGGGAGTGAGAGGAATGCAATCATTAAGACCAGAGATACATACAAGGATGGCAGGAGCACATTCACGTGTGTGGTAGAGGATTCTTTAGCAGAAAGCTGCTCCTAATGGTGTATCTGTGGGAAACAATTTGTTGGTTTCTCAGCAAAAGTCTTTGAGGTGAAAAGATAATACATATCATGAAACAAAACAGAAAATAATTGAGCCAAATGGCAATTGAATATATTCTGGTCTTGACATACAGTTAAAGATAAATTAAATAGATAGCCATCAAACAGTTTGGAAAATTTAAAACTCACATTTTTTATATGTTCTCTTACATGTATAATGGTGAGGTAATGGATAAAAAATTATGAATTTTTCAGAAATAGCCACTCTTACCTTTATCGTACATTTTGAATGAGTCAACATTGACTTTGTATTATCATTGTTTTTATTCTTCCTTTTTAAAGTTCATCTGTCTCGTCTAATATTTCCTATTCTTCTCCTGATAATTTAGACATGAGCATAACAAAACACTAGCGGTCCCATGTAATTTTATTTTCCCTAGCATAAGAAACTCAGAGAGAATGTATTGTCTCTTTTACAGCTTTGTATCTGAGGCAGAGTAGAACCCCTAGCTTATTGTAGTTGAAATGTGACAAATGTGGAATGACTGAAAAAAATATATATGAAAATAGCTTGAAAATAAGAAGAGGCTTGGGATATTTGTAACATATACATCTGTTTTATTTTTTCCTAAAGCAAAGTTATTACTCTTAGTGTGAGATTGTGTTAACTTACATTCCTTTATAGACGGCAAAATAAACTAGTGGATTAAAAAAATTAGCATCCCCTTCTCACCATTCTTTCCCTCAACAAGATGTCTGGAAGAGGTAGTCCAGGACTGGTGCAAGAGTGAACAAGGACATAATATCATTAGAGGCTTGCTTACTTCTCATGGCTTACATCACTTAACATTGCACCTATAGCCTAGGCAATTAGAAGACAGAGGGGCACAGGACAAATGTTGCTGAATAATTGTATTTCTTTTTAAAGTGCTTTCCTATAAGCATCACCTCCTATCTTTGATTTGCTTTTCATTTGCCATGGCTAGATCAAATAGCTTTTCCTAAGTGCCTCATATATTAGGAAGTATTTTTTTCAACATTTTCACATCACCACAAACACAATCAGCCTTTTTTAAAATAGAAAATTAAAAATTCATTGGGAAGGTAACCAGTGATGTCGGTCACAGTCATGATCACCCCAGACTTTTCCAAGAATTTCCTTGATGACAGAAAATTATTTTGTGTGTGGATTTGGGAAAGAATCTCTTTTGAATACTCTGTCAGGAGATATTTGGCAATCTCTGTAGAAATGTTTGATTGTCACAAAGTGTAGAAGGTGCCACTGGAATCTAGTGGATAGAGGCCAGGGATGCTGCTAAACATTCTATAATACACAGGACATCCTCCAACAACAAGTAATTTTTGGCCTGAAATGTCAGTAGTGCCTAGGTTGAGAAAACCTGGTCTAATTTAGACATAATTATAACAAAACATTAGCAGTCTCATATAATTCTGTTTTCCCTATCCTAAAAAACTACCTGGCAATAGGATATGATCTCCAAGGGAAATGTTAAAAGAAATGCAATATGAAGAAGCAGGTGGAGTAGCAAAACTATAGCTGTCATGATCAACCACAGAACTTAATTGTCTTCAAATATCTGAAATGTTGTTTAACCTGTCAAAAATAGAAGTGAATTCTTCAGTATTGCTTTAGAAGTCAAACCTGAAACAATGTTTGAGATTTGAAATGAATATATTAAACTTATACAATCATTTGAATTGTCCAACAGTAAAACTTTAGGCACCCTTACAGCACTGAATACAATTGGAGAATATTACTGGGTCAATTTGTGAAGAATTTTTCAAATTAAAAAAATTTAATTTGAACCAAATCAACACAAATGTCATTTCTAACTCTTTAAAAATATCATTTCTAACTCTTTAGAAAGAGAAAGGCTCTCAGTGTGAGACAATGGGACCATTGGTCTCTGCTTAATATAATTTATGTACCAAGAGAATGTGTACCTTCTGCTGGGCTCTCCTATGCATGCTTGTGGAAAGTGGAAGAGGAGTGGCTATTCTTAAACCCCTCTGGAGAGCTATACTGGACTAGTCTCTGAACCACCTGTCAATGCTGAGCTTAATTAGCACTGCATTTCGATTAGCAATGAGAATTATATATTGAAAACAACGTAATGAAACTATGACCCCATCAGAAGCAATCTCTTGCCAGGGAATGACTTTTCTATCCTTGCCTCTTTTTAAATGCTATCTAAGACAGGATAACACTGAAATCAGACTGCAGATCTATAGACTCTCATTGTTTTAAATGAGCAGTAAGAGCAGAATTAAAATTTTAATATGAAAACTAGGAATATTTCTACTGCCTTTCTTTTTCTGTCTCTCTTCTCTGGTCTTTTCCCTTTATAACTATTTATTATTTTTCATTCATTTTTAATAGAAAGTATAATTATGATTTATAATAAAATTTTCTTGAGACTACAAATACATAGGTGTCCTATATAATTATAATCAGAAAACGCAGTTCTTTAATATAGTTATGTTAAACATCGGTCTATATAACATTGTGATTCATATAAGAAAGTCTTTTATAAACATGTTAAAAATGAAATCCACTTTTTTTATACTTCAGTGACTCTGCTTAATAATTCAATACTACTTTTAAAAGTCTCTTCTAAAGGAGCAAGTCATATCCGCAGAATAGATGTAATATTGCTTTTGTAATTTTCACTCTTAACCAGTAGTCTTTACATAAAAATTTCATCTTTTATAGTATGTCAACTTTTCTTTGCTGTTTCAATGCAAACAATTTAACTTATTTATGAGACAGAGAAACACCTACTTATTTCATCTGCATTCCTTTCCACTTGTTGACCATGATAGCATTTATATTAAACTTTTTTCCTCTGAAGCAGTGAGAAGATGGTAATACAGATTCGGTTTGCAGAAAGATACTTGAGTGAACAAAGGACTTTTTATTAAGATATAAGATCACATTAGTTTGTGATCTATGACAACTCACCTCTAAAGTACATCATGTTATAACACAGAGCCATTTACTCTGGACAAAGTCACTTTCAGGAATGGTTTTATTACCATTAAAATGAATAGATGTCCTGGCTCTAAAGTGCCACCATTGCCCTTTATGAGGAATAGTGAACTAGATTAACTGGCACACTTGCTTCTCTCACTCTTTATGAGCCTTATGTGTTTTGGGATATTTTCAACATTTTTATCTCGTTGATGTTTTTTTCGGGAAAAAATTCTGTAACAGTTTTTATCCAATAAGGAAAAGGTAAACACTAAACTTACTAATAAAATTTAGTCATGAAAATGCATTTTAATGCATTTGTTTAGAAATCCTAACATAGTGATCTTTAGACTGCCCAGAGAAATCTTCTGAGGTTTCACATTATGGTAACTTACAAAATCATGAACACAGAAAAAAACGATAGGAAAATAAGAAGGTTTAAAATGATGGAGAATGTTTGTTCATTTGGTTCCCTGATTAAAATTAAGTTTTACAGTGCAGAATATAAATATATTTGAATAGCCAGATAAAAGCAAATATAAGATATAAGAGATCGGTATGTCTAGGTAGAGAAAAGACTGGATTTTTTTGTTTGTTTTTGCTGCTGTTAGTGTTAACACAGGTATATTAAATGAGTACCTTATTCTCAAAGCAATTCAACAGTAATTTACATATACCTGATATTTTATATGTGCTACAGGAAACTGTTCAAATAAAAAGCTTTGCAGAGGGAAAACTAGTAAATGTAATTAGTGAATATTAATTTTGTGGGATGAATATTTTTCAAATATTCTTGTGGAAATTGATTAGACTAAAATTTTGAAAGGATTATCTTCCTTTACATGATTTTTACTTCCACTTTTGAAAAAAGCTAACAATACTATTTAGTTCTCTAGCTTTCTCAGACTTTTTTTTTAACTCTTCATATCTAATATAAAACTATACACATACTTCACTGATTGTATGTGCAAAGAGTTCTCTATCAGGAAAATATCAGCATGAAAGCCTCTTCTCACCAAGGAGTCTCTCCATTACTGAAGGTCAGTTAGTAGAGGTTATTGTGTCTCCAGTAATAACAATTTGATCCTTTGTTAGATTTTTGTTCACTCCATTGTTAAATGAATTTCTGCTGAACATTCTGAAACCAAAACTATAGTACCTTCATAACAGAAAAAGAATATCATGAGGGAATTTTTCACTATGAAAGTATAAGAGGTGTATCTTTTCAAAGTGAAAAATATACTTCATCTAGTTAACATAAAAAGCAACAAGTTCCTTATAGGTATAAAATGTAGCCAGCAAGGTGATGGTTCTCAAGTAGATTCCAAAATTTCAACTTCTATGTTAGATGATAAAAACAAGCATATCAAGTCTGCATTAAAAATGCTGTTATCACAGGATCCAATATACTATATCAAAGAGAGGCCAGCCTTCATCTCCAGTAGGGGAATTTCCTTCCAAACCAGTGTGGAGAAAAATAGGGATGTGGGGTAGTTCAAGGTAAGCTTTAAAGCATGAAGAGAATGAGTGAAGTAAATACCATGATACAAAGTCTTGAAAGCATGACATTGTGTGTGACCTTTGTGTAAGGATAGACATTTCTAAGCTAAAGGTGAGAATGAGTTGACTTTTATATTCTGAGCCCTAAACATTCATTCTTTCTTGGTCCCTGTGGCATTCTTTTGCTAAATTGGCCAACAGGATGTTCAAGATGGTCAGATTTTCTATCACAGGGAGCTGAAACTTCATGTAATAATGCATTCTGTAAGTATGCATAATTAATCCCTCACACTCTCTTCCCAAAGTAGCTGATGTGTGTGACTCATGTGACCCAGATATATAAAGGCATATTTTATGTCAGTTAGTAGAGGTTATCACGTCCCCAGTAATGCTAATTTGATCTTTTGTTGTATTGACAGTAAATTTTGAAGTGTTGGGAAATGATACCAGTTTCTATACCAGTTTCTATATCTGTGTATTGACAGTAAATTTTGAAGTGTTGAGAAAATGATACCAGTTTCTATATCAGTTGCCAGTAAACTGGTAGTACATATATATACAACTTAGGTAAAAACAATGCTAAGATTCAACTGTAAAGCATGGCATTTCTGTATCAGGATGTCACCGGTTGAGTACAAGCATAATTTGAATTTTGAATTTAAACTTTAGAATGTTGTGAGCTAATGGAAAATTCTGTGATCGTGGAAATTTCTATAATATAGAAATAACCTTTTAAATATGGCTAGCATAACTGTGAGAGTACATATTTTATTTTGTTTAACTTTGTTTAATTTAAATATAAATGTAAATAGGTGTGTGTGTCTATTGGCTACCATACTGGACAGCATATCTTTAGAGCATCAATACAACAAAGATGGAAATCCACAAACAGTTGGAAATACGGTATACTAATCTATTGAAACACATGAGTAAGGCATATACTTATTTTGGAATAGAACTAGGGTGACAGTTAAGTTTGCTGTAGCTATGTCCATATATAGCAACCTGTTCAACAATGTTTCTTTCTAAATGTATGGCTAAAGGAATTCTAAATGTATTTGGCTAAGAGCAAGGCAAACAAATTGATTGAACACAATTTTTTTAGAAATCCTGAGTATTCATAGATCAATTGAAGGTAGGTCTTGATTTCAAGAAACAAATTATTTAGTGGAGTGAAACAAATTAAAACAAACAGAGACTCATGGACATGGACAATAGTCTAGTGGTTACCAGAGGGGAGAACGGAAAGGGAGAGGGGAGAAGGGGGAGGTAGATGGAGTAACAAGAGTCAAATATGTGCTGGAAATCTAACTATGGGCAATGAACACACAATAC
>NW_011889062.1:307264-340075 GCF_000151845.1 Pteropus vampyrus | reverse complement strand
TTTCTTCTACATTTTAGGAAGTTAGCCCTATTTTTTTAATGTATAAGGTTGAGTGCCAAAGTAAGAAATTAGAGGCAGTGAAGAAGCTACTAACTGTAATCCAAATAAGAGGATACTGGGCTAAACTGGGTTAGTATTTTAACAGGAATGTAAAGGATATCTTTTTCATGCCTCACTTAATAACAAGGATATGTTCTAAGACATGTTTCAATAAGTGATCTTGTCATTGTGCAAACATCACCAATTGCACTTACGTAAACCTAGATGGTATCTTCTACTACACACCTAGGCTATATATCATAACCTATTGCTTCTGGGCTACAAACCTGTACAACATATTACTGTTCTAAATACTGTACGCAATTATAACACAATGGTAAGTATTTGTGTATCTAAACGTATCTAAACATAGAAAGGGTACTATAAAAATATGATACAAAAGATAAAAATGATATACCTGTATCGGGCACTTACCATGAATGGAGCTTGCAGAACTGGAAGTTGCTTTGGGTGAGTTAGTGAGTGGTAAGTGAATGTGAAAGCCAACGACATTACTATCTGCTGTAGACACTGTAAACACTATACACTTAGGCTACACAAAATTTATTTAATTTTTTTAGTAATAAATTACCCTTAGCTTACTGTATTTTTTTACTTTATAAACTATTTTTTTAAAAAACTTTTATTAATGAATCTTAGCTTAAAACACAAACACATTGTATAGCTGTACAAAAATAATTTTTCTTTATGTCTTCATTCTATAAGTTTTTTGTTTTAAAATTTTTTTGTTTTTTAATTTTTAAACTTTTTGTTGAAAACTAAGACAAACACACACTTTAGCTTAGTCTACACAAAGTCAGTATCATTAATATCATTGTCTTCCACCTCCACATCTTATCCCACTGGCAGGTCTTCAGGGTCAATAACATGCATGGAGCCGTCATCTCTTATGATAACAATGCCTTCTTCTGGAATACCTCCTGAAGGGCCTGCCTGAGGCTCTTCTTAAGGAGCTGTCACTCTTTTCAGAAATACGTTCATGGTAGTTTGTTTAGTTTGTTTCTTATTTATCGTAGATTTGTTTATAAGCAGATAATGCATCATGAACATTTGTTTTCAATTAGTGAAAACCTTTTAGTATTGGGGTCCATGTTTTCAAACTTTTAAAAGAGCTTGTTGAGGTCGGCAAAAACTGCTAAACCCTTCATTGTGAATTTTCTTGGGGGTTCTTCTTTTACTTCTCTTGCATTTCTTTTTCTCTTGTCTCTTCTTCAGGTATGCATTCCTGTTCCAGTTCCAACAACTCCCCATTAGTCATTTTCTTGGGAACCACCTCTAGGAGCTATTCAGTGTCTTCCTTATATACACCCAAGTAAAGTTTTTCCCCTTTCCACGGCAGCCTTTTTGATTTTTGCAACCTTTTCTTTGGCAAATCTTTCAAAATCATGGATGAACTTCTTGAATGTCTTCTTCTAGATGCCATTTATACACTCCTTGGTGGCATCATCCCAACTCCAAGCCAGGTTCTTGATGAATCACTGATGTTATAATCCTTCCAGAATTGCATCAGTGTCTTCTTGAAGTCTTTTTCAGTTGCAGCAATAGCCTGGGCAAAGGTCTTCCTCAGGTAATAGTCTTTAAAAGCTGCTATACATCTTTGATCCATTGTTTGGAGGGAGAAACACCACTTTGATACTGGAATGAAGATCACCAATAAAAGGAAAATGTCTAGAGGCATTATCAACAATAAGCAAACTCTTGAAGGTGGTGTTCTCCAAACAGTACTTCTCCATTTTTCTCACATAACAATTCATGACAGTACTTTGGAATAGGAGCTGGGTCATCCATGACTTCTAATTGTTTCTGTAGTACATGGGCATGTGTGCCTATTGGTATGCTTGAAGGCCCTGGGGTTCTCAATCTACCGGACTACAAAAGATTTCAATTTGTAGTCTACAACATTGCTCTTAAGCAAGGCTGTCTATAACAGCCTAGAGATCTGGCATTGACTTAGCCTCCTTGTAGGTGGAAATCCTTTCGGGCATCTGTATCCAGAATAGGGAGATTTCATTCATATTGAATATTTGCTCTGGAAAGTAATTTTCCTCCACAATCAGCTTATCTAGAGTTTCCAAAAATTCATTAGCTGCCTTCACATCAGTAATTTATTATCACTTATTAACATTATCAAGTATTATGTACTGTACGTAATTGTGTATGTTATACTTTATACAACTGGCAGAACAGTAGGTTAATTTAAACCAGCATCACCACAAACGTGAGCAATACATTGTGATACAACATTTTGATGGCTCTGATGTTACTAGGCAATAGGAATTTTTCAGCTCCATTATAATTTTACAAGATCACCATTGTATATGTGGTCAGTCATTGACCAAAATGTCATTATGCTGTGCATGACTGTATTTAAATCAAACATCTTCAGGAGAGCGAGAAATCTAATGTTATGCCATCTCATTGTAAGGCCTGGAATAAAAGATGATGTCCCTGAGAGAAGATTTAGCTTATGTTTGCTTATTTCTCTGTTTTACTTTTTTTTTTTTTTAATTTTTTGGCTTCTTTACATTATAGTTATATTTTAAGAAAAATATTGTGGAAATAATGCAAATTCAATTGATAAATTCAGTAATACGAAGTTGTGTAAGCAAAATGAAAATCAATATAACCTCACCTCTACACTTTAACCATTTTACCTGTTAAGGATTTAAGGGTTTCCACTGTTGGTAATTTACAGTGTTTACTCATGTAACTTTTTATGTAAATATAAACATATATACATTTTTAAAATGCTAATCATTTCTCTTCATTGTGTATTCATAAGCAGAAATATCTGTAATGCATAAATAATAGCACTATTGAATTATGTACCTGCTAGAATTGCATAATGGTATAGCCCTGCAGGTACATAATTTTATTTATACAAATAGAATAATTTACAGTCAAAGAAATAATCTGTCAGTTTATCAGATACCCCTTTCAGGTCAACATATATAGATCTATGTTCTTATTTTTAATGTTTTGTAGGGTGTTCCCTCACATGGATATATCATTTAATTATTCTCAATGTGGCACACATTTAGGTTCTTTAAAACGTGTTTCTATTACAAATAATGATGATAATTTAATACTTTGGTATCATGAAGAGTGTATTCCTTGTTGAAAAACAAATACATTTTTTTAAGCCTTACTGAGATATATATATAAATTAGGCAACAGTCAAACATTATCATGCAAATAAAAATTCTAACATTTGTATTTACTTGCAGTTGTTAGAAACGCTCCTGAAAAAACAGAGATTAGTAGCAATAACCAGATATGGAAACGAAGAAGTAAAGAGGGAAAATTTGCTTTGTATTATTTTCCACTGAAGGCATGATCTTATTTTTAATTATTTGAAAATCATGTTGTATATGCATATGGTGTTATATTTTGTATCTATCCATTCACATAGCTTTCATGTAACACTAACATATACCACACACAAACATGCACACACACTTCAGATCCTTTTACAATATATTATTTAAAAGTGATATTTTCTGACTGAAATTCAGTCTGTGAAATAGCCACCCAATTGCAGTTCAGAGAATCTCATTTGAATAGAGGTGAACACAATTTTCACCTTGTAAATATTCAGAATTTAATCTCAGAAAGAAATTTACTCCCAGTAAACATTGTTTTTATATGGAAAATGAGGAGGATGTAGGAAGTGGCTTTTTTCAGAATGATGTAAATCTATAAACACAACTAGAAATACATTTAGGTTTGAATCGCAAAGAAATTTCTATTTGTGCAAATATAATTCTTCTCTGGCAGGGAATCTGATGCTGTGGTTTCTCTTTAACTTCATTCAGCTTAATTCTCATTCATAATTACCACTTCCCCTAAAAATAATAATAACCTGCTTTTCTGAAGGTAGATGAGACTACAGTCAAATAATTATCAATATTTTGGAGGCCACATCTACGAATTGTATAAATCCAAATCACTTTCTGCCAATGCTATGATTTTATGTCTCAAATCACAGAAGACGAAGAATTATGCAATTATTTTTCTCATATTTGAAATCCTGAAAGGTATGAGCCAGAAATAAAGAAGTTATATATATTTTGTACAGAGACTATAACTTAAAAAATAAGCCAGATCACCCACCTTAGAGGGTCTTTTTCATCTGCTTTAATATACTGTGCTGTACGTGTGTCTTCTTGTATTACTAGATAAGCAAATCCACTGTACACCGTGGCTTTGGTCAATCAAAATGTCTTGTTATGCCAAAGACACAAGTGTAATTTGGTGAACCATCGAGGTTCCGTATATTGTTTTTTCACTCCCGATCACTTCTGGAAGGATTTTAATAAGTCTCCCAATACAACTTCTGTGTTGTTATACTGAGTTTGGAAGTTTCAGCATGTACTAATCTTTAAAAGTTGTTTACCTTTTGGAATTTAACAGAGTGAATACACAGAAATGCCCTGATGGTTCTAGAATCTGTTTAGCTTTAAGCTTGTGGGCACGACCGGGTGTCTGTGTGTGTGGAAGGGATTGCAATTTTTTCTTACAGTTCCAGTTAGAATATGAAAACTTCCTGTTAATAATAAGATGACTCAATACATTTTACAGAAGCTTAACAGATGGATCCTAAGTGTCCATCAGTAAGGAACTAGCTGACTAAAATTTGTCATACTATGGAATTAAATATTAGGCCATTTGAAGAAGGAAGAGGAGGAGGGAGAGGATGAAAAGAATATCTATGTGTACCTTTGGGAATGATCCCAAAATTTGTGGAGAAAAGTGGGGGGAGAGGAGATATGTCCACTCACATACATGGATATAGATATGCTTGTACATGCACATGGAAATGTGAGAATTTAATACAAGAAACCAAAAGCAGTTGCTGCTGAGGAGAAATCTGGAATATATATAGTTAGAGAAAGCCATCCATTTATTTATCTCATTCATACATCACTTTTCCAATAAAAATTTGGATTTTTAATAAAAACAGTATGTCTTTAAAAATCTGGAAATTATTTGCCTCCCTTTTTTGACACATTAATAAGCGAATATGATATTCACATGGATACTTCATGTTTTAATTAAGAAATTAACAGCTATAATACTAGGCTGTTATTACGATTAAAATGAATAGATTTATTATATTCTAGGAATAATTTTTCTTACTAATTTGTCAAATTATCCACTGTTATTAAAACTATCTTCTCTTGGTTTCTAAAACACTGCATTTTTCTTATACCTCTAACCCCTCACATTACTTTGACCTATTTAGTTTCTATTTGTAATTTACCATAAAATAGAAATACTCGTCGAGTAATAATTTATATTCTCTCTCTGTCCAAACACATGCACATGCATAAGCACATGCACGTACAAACTCCCACAATCCTGTAAGGAAGATAATATTACTCCCAATTTATAGGTGAATAAAATGATGCTGACTAGTTAAAAGGACAGTCTGAGATCACATAATTAGTACGTACTGAAGCTATAACACAAACACAGTTCAGTCTGATTTGAGAGGCTATGTTCTCTCATCACACCAGACTGCATCTTCCTTTAATGCTGGCATTTTTCAACATTCTTTGGCTCTCTTACTGTCATCATTTATAATTACCCTTTTAGAAATCTGATCTGCTCTTATGATTTGAATGTCCACTTCTATAGGGATAACACTTAAAGCAATATTTTCAGTTCTGGCATTTCCCACATACATCGCAGTCCCACATTATCAAGTGCACTGACTTTTAATAGTCACATAAGTGGCCACCCATTACGTTCAAAATTATGTCTTAACTAGAACTTATTTCTCTCATCCCAAATTACTGTATGTTTTTGTTTTGTTTTGTTTTAACTATCCTATAATGTCATTTGTTATACAACTATTTCCACTACCAGATAAACATTTTGAAATCATCTTTTTCACTTCATTCTTCACTATAAAATTTAATCTATTATTGAGTTCTTCCACTTCTTTCACATTTGTCACTTCTTGTTCACTTTTGCTTTCAAGATCTTTATTCAAATTATTATCCTTTACATTTTAATTAATGAAATGGTCTTCCTGTTAGTCTTCCTATTTCTAAATTTTGAGTTCAAATTCATGTCTTGTAAAACTACCAATATTTTTGTCAATATTTTTATTGTATTCAAATTTTTATTTTTTGAACACAAAACTTAAGACAGGACTTTTAAATAATAAATGTGATACATTCTAGACACTTTTTAAAGACAGATTTATTAAAGCACATGCCTACAGTTCTGTTATGATGCTTTCTTCACATATTTCTTACCATTTTATTAACACTCTCAACTTGCTAAACAAAGAATCTCTCTATCTGCTTAATTGAAACTTCACTTGAAGGAAATACTGAGGTATCATATAAAGCACACATATAGAATGGTCATTTTTTATATTTGGAAAACACAAGAATTCTGTCTAATCATTTTGGTTTTGTTGTTACATTATCCATACTGAGATCAGCAAAAAGCTAATAGGCAAGATTTCACTTCGGCAATGCAAAGAATAGAAAGCAAAGGTTTTTCAAGAAAAGTAGAGTGGTCAGTTTTGACAGAGGCTCAATGTGGAAAGTTAATGTGAAAACTAAAAATAGTTAACTGGACTTGGAAATCAAGGAGAAATTGGTGCCTTTTAAGAGAATAACCTCACAGGATTTTTATAAGTAGAAACTAGTTGAAATGAAAGAGTAGGGAATGAGCAACTGTAGTCTTGAGTTAGGAGAACAATGGCTTTCAAACCTGGCCATATATTGGAATCACATGGGGAGTTACATAGACAAGAATCAATACCTATGTTCTACTCTTCACCAATTGAATCAGAGTTTCTGAGTTTCTGGGATTGGTTGTCAATATGTTCCCAAAACTCTCCAGGTGTTTCTAATATATAGTCTGGTTTGAAAACTATTGCATAGAATATTCTTTTCAGGAGCTTGACTACCAAAGGAGAGGAAGACAAGAGAAGAAAATAAGAGGTTTGATTATAGGAATTTAAGAGAACCAACACTGGCTGAACTGAGTTGAAAATACTTGAGAATAGGATACAGGTTATAGAAGAAATGAAAATATGAATATCAAAGTCACTGGCAAAAAAAATCATCCCTAAAAAGAGAATGATGAGCAGCTAATCTCTTTGACTAGAGAAAAAAAGATGTGAAAGTGAGTAAAATTGTAATTCTTTTGCTTTTCTTTTTTTATTTGTTATATGATTATAACAAAGGAGATTAAGACAAAGTTGAGGGAATTTGACTGATATCCACAATTTTCCCTGAGATTATATTCACCTTCTGAGGTAATATGAAGGATTTGAAGAGACTGATAAAATTTGAAATATCTTATGTGGGGAAAGGTAAATGATCATGATCATTTTCTGATCAATCCGTCTGAGCATAATAATCTACAACAATATGTAATTTTCTCCAATGGCATTCTAGTATCAAGATATAGGAGAAAAAGAGAGATCTAATACTTGTCGTTAGCAGGAAAAATATAAGACAAGGCTTAAACACAGAATACTGGCATAAATTTGCTTGAAATAGATGATCATTTGAGTAGATGAAAGGTCAAAGTTTCAAATTTGAAATAGTTTTGGATGAAATAACGTCCAAGAATGGTCATGCATACTATAAACCAAGAGCGATCCTATGATGCGAGTTATGGGGAAAAATGAATTTAAGTCAAAGAATTTGAAATTATATCATTTATGTTTATCAACCTAGATATTATCCATGATAAAAGCAAATTTTTGAGTGGAAAAAGTAAATGCCCAATGAGAGAGAGGGAGAAGTGAGATAGAGGAAGAAGAATGAGGAGCGGGTGTGTGAAGGAGAAAGATGAGAGAAGAGAATATGAATAACTCGGGTTCATGATGTCTCTGCCTTCAAATTCTTTCCTTTGTTTTCCTCAGTTTTCAGTTTTGTTCTTTTCCTTCTTCCCTCCTTTCAAAGGCCAATGTTTCCCAAGCTTTTGCTCTTGGCCTCATTTGTCTCCTTTCTTTATAAGGGCCTTAGTGACTCTCTCCTCCCCACATGTGTTCTATTATTACAAATGTTTCCAGAAGACCAACCAAAATGGCGTAGATGATAGAGGCTCTGTTCCTCCCTCTGGTGACCAAAGTTGTGATGGAAACAAGGAGCAGCAGCAAGAAAAAATCACCTGGGATATTGATGAACAAGGCATACAACCAGGGAGAAATCCAAGAAAGCACTCTGCAACGGCGGAAGGTAAGACGGGGTGAGAATGCGGGGCTGTCTATTCTCAGCTGCTGAGTGAGATGGAGGCTGTGGCAGCGGCATAGCACGGCAGAAACCTCTTAAAGGGGCCATGTCCGTGAGTGGATTTTTGTAGTGATGGACCTGCTCGCTCTGAACACCAGTGCCAATTTGGCTGAGTGCAGGGGGGCACCAGGGACTTACAGGGAAACATTGTCAGAGTGAGGGCTGAGGTAAGACTCGCACTGTACAGAAGTGCCGGCACTATCCACTGTTCTCTGTTGAGTCCTCCCCACTCCCATTGCGCTGACATAGCGCCACCATTGTCCTGAGGTCATCAGACTGGATAACAGAGGTCGCTCCGCCCAGAGGATTCCCTGAAACCCTACCTCCCCCAGCTCGTAGCCCCACCCAAGCCACATCCAGGTTTATCCTCAGTGAGTCAGGTGCTTCTTGCTGAGCAGCAACTGGACTTACACTGGAGGCAGCTGGCCTCGGTTTCTGGCATGGCCTTTTGAGGCAACTATAAGCACTGCCTTTGTGGATTGCTTGCTGAAACTTAACAGATGGCCCTGGAGGGGCAGAGGCTTGAGCTAAATTTGTCCTATAGTTGAGCCCTTCTCAGGACTGTGCCACTGGACACCTACTTCACAAATCCACACTAATAAGACTGGGAGACTTTGGAGCTTTGCTTAGTACAGAGAAACAGACACGGAAAGGCATCCAAAATGGGAAGACAATGAAGCAGAAACCATATGAGAGAACAGAACAGAGATCCAAATATAATGGAGTCAAGTGATCTAACAGATGCAGAGTTCAAAACACTAGTTATAAAGATGCTCAATGAACTTTTGGGAAGTGTAGATAAATTCAGTGAGAACTTCAACAAAAGATAAAAAACAAAAGTGGAAATGGAAATTATAAAAGGGAACCAGTCTGAAATGAAGAACATATCTGAGATGAGAAGTATATTAAATGGAATAAACAAAGGAATAAACAGAATGAATAAAGAAAAGGATCAAATGCCTTATCTAGAGGATGGGAAAGCCAAAGACACTCAATCAGAATGGCAAGAGATAAGATGCCAACACTATAAAAATAATTTAAGGAGCATATGAGACACTATTAAAGGTCCAAATATCTGTCTGGTTGGCGTAAATGAAAAAAATCAAGATGTTGAACAGCTGTTTGAAGAAATAATGATGGAAAACTTCCCTAACCTGGTGAAGGAAATGGACATAAAACCCCAGGACTCTCAGAATTCCAAAAATCAGGGATCCAAAGAGGCCCACACCAAGACACATCATAATTAAAATGCGAAAGGTAAATACAAAGAAAGAATATTAAAAGCAGCAAGAGGAAAACAGATAGTTACTTATAAGGGAACACCCATAAGACTGGCAGCTAATTTCTCAAAAGAAACTATGCAGGACAGAAGGGTTTGGCAAAAAAAAAGTATTCAACAGGATGAAGATCTACAAGCAAGAATAATTTATCTAGCAAAGCTAGCATTTAGAGTTGAAGGACAGATAAAGAACTTTCCAGACAAAAAATAAGCTGAAGGAATTTATCACCACCAAGCCCATATTACAGGAAATGTTGGAGGGACTTCTTTAAGAAGAAAAAAACATGTAACAAAAACAGGAATAAAGAATGGTAAAAACTATATTCCTATCAATAATTACCTCAAATGGAAAAGAACTAAAAGGGTGGATGAATGGAAAGGAATACAAGACTCCTACATGTTGTGTATAAGAGACTCACTTCAGATTAAAAGACACAGACTAAAAGGAATGGAATGGAAAAACATGTTGCTTTGATGGACCTAGAAGGTATTTGTCAGACAGAGAAAGATAAATACTATATGATTTTACTTATATACAGAATCTAAGGAATAAAAAGAACAAACTAATCAGAAACAGATTTACAAATATAGTGGACAATTTGGTGATGGACAGAGGGGAGGGAGTTTGAGGGGCTGGGAGAATGGAGTGAAGAGTTAAAGAAGTACAAATTAGTAGCCGATGGTCACAGGGATGGGGAGCACGGCATAGGAAATGCAATTAGCATTAATATGTTGGTTAGGCAATGGGTCAGGGGAGACAGGGAACAATTGGGGGGATCGTTTTACAAACGATATAGATGTCTAACAAATGTATTGTATGCTTGAAACTAATTAAAATTTTAAGGCTAAAATTCTAATAAACTCCTAATAAAACATTTAAAAAATGTTTCCACAATTCACATTTTCTATCTAGACTTGTGCTCTAAGCTTCAGATTCATTTTTAAGTTGTCTAAGTACTTCCAGCAGAGTGGCCCAGATTCAATTGAAACCCATTGTTTCTAACACCAGCTCCTTCACCTAAACTACTTATCTAGTATCATGATTCTTTCCTCTGACTCTCATGGGAATCACTTGTGGAAATTTAAAATTCTGGCACCCATTTTCACAGATGTTGATTTAATTAATCTGGGAGTACTGCCTAGGTATTGGGATTTTTAAAATGTTTAATGAGCCTCTGATTTTCAGGCAAGGTCAAGAAGCACCATAATGAGTTCTAGTATCAAGGTTCTCGAATCTGGCTCCACATTAGAATAACCGAGGGAACAATTTTTAAATACTATTCTAGACCAAACCCCTTATCAATTGAATAGAAATATCTGAGGTTAGATTAGCATCTTTTGAAGCTCCCAGATAGTGCTCATGTATAGCCAAGATTGGGAGCCATTGCTCTAGAAATTCCAATCTCAGTGAATGATATAAAGTTAATAACTTTTATTCATTCAGGCCTGGGAGTCATGATAAACCCTGAATGTGTTCCCACTTTCCTTTTATTCCATTCTCAAATAACCAAGTCTTGTGTATTCTACCTCTATAAAGGATTCCTTGACAATTTTTTCTTAAATGTCTAATAGCTATTTTAAGCTTAACATATATAAAAACAAAGTTTTGATATTGCCAGCCCAAACTATGCTTGCAAAACCCAGAAGATCATTTTGACATTTCTCTTCCTGAAATAGTATTATAGGTTTTAAAACAATCAATATTGTCAATTTGATTAAAGCTGACTTATTTGAATAATATTGATTTTTTCAAAATCTGGTAGGGTAAATTTTTTCATTGGATTTTGTATATCTGTTTCCTCTCAGATTAATCATTAGATAATAATATTTAAGGTTCTAGCACCTTGAGTATACTTATATAAAATGACAGAACAAGAAATTTATAGCAACTGTTTTTGAAAGAAAAGAGCTTATAAATCTGCTAATTCATCTCTTTGTTGTGAGTTAAGAACAGAAATTTTGAACGCCAATGAATTGCCAAAGGCAATTTGACTCTTAGTAAAAAGGAGAAAGACATAATATTACATTGCGAATTGGTCTGAGCTTCCTTGAACTTGAGATGTTTTTATGCCTGCTTGCTATTTATTTTAAGTTTAGAGCAATAAAAGTTATATTGCCCTCTTTGTTGTTAATATTGGTTCATATAATTTCTGAGTATGCCACTGCTTTGTTCTTCAAGAAAAATGAAAACTACCCCAACATGGGTTCCTAACGCAGGTTTTTCAATATCTTTTAAGCCCCGAGTCAATTAATTCAGTCTGCTCTGATAGTGTTGTAGCAGTGACATAGACCAGTCACTGAAGGAAAAAAAACGAATTGTTAATAAGAGAAATATGTGCATGTTTGTGTAAATACCAAGATCTATCATATACAGTGTTTATTTGGTGGTGCTAATATATAATATTTCATTTGCTTACCCTTCCATAAATATGTAAATAGGCAAAGCGAAAGAAAAAAATAAAAATATTCTTCCAGTCACGCGGCCAAAAAGGCCTTATCAATATTAACTTTATAGTTTTCTCATAATTCTGTGTATTTAGGTTTTAGAAATCTGTCTTTTAAATATGATGTTTTTCTTAATGTGAAGTTAATCAACTAAAATAGGTTCATCCCTTTCATTTCATCAGTATCACAAAATGTCTGGGAGCCTGAGTTCTAATGAGGCAGCCATTCCAAACACGTACAGACAAAGCAGTGGTTTCCCTGGCAACGAGCACCATGAAAAAGCTCTTAGAATAGTTATTCCCACCCTTACACATGAGTCCTTTTCATTTCAGTAAAGCTTCCTGTCAGAATGCATTCATCAATGTAATTTACCAACGAAGTTTGAGAGATTAAATCCCTATCCCAAAAGAATTAAAAAATAAAAACGACAACTAAAAATCAACAGCTATACTGGAATTGTACTTGTGTTGTCAAATGATGCTTCAAAGGAAGTAAAGGACATCATAAAATTCCTGAATTCAGTTAACAGCACTTTGAACCTGAGATTAATTTTCATTTGATTTATATCTGAGGGCTTAGAAGGTAGATTGGGAGGAGGGACAAGTGCATTTAATCACTACTTCTAAAAGTATCCTTTATGATCCAAAAGCAATTTTTATTAAATAGTAAAAGTTCATAAAAACTGAAATTGCTATATGTATCAAATTAAGATTTATGGTATCCTTCATAAACTTTAAACTTTTGCTAGTGACGTTTACAAAGAAAAGCAAATTCTAAAAAGGTGATATCTTTTCCACTGATGGAATTAAGTAAAGAGAATTTTGAATGAGGTACTTGAACCTACTTTCTATCTATGTACACAATATACAAAGGCATACAGAATAAGTTATGTAGCATCTTGTGTTATGTAGCATCTCAAGGAAAGAAAAAACACATCTGGAAATAAAAGTTGTTCAATTGAAAGAATGCCTTTGCCCTTCTTTCAGTTGAAAGAATAAAACAATTGCAACACTTTATTTGGCTTTCTTGCTAGAGATAAAATTCTTTTCAGTTTAAAATACACCCCTTATATGTAATACAAAATGAGAATAATACACTTTCAGCATTTCTCAAAATGTTAGCACCCAACAGATAACAGTTTATAGTGCCAGTGATTTACCCTAGACTCTTCATTAAGCGTGCATCTATGCCTGTTTTTCAGTTTGCCTGCTACAGCAAAAGAACATTCATTTTGCCCAGGGCTGTTTCTTTAGAACAGTATCAAAATTACTTTTACTATAGATTAGGTTGAGTTTTAATGCTGAGAACAGTCTATCTCACCTTCATTTTTGACCCATGACACACTTAGACTCATAATAGCATTATGAGATCAAAGCTACATTGCAAAATGAAACACATACACACAAACACACATGATTTCTTAAGAGGTAAGAAAAAGAAATTTACATTGATAGAGGAAACAGGGCATTCTCACTACTTTTTTCACCTGAAGATTGAAAAGGAAACTCATTTCAGTTTGTAACATTGCAGGGATTGCTCCAGACACAAAATGAATCAGGTCTCCTGTTGGATTATGTGGGTGGTATTTCTTCTCTTCCCTAGTGAGAAATTTGTTGCTTACCGCTGTGGCATGCAAACTCAAATATTTTCTTTCTCAGAATGGTTTTAAAAAGCAGGTCCCTATGTTACTGTTGTTTAGGGATAATAAAATCACAAATTTCTTTAACTATCAGAAAGAATGTGGAATAAGATATCAGTATGAAAGAAGTGATGAATTAGGATACAATAGATGAAAACCTCGTTCAATGAATATTCATCAGTTACTTAGA
The DNA here is from genome assembly GCF_000151845.1 of Pteropus vampyrus. Lineage (NCBI taxonomy): Eukaryota > Metazoa > Chordata > Mammalia > Chiroptera > Pteropodidae > Pteropus > Pteropus vampyrus. Next base: position 326,195 of record NW_011889062.1, on the reverse strand, counting down.
ATCTGCATATTATATACGGGCTCTAGGAAAAAATGTAGTCTGTGTGTCGGAATCTCAAAATTTCTTTCTCTTGCTTTATCTTTTCAACATAGAAAGACAGTCCTGTTATCACATTCAGAGAACATATTTTTAAATATTCAAGTCTGTATTTTAGTCTACCCAGTCTGTATTTGTAATTTATATTAGTTATCGAAACTTATAAGAAAAGATAAAAGAGGGTATGGTTCATTTGTTTATTGCAATCCTTTTTTGAAAAAAATGGACAGTCATAATTTTATGCTTACAAGAGATTACATAATTCAAGTGCTTCCATGAAGTGAAGTGCCATAACACACAGTTCTCTACAATTAAACCTACAGTGCAAAACCTCAGCTGAAAATTACTTATAAAACTTCCAATTACAGTTTTACTAGTTTAGATATTCTCTTCACAGTTGAGAAATATAATGCATACAGAAGTTGAGTGTGTTTCTCTGCCTCCAACTACAACATAAAGTTGATCTTCCATGTCATGTTTCTTAAAAGCAACTCTAAAATAAGTTTCATCCAGATCTCCTGAATCATTCTCTTTCTCTAATGGCTTGTTGTATTGTTCCCCAACAGACTGATTGTAAAAGCCCTATTGCACTTAATGTAATTAGGGATTTTTTGAGAAGCAGAGGTTACATCGTTCTCAGTAACTAAAAAAAAAACTACCATCTCCAGAAGTAGAAAAACAAAACAAAATCAAAAAAGAAAAAAAGACGGAAAAGAAAAAAGGATGATTCCTTTTAGAGTTCCAGAAATGAATATAAGTGTTCATATTCTGGTACATTAACAGTTTGTTCCAGTACATTGATATTTTATGTGGAAGCCCTACTCTGCAATTAATATGCCTGATGCAAATTGAAAAACCCATAATCCATCCTTCTCTGTTGGAATGTAAGAGTATATTATTATTGAGAAGCTACAGGATACCAGAGCCATTTTTTAAACTTGAGTGCTCATTACCTTAAATCTGCATATAAAACAGTTTTGCATTCAGACGAGGTAATACATAACGGAATATATTGTGGTGCACATAAAAAAAGTGCTCCGAATAAAAACGACCTGTGGGCTTCCTTTGTAGAAATTTATGCTGTTCCAGGCATTAGGGATTAATGATAGCTAGCAGCCATAGAGGAGGAATGAGCTTTAAAATACTGTGCCTAACTTTCCTGACTACCCCAAGGCTACAAGACAAACTAAATTGTCTAAATCTTCTTAAAGATAAGGACTAGGTATTTATCATTAAGCAAATACAGTATTTGGGGATTGCTTCTGATTTTGTCACATTAGTATTCAGAATATTTTTTACTGCTTTAAAGGAGAAAAGACAACGTTAATGAAAGTATGAGAGAAGAAAGAAAAATGCTTTGTTTCTAACAGCTCAGAGAATCTCTTTCATTGTACTTTGTTTTCAAAATTAGCCATACAGTTGTCCACAGGACATATAATTCTGCTACTGTCTTCCATAATTGACAAAATTCAAGATTTAATGGAAGTTTTATTGTGACTGTGTTAAAGGGAATATTAACCACATGTCACTGAGGAAAGAGATTCAAATGTAATATCTCCTCCAAAATTGAAAGATCCCATGGATATAGGTTTATTTTCCTCATGCATCTCTCCTAAATCTGTTCAATTCACTCTTCAGTTTAATTACTCCCTTCACCACCAACTGAGATCTGGGCCTAGTTAGCATTTTAGCATTTGCCTGGACCTTTCTTAGCTTTCTTCCTAGCCATTATTTAGGACATTTAATGCTTTCTGTCGGCAGTTATCTGTATAAATTATTTTATTTCACTTACCAAGTGATAAAATTCTTGAGACAAGAAGCTGTGTTATATGGCCTGTATCTTCCAAAACAAGTAATCACATTGATTATCACATGATTCACACAAAATAAATTTTAGTTGAAAAATTAGTTTCATAGTTATCCATTTTGGAACACAAATTTTATGTCCAGAAAAAAAAAGGGATTTCTACACATTAAGGCACTTAAGAGTATCATATGATAACCTTCATGGGCAAGCAGTATAGTTGCCACCTGCTGCTCTTCTCCTGTAATAGACTACGATAGAAAAACAGCTAGAGTCTCAGAGAATATCAGAGAAAAGAGACATTTTCAGAACTGTGTATAGTCAAATATCTTTATTTTACTGATACAGAAATTTACATCTGTAAAGTCAATGTGTTCAAGTTCACATGGTAATTTATTTGCAGAGCTAAATTTCTTTATTCTCATTGCTGTGTATTTTTAATTCTATAATGATATAACAATCAAGAAATATATATACACACAAAGTATATATATGTGTGTGTGTGTGTGAATACATATACACAAAGTATATGTATATATGTGTGTATGTATATACACATACAAACACTAGATTTTATGAGAACAACATGTATTTTTATATTTCAGACCATGAAATTTCACAGTCACTCGAGATAGTTTGTTAGGTGAATACCTACACACACACACACACACACACACACACACACACACACAAAACTAACTTTAGCTTTAATAATATAGTACTGATGTTTAACATATTTTTTTCTAATGCAGATGTTCGAAGAGGGCTAAAGAAATCATTTATGTGAAATTTCCTTTTATAAAGTTCATGTTCCTCAAACTGACTAACATGTAATCATTACAAAAAATACTTTAGGAAGAAAGTGAAAATGAGAATTCAAAAACTGAGAAAAAAGAATAAGGTAGAGGAGAAAGATTCTCAAACAGATCAAATTAATTGCATGTGTATGTGTAATCAAAATAAAATGAATGCCATCTGACTTAACTCATACTAAAATGACTCACGATGAAAACTTCTTTTTAATGGCCTTAGACATTTTCACTATGAAAACCTTTGGTTTAAGATACTGCATCTTATGACTTTCTAAAAAGTAAAATTAAAGGAGGAAGGTAGACGATATCCAATTCTACAGGATATTGCAGAGGATCGGGGAGGGGAGAAAGAGGACCTGGAAACAATTGTTGTGAATTACAGCTAAATCTTTTCATTTAGACAGAGTATTCTGAATATAAATAACACTACATGTAACACCAAGGGAAGTTGTGGAATTGCCTTCCCTTGACAATTTTAAAAAATACTACAGCTTTCTAGGCTAGGGTGGCAAGGATAGAGATGTGGACAAGATAAAAATCCTTAACAATTAACGCAAACATTAAATTGTTCTTTCCAATGTGATGATTTCTTTTTCATACAGGCAATCAATTTGTATATTTCATTAACTTGTTTTCAGAATCTCTGTGAATATCATGAGCATGGTTTTAAAGGCAAGTAGTTTTCTGTAGCACTATAAAAATAGTTTACAACAACCAAGGTAGACCGGTGCCATTATGAAATAACTTGTACTCTTTTATTATTTAAATTGTGTGTGTGTATAAATATATATATATATATATGTATAATTCACTGGCATAGAATGCTAATAAATGAGAGGGCTTGAAATGGTGAGTGGCTATTCTTTTTGTTTTTAAATTATTGTGGTAACATTGGTTAATAACATTATTTAAGTTTCAAGTGTGCAATTCTATAATACATCATCTGTGCATTGATCGTGTGCTCATCATCCAAAGTCTAGTCTTCTGTCCCCATATATTTGACACCCTTTCTCCTCTTCTTCCTCCCTCCTCCCTTTTCCCTTTGATAACCATTGTACTGTTGTCTGTGTCTATGTGTTTGTTTTGTCTGTTCTTCTGTTGCTTCCTGTTTTATATCCCACTTATGAGTGAAATAATATGGTTCTTGTCCTTTTCCATCTGGCTTATTTCGCTTAGCATAATACTCTTAAGATCTATGTTGTTGCAAATGACAATATTTCATTCTGTTTTTGGCTGAGTAGTATTCCCTTGTATATATGTACCACTTCTTCTTCATCCAATTATCAAAAGACATTTCCGTTGTTTCCATGTCTTGGCCACCATGAATAATGCTGCTATGAGCATGAGGTACATATATTTTTATGAATAAGTGTTTCAAATTTGGGGGGTAGATACCCAGAAGAGGGATTGCTGAGTCATATGGTAATTCTAAATTTTTTTGGAACCTCCATACTGTCTCCCATAGTGGCTATACCAATTTACATTTCCACTGGTAGTGTACGAGGGTACCTTTTCCCCGACATCCTCTCCAACACTTGTTACTTCTCGTCATTGATAATAGCCATTATAACGGGTGACATCTCATTGTGGTTTTGGTTTTCAAAACTAGTGATGTTGAGCAGTTTTTCATATATCTGTTGGCCATTTGTATTTTTTCTTGGGAAATGTGTCTATTCAGATCCTCTGCTCATTTTTTAATTGGATCGTTTTTTGTTGTTATTGTTGTTGAGTTGTATGAATTCTTTATATATTTTGAATATTAGCCCCCCTGATCAGAGGTATCATTTACAAATATCTTCTCCCATTTGATTAGTTGCCTTTTTGGTTTTTCGATGGTTCTTTTTGAGCAGCTCTTCTTTTTGTACACTGAGAACAAGAGAGTAGGAATGTCATTTACAATAAGAATAGTTAGAATTGAGATATTAAGTAGATTATTTTGACTCTTAGGGTTGTTAGACCCTGTGATATATCACTGTGGGATATTTGGAAGCTTCCTTTGGATATGTTCAATTCTCAAGTAATTTTCTTTTTATGATGTGTATAATCAGATGCTCTTGTAATAGAAAACTGTTTAAATATGATTCTAGGCTCACTTCCAATACCACAATTATTTGGTGAACAAAACTGAAGATAATACATATTTCATTCTTGGTAGATTATACTGTAAAATCGAAGTATTTTTATTTCAGTGGGTATTTCTACCAGTTAAGCTAATGTACATTGTTGAGGTCACTTTGTCTAATTCCTACATCTAAACTCTTTTAATGCCTTGTATATGTAGAAAACACATTGCTTTATGCTTCATCATCATATGATAGCAGGAATATATTCTTCTCTAAGCAAATTTAACATAGAAAATCTAACCTCACCTGGGAAACTGTGTATTCTATATGAAATGACTCTTAAATTTTACCATTGAGATAATATAAAGTATCAAAATGTCAAATCAGACTCATGAATCAGGGATTTATTTACTAATTATTCTGAGGACATAAGAGACTAGGATTATATGCCCAAGGAAAAGCACAGAGAGAACTAGGACTTTCTTGTTTTTTTCAATTGCATCAAAAATACTCTGGTACATTACTTACACAAAATATAAATAGTAAGAACTATGAAACATCTCAGTTTTATCTTCAAATAGGCACATGACATATTTTCCAGGAATCTATACCCCATATTTATATAAGGAATGAGAAGCAACCAGGTATATCCTGCTAAAAAATACCCCATAGATAAGAACTTTGCCACTTGCTAATACCATTAGCTTATTTGCCAGGAAGTCTTCCATTAGCATATTTATCAGTGTATTAGTCTGCTAGCACTGTTATAACAGCATCATGGACTGGGTGGCTTAAACAAGAGAAATTTATTTTGGCATAGTTCTGGAGGCTGAGGGTCCAAGATCAAAGTGTGAGTAGGCTTGGGTTCTCCCAATGCCTCTCTCTGGCTTGCAGGTGACTACCTTCTGTGTTCTCACATGGCCTTTTCTCTATGCCCACCCCGGCCTCTCTTCTTCTTATGAGGAAAACAGTCATACTGGTTTCCGTGTTTATGCATATAACCTCATTTAACCTTTATTACCTCTTTAAAGGCTTTATCTCCAAACACAGTCATACTGGGAATTAGGACTTCGACATATGAATTTGGGGGGAGATACGATTTAGTCCATAAGAATAAAGCTATGACTATTTCCTAGATGTCAACTTTAGGACATCTTTACCTTGGGACAACTTTACCTTGGGCAGCACAACTGCTTCTTATCCCTCAGCTCCTAAATGCCTCAAAGGCCTATAGAATAGAAGGTCTTCGAAAGAACAACTAGGAAATAGAAATAAATAATGAAGGAGAGTAAGAGATAAGCTAAATATTTACAAAGCTGTGTTAAAGTAACAAAAAATGCTTACTACAAAGAATTTGGACATGATATAAAATACTTCATCTATAATGCAAACCTGAACGTATGAGTAGTAAAGGTGTAAAACTTATTTTTTGAGAGTTACCAAAGTATCTCTTCTTCCAAAAAATATATATATTCCAACAAATATATTTCAAATAGTAATTCCTCTGTAATAAAAGAATTCACCATTTTAATCATAGCTTTGAATTAAGCAACTAAATCTTAAACATGTCATAATATAGACTATAACAAAATATGGATTCATACAGTAATCCATTTTACTTTTATACCATGATTAAGTCATTACTTAGACAAGTTATTTCCATAATTAGAACAAATATGTTTTTATTAGCTATTCAAAATCTTAGGTTAGAAAAAGTTATCAAGTAGTTAGCTGCCATTTCTAACTCAGAAATTAGTGTTAGAAAACCAATTCACATACAGATAAATTTTACTAGGTATAGGAAAGCAGATCAGCCATAGATATGGAGTGGAGCATGTAGTGAATGCCCCTAATACACTTTTTTTTTAACCATCAATAATGTATTAAAAAGGTTGATTTAAGCATCTACAATGGTGGCTTACTTCAACCTTGACTCTTGGCTCAATACTGATGGAAGTAAACTGCATAATGATCTCAGAAAGACTGTGCAAGTCAATGAGTTGTTTGTGCATCTTCATCTGAAAATGATCCCAAGTCTTAGAATCTTTCCCACAGGAAGTTTTTCTTATAGTGAATCTTAGAGTCTTGGTAGGCATTGGAACTGGTACTTTCACTTTGAGAATCTTTTCCATTGCACCACCGATTAAGTCAGCACACACCTTCTCCAAAGATTATAGGTTGCAACTGGTTAAAGGAATTCATATTCGGAGAATCGCCACCTCTGGTTCCACAGTTGTCTTTCCAATATCTTTAAAAACCATGGCTGTGGCGTGGCTTCCTAACCAACTTGTTCCTTGGACAGAGCAAACAGCGGTGGCGAATCAGGAGCAGGTCAGGCAGAACCCGGCTTTGCTGCAGCTACGACCATGTCTTCCTCAAAAAGCCCTAAAAGAATTCTTAAGAAAGCAAGATTTAGTGGACACTTCCAGTTGTCCAACCCACATATACTTCTCTTTCTTCACATGAGCCAACTATATTCAGATATCCACCCTATTCCCATATAGTCCCTGTGACTTGGGAGAGGCTGACTTAATTTCCTAGATCCAGATTTGAGTCCTAATTACTCTTAAGGCAATCCTGGTAATCCCTTTCCCATTGCTCATGATAATTTCAGAAAATCAGACATGCCAATCAGTACATGGATTTGTCCAGTAGCTAGCTAGGGATAAGTAGATAGCTCAAATGATCTCAGTTATATTGAAGGGGAAAGACTTTTATTCATAAAAGAGTAGTACCCTTGCCTTTTATTCACTGCATTTGAATGAGAAATCTTGTAGTACTCATTACTCCTGGCAGCCATTTTAAATTGGTGAGGGGAAGCACATGCAGGATGAAGCTGATAAGTGGACTGCAGAGTAGAGAGGCAGAAAGACTGCGGTTCCTTGCTAGCATACAGGAACCACGAATCAACTAGAACTCAACTTCTGCCTTTACTTAATATGTAATCTCTTCATCACTGAGATAGTCTTTCTTTCACTTGTAGAAAGAAAAAAAAGAGGAAAAAGAGAGGAAAGCTATAACAAAAGAAGAACCAAGGATATAAATGACCCGATGAGAAAAGCAATATGATTTTTCTTAGGACTATGTCAGAATTTTAATAAATCCCTAAATTCTTGAAAGAATCAACTTGTTTTATTTTGCAACCAAAATTTTTCAAGTTTGGAGGCTTTCCTATTTTATACCTATTTTAATCTTCCAGGCTTGAAACTTCAAAGTCAGCTTGTACTTTCTGACCTTTCCTCATCACACAACCATTGGAAAATGGTGTGAATTGTGTCACCACAATTCCGTTCATAAAGCATAGTTTTGTTCTAATCTGTTCCATCACCTTATTTCAGATACTTAATCCCTGTCTCTTCTCATGCTAATTCATCTTTTAAAACATCATGGATTACTTGGAACTAATGCTCCATAAATGAAATATAAAATATACTACATAAAAAGATTGGTAAATGGAAAAGAATAGAAAATCCAGAAACAAACACTAAATCTCAAATCAGTGAAAGAAAATGAGTTGCTATTTTGTGGAAAAATAATATGAGTGAACTCATATCTTTTATTGCTTACAATAAAATTATTTTCAGTGTGTTAAAACATTAAATGTAGAAAAAAGAAAATCATAAAGCCTCTAGAAGAAAAGATAGAAAATTTCCTTTATAACCTTGAAGTGATTAAGCTCTAATTATGACTAGAACTTTAGAAACCATAAAATCAAAGATGGTTATGTGTAAACACATTAAAAATAAACTTATTTATGAGAAAGCAATACTGTAAACAGTGAAATTGCGATATTAAGAAACGTTTGCTCCTTATATAGTATAATTTCTCTAATAATTGAAGTATTTTTAGAAACACATGAGCAAAAGTTAAAACCCAATAGAAAAATAGGCAAGCATATAAACAAACAATTCATAGAAAAGTAAAAGCCAGTGACTTTTAAACATATGAAGGATATTTAAATTCACTCATAAAAAACTAATTAAAACTATAATAATATTCTTTCACCTATCAAAATGATATATCAATTGATAACAAACTTCTACAATGTATAGAAAAACATTGCTCCCTTTCATGCAAATCCATGGTTGGAATATAAATTGATACATATCTATCAGTGGCAAATTATTTAAAATGAAAAATGCATATGTGTATTTCCAGTTAATTACAACTTAGGTAAGTTATCCTAAATAACTACGTATGAAATGACTTATCTATAAATGCAGTTATTGCAGAAAAATATTAGCTAAATTCTGGAAACAAGAACATCAATACAGTGTTACTTAATAAGTAAATGAGACTTCCCTTTGATGAACTATTCTGTAACTAAAAAAATAATGAGAATTCTCTTGATATATTAACATGGAAAGCCCTTCTAGAAATATTTTAACGAAAAAGCAAGGTACAGAAAGGACATACCATATGCTGTCAAAAAAAAAAGAAATTAATTTTATTGTTATATCTTATATGTGCATAGAGCATTTAAGACACCAAGAACAGCATTTAGTCACGATAAGCGATGAAAACTGGGCAGACAAGAGACAGGATAGAATGGAGAGTTTTTCTGATTTTGAATCATGTAAATATATCATCTATTCATAAAATAAAATAATGTTCACTTGTTCCCCTACACCTACTAATATCCAAATTCTTTAGCCAGTTCCTGTGGCATTTCTTCTTTCTTGCCCATGCTAAACCACTTATTCATCAAACTCTTCAATACCTTAAATTTACCTAACATTTGTCTACCTATGGGACATTGCACAAATATGCCTTTCAATGTCCTCTCATATTTATCATCACCTGTAGAAACCCTACATATTTTTCATGACACATCTCACATGACAGCTCTTTCAAAAAGCCTCCTCTAATCACCCAAGTAGAAATGATTTTCTCTTATCAAAATCCCTAGTGCACTGTACTCTCTTCTACACATAAGACATTCTTCTCACACATGAGTTCTATCTATTAGCTTTGAAAATCCTTTAGACCAAGAATGCTTTTCGTTCATCTTTATTTTTCAAAGCATTATGTGCAGGATACTAAGCTAGGCACACATTTTTTCAAAATATTTAGTTTAATGAATAAACAATACAAAATGGTAAGTTGTTCCAACTTTTACATTAAATAGCATCAACAGTATTTACACCAACAAACTGATAGCAAAATAAATGATTAAAAAAATGACTTAATGAGATTGCTAATGGAATCTGAAGTAAAGTCTATTAAAAAAAAACCAAACAGAAAAATCAGGAACTAGATTTGCCATCAGTTTTAAAACTGTTGAAATCCAGGGACATTACTGAAGACCTGAGCAAGCCATTGCATTTCTGGTTGCTGTAGCTTATGTTAAATGATGGATTTACAAAGACATGCCTCCTAAAGTTTGATTTTTTCTCCTTAAAAATATGCCAGTATTTTTCTCAAAGAGTGGGCCTGGTTCTATTTGTTTAGTTCCAAATCTATTTTTAATCGATTAACAAATAACATACCTAATATATTATAAAATTAACAAACTACAATGTACTCTAAGATTTCCTGATTCTGCTAATTGTATTGTAATTATATAATAGAATATGATTATGTAAGAGAATATCCTGATTTTAGGAAATACACAACAAATAGGGTTAAAGGGGCATGAGACCTCCAATATACTCACAAATGGTTCAGAAGGGAGAGTACAGCATATGAAATATATTGATGACAGTACATCAAAATGTAATCAAGAGTGAATCTAGATAAAAGGTGTATGGGAGTTCCTTCTACTATTTCGTGTTTTGGAGTCTTCACAATTTTCTTTTTTTTTAATGGCTGAGTCTGTCTATACTACATCTTATTTAACTATTTACCTATTGATGGACATCTAAGTTGCTTTCATATATTGGCTATTGTAAACAATGCAGCAGTTAACATAGGGGTGCATGTATCTTTTCAAATTAGTGTTTTCTTTTTCTTCATATAGATCCAAGAAGTGAAATTGCTGGATTGAACAATAGTTCCATTTTCATTTTTTTTTTTGAGGAATTTCCATACTGTTTTTCATAGTGGCTTCAATAATTTACAACCCCAGCAACAGCGCATGAAGCTTCTCTTTTTCTCTACATCCTCACCAACACTTGTTATTTGTTGTCTTTTTGATATTAGCCATTCTGATAGGTATGAGATGATACCTCATTGTGATCTTGGTTTGCATTTTCCTGATGATTAGTGATGTTGGAGCATCTTTTCACATGACTGCTGGCCATCTGTATGTCTTGGAGAAATATCTATTCAGGTACTCTCCCTAGTTTTTAAATTGGATTGTTTCTTGGATGTTGAGTTTGTGAGTTCTTTATATATTTTGGTTATTAACACCTTATCAGATATATCATTTGAAGATACTATCTTTTCTCCATTGTATATTCTTGCTTCCTTTGTCATAGATTAATTAATAATATCAGCATGGGCTTATTTCTAGGCTCTCTATTCTGTTTCATCGATCAATGTGTCTGTTTTTGTGCCAGTATGATACTGTTCCAATTACTGTAGCTTGTTAGTTTGAAATCAGGGAGCGTGATACCTCCAACTTTGTTCTTTTTCCAAGATTGCTTTTGCCTTAGGAAGTTTTAATGTAACTGTGCATGATAGTATGTTTTATGTATAAACCATTATGTAAATAGAAAACATTTTTAGAAACTTGTTCCCAGAAACTTGTTCCCAGAAAGTGTGGATCTGTTCCTTTAAAAATGGGCTAGATCAATTTTAATTAGAAAACCAGAAGTGGGACAGTTCTAAAATGAAATGCATATATGAAAAAAGTCCCCAAGCCACACATTCCCTGCCTTTGATGGAAACGGAGGTAGAAACCAAAAAGTTGCTTTATAACATAAAACACAATAAATGCACAATAAATTTTATCTGAATCTTCATTCTTCCTCCTGGACTGAGCTTAAGAGAACAAGAAACATGTCCATGGTGTACCCAGTTCTTAGCACAAAGCCTCGCTCATAGTAGCTGCACAGTAAATCTTTATAAAACTGATGAATCAGCATTTCTCTGGCCTGCCATTGCCCTGTATATGGAAAATCTATAAAATGCCACCAACTCTAGAAGATGCTCACATCTTCCTGGGAAAGAAAATAAAGATTACGGTGGTAGGAAGCCCTGTGATTCTCAGTAGTGATAAATAACTCAAGACAACAGAGGAGCAAATCTGGAAGACTCCATGATAATTTTTATTCACAGTCAACTGCTTATTAAAAGCATTTCAGGGTTTGACTTCCTCTGAGGCCTTTACATATTTACTCTACAACAAAGGATAAATTATTTACTCTTGATTTGGGCACATGTCAAAAAGCAGAATGGGAATTAAATGAATAGTTACGTTTCAATTGTGGCCACTGTGTAGTAGTATATCGTAATTCTCAAAGGTTTGGTCCCAAGCTACTCATGCAGGTTCACCCTTTGCCAACCTCTTACAATCTTTCTGTCAGCATTTTGAATGCTACTGATTCTGTGAGTAATATTTGCAATAGAGGTCAGACAGGCCAGTAAGTTCAGCATGCCCTCTTACTCTTGAATTGCCCTTCTTTTATGGCTTTTCACTATGAGTTCATGTGTCATAGCCTCTACATCCCAAACTGCAGTAAGCAAATTCCAATCCTGATTAAAGGAGAAAGAAGCAAATCCTAATGGACTGTTTGTTGCTAGCTTGTTTTCACTATGGGTCTAGAGCAAGCTGAAATCAGCGGGTATAAATAAAAGAAAGTCCTCTTTCAATAACATACATACTCAAACTTTCAGATTCTTAGTTTAAATACAGTCTTTTGTTGTTGCTAGTACTGCATTGTTAGCGGAGGAGCGATATGCCTATAGCTGTCAGAACTATTACCATCTCTAGCAATGCCTATTCTGGGGCTTTTCCTATAGCTTATTCCATCTATGGTGGGCTCAGTAAAATTAGAGTGGGCACAAAGCTAGTAAGAGCTCAGGCCAGCAGAGTCTGTCTCATTAATAATCTCTGTAAATACTTCAGATCATTGCTGTTACAGGTTATTGCTGCTAATACCCCAGAATGCAAATAGAGACCTGTGCTGCCTTCACTGTAGATACACAGTAACCCACTTCCAACGATGAAGGAAATGAAAATTCTTTTGCTGTTGATCTTCTAGAGTGAAATGGCCTGAAAATCAGTGGTAGGATAGGTTTTCCTTCTTTCTCTAAACTTTAATCTAGGGATGATGACAGTGATGATGATATTTCATTTATAATTAGAGTAAGAAAGGAAAGCAAAACAAGATATAAAGAGTGAATGACTAAAGTATTTGTAGCAGCCTTACTGTTTTTGGTTTTTAAAATATTTCACTGTTTTTCTTGGCAGCTGCAGTTGTTACAGTGCACTTAGTTGCACTGAAACATGTTAACAAAGATAAAATTAATAGACTTAAGCAATATGTATTTCTGTGATATCATTAATAATATGCTTCAGAATTCTAAAGTAAATGTATTTTTATTCTTCCAACACATTGGGATTGGAATTGGAGTCATGTCAAGATGTTCCCACTATCAAAGACATGAGGAGGTTAAAATGACTCTATGTAGAGTCGTAACCTCAGGAGAAAAAGAACAAGGAAGTAATAGAAAATAAACGGCCAGTATTTTTTCCCAATTGTTTGTATGATAAGATTATAATGTACTGGTTTCAATGCAGAAAGTATAGGTAAATAATATGTACTCAGTGCATTGGTAGACAAAGCACTAAGCACATATGTTGTAAGAGATTCAATATCTTTTTCTTTCCTCTATATCCTCTACCTAACAAGATTTAAATCAGAGACTTCAGATGTCTATGTGACTTGAGTACAATTTCCTTTTCCTTTTTTTATTTTTTTTATTTTTTATTTTTGCCTGAGACTGAAAGAGTGCAAAAAAATAAATGTATTTTTCTGGGTAATTTAAAATAAGTTATACAAAACATAAAGAGGAAAATGATGGCATGAATTTGAAAACTAAAGTTTCCTAGACAGAATCTTTCACTTACCAAGATAATGATTCATTTCTGATTGGGAACAATTAAAAGTATGAATAAATGAAAAGTTGTCTTAATGGTATAAAAACAAATAGCCTTCATGAATTATCTTATTTACTTCACATAATTACTATAATTTGTACAAAATCTAAATTAGAGTGTAATTATTTTCTCTACAAAGGAATCAAAATAGAATTTTTTTTTTAATTAAGAGATAGAGCACATAAAGTTATTCTATGGCCATGTACTTTATTTTTTTGTGGTCAAACACTGAGTAGCCAAAAAATAATAATAATAATAATAATTAAAATTTAACAACCAAACAAGCATTTGTAACAAAAGTGGATACAAAAAACAAGCATTCCTCTTGCATTTATAATTATAGTGCTTTATAATATTTATAAAATACTTTTGTAAATGTTTATGAAAGTATATTGCCTTTTATTCTCACAGAGATTCTGTGAGCTGGGCAGAGAAGCTGTTTTTGTCCCCATCTTACCTCTATAAAAAAATGAGCCTCAGAAGAAATGTGCTCCCCAGAATTATGTAATGATTATGGGTCAGAGACGACATATCCCATATCTTTCTTTTTCTTTTTTATCTTTTTTTTTTTTTTTGTCCAACTGTACTCTCACTCTTAGGCATACTTATTTTATTTCACTGTTCATAGCTTTTATATTTCTATTCTTATAGCAAAGTAGTTTCCAAACTTCATTTTTGGGGAATAAAAATGAGGATTTGGAAAATACCATTTGCCGCTGCTTCATCACTGGCTGTGTGATAGTTCAGAAAAGTGCACTGAGTATATCTGTCATAGGTTCTTCTTATAGGAAACAATTATGAATCCTAGATTAATCAATAATGTATCAGATTCTTGAAATGTTAAAATTATTCAAATAAATTTGCATAAGTGGTAGTAACTTAAAAAGGAAATAGACACCAGAAATTTGGAAAGCATGAAAGTTTTAAAGTAGACTAAGCTTTCTCTAATAAGATGGAAAACTAACATGATAGGTGCTTCCTTCCATGAATACAACTCTGGAAATGTCACAAAAATAAGAGGAAGGCTGATGCAGTGAATACTAAAATGATGAGAAGCTCTTAGAATTATCAACTACAGTGAGGTCTGTGAGTGGAGTAGAAAGAGCAGCAGCAAGCAGAAATGTGAGCTCTAAGGATATCAGAATAAACCAGACAGAGGTTTTTAGTTGTACCAATTTCTTTTCCTTGCATTCATTTTTTTTTCCTGCTCATTAGAAATTTAGAGTACCTACTATATGCAGAGTATTATTCTAAGTGATGAGAATACAATAGAGTGATTGGAGTGGGAGAGAGAGTAGGGGGAAATAGGAATAAAAAATAGAGATGAAATATTAGGTCAAGAAAAAAACAATTAAGTCAAATAAATCCAGAAATATACATGCTATCCACCACGGTAAGAATGTACTTTAACAAAAGTATGACTAACTCAATTCTTGAATGAATGAAGATCAGCAAGACTAGGGAAAGCTTGAAGTATATCATAGAAGTAACCATCTCCTTAAACTCCCAATTACCTCACTTCCTTTATTCTTGGCAAAAGGATTCATATTTATTTTATTGAGACCACATATGACCATCTGTGGAGAGCTCCCTCCCATACCTACCCATAGTTCTTCCTATCTCACATTTTCCTACATTTGGTTATCATTCATCTTTGAATTTTCAAGAGACTTATTATCCAGACTAACCTTCTTACCAGAACTTTACATCTAATCTCCTTTCATCTTCAACACCAAATCTTTGCCTAGCAACTTTAAGCTGCTAATTTTTCATGGTTTCTTCTTTACTAACTGCAGATGTGTGTACGTGTATTACAGACTTCAGTTGATATGGCTACCATTTCATACTCTTACCTTCTTTCATTAAAAATCTTTCCTAACTCCCTAATTTAATAATTTATGTACAATTATGTCCTCTCTGTATTTTCTTCTCAAAATATCATTAATAACATACTAGGAAATAAGCTATTTCTTCCCTAATTGTAAAGTCCCATTAGCCTCCATTGGATTTGTGTCTCTATATGAATCAGCACTTCAGGAAGGAAATACTACATGATGGTTAAGAGCAAAGTCTCTAAAATCAGACAAGGTAAATTCAAATCTCAACCTTACCACTTATTAGCTGTGCAAATTGGCTCCAACTTTCATGCCAGGTGCAATGGGTAAATGATAAATTCTCTGTCTCTTTATGTCAAAGGTACCACTGTTAGTCTGATTCAGAATTTGGAGTTAGACTTGTTCATTTCCTTGGTTTCCCATATCTGTTTAATATCTGTTTATATACTTAAATTCTTTATTTCGATGATTTCTCAAATACATTTCTACTTTCTTTACCTACTATGGCCCTTATATGTAAAAGTTGAAAGTGAAGGTGAAGGTAAAGGACCAAGAAGACAGATGATTTCTTTTTGGATACCCAATACAAGTTATTGTTTCATGACTCTCCTTTTGTAGGTTAGTTCATTTTTTTTTTCAGCAATTTTTAATCATCCTTTCTCTTTCCACTTATTTATAGAACAAAGTCCAAATTGCTTAGTCTAATATTCTAGACCCTACATAATTTGTCCTGACTATTAACTTCTTGTCATATCTTCAGATGTTCTGAAGTGATCCCATTCTTCTAACTTAAACATTCTGTTAACCTCTGAATGTCTACTATAATCCCTTCACTATAAATTTACATTTGATATTTAAATTATCTATAATGCGTCCCTTCCTCTTCCTCCTACAATCAACTTCCAAGGCCACATTTAAACTTCACTTCCTCTATGACCCTTTTTTTGATCACGATAGCTCCCAGTGGCATCTTCCTCGTGGAAGATTTCCAGTGTCTATTGCACAGCACTGTTCTGCAAGTTACCTTTTTTGTGTCTATGTTTCTTATAGACCTGAATACTAAGTGACCTGAAGGTAAAGACTCTACATGCTACCTTTTCTGATCACATAGAACACTTGATAAAGAACTGTGCCCATATCAATTCTATAAAATATGGAGTATTTTCTTTCCAGCTTCAAAATGAGTGACTATATGTTGATATATCTTCTTCAATTTTATTAGTGAACTTATATTTACAAATATTTATTAAAGGCATCTTTAGTTTCTCTTCATATCTTTGACTCATTCTGTGGTAAATTGGAGTACAAAGGGATAGCAGCAGTGCTGCCCTGAGACACAAGGGAAGAGGGGCTCATGTTCTAGGCCCCACCCGTTAGAGTGCAGCCCTCCTTCCCTCATTCCACCATGGCCTGAGGAATCCACAAAGCAAAGGAACATGTTCACATGAATCAAGAGGCATATCCATGCCTCTCTGTCGATGTCAGTGTACAGTACTCAAGACTCTAACCCTCAGTAGGAAAAGTTTTTAAAAATATCCTGTTTGCTTTCGGGATCTATTCAAGCCTCACCCCAAGTCTGCCTTTCTGGTGGGCTTGTGTGCTAACTGAGGGGAAGCTGAAGAGTAGGCCATAATATCTTCTTGAATGTATACAAAGCCCTTCATCATGCAACATGGAGATAGTGGTGGGAAGAGAATGGAGACAGATTGCAGGCATAGGCTCTTTTTGTCACCCCCACATTACTGCGTGGAACTAAGTGGTCCAAAAAGTCAGGATTTCAACTTGGCTTTCCAAGTTGTATTTATCAATGTAGGATGACAGATTATGCTTGATCTTACAATTTTTAAACTTGATTTATGTCTTTTAAATATTTAGGTATGTGATATGTGGGCCTAAATTTATACTACTTCCCCAGGTCCCCCAAATGCTGTGGGCAGGCCATGATAGCTAATTTCTTTTTTTCCAAGTGGACATTAATATTATAAAAAACATTTTTTTGTCTTTAATAGAGTCAAGTGTAGTATCTTGTTTTATCTATTAACTCTGTTAAAGGCCTTTTCCTTCTGCTAGTGTAAGAGTAGACTCAGGTTTGGAAGCAATTTGGTTTTTCATGGCATTTGATCCTTGCGACATATCAAGATTTATTTAGGAATAGGTGGACATTTACTTAATATTATTTATAAATAACTTCCTTTCCCTTAACTCCCAAACTGAAAAATAGAAAAAAAAAAAACTAGGGAAAATTGCCCACATTATAAAATTCTTACATTTTAGCTATTTCTGTGTGAAAATAATGTAAATTTCCAGCCTTGTAATTTATACAGTGAAAGCATAGTCCCAAACTTTATACCATTCAGCAACGCCTGCTGTTCTCCACGTGTATTCATGTATCATTGCCCTCATTTAAAAAACTCTGACCATTTCTAGAAAAGTGAAAAATGACCTAGTCATTACATTTTGTTCTTGGAAGTAGGGATTATATTTAATACAATATAAATGGTTAGGCAGAGATTTCTTTTATACTATTTTTATCATTTTTTTAACACTTCTGACTTACTGAAATCCAGCCTATATTTAATACATTTTAAACATTTGTATGTTTAGTATAGCAATATCTCCTTAGAGGCAGCTTGATTGGATTTGGATTTTGAAAGTCACTGAAGAAGGTAGAGAAAAAATGAAATGAGGATTAGGTACTGTTTCTGAGTATGAATAGTCTAATTTTAAAGTAGCATGCAAAGTGCTACACAAGTAATTCACCACCAAGTAAAAATTATAAATGTAAAAATCCTCACATCGAACTTAGAAAAAATTCCCACCGTTGTCAAAATCTTGTCTTACTGGCATATTCATAAAGTAATATTGTTCATTTATCTCTTTCAGCAACCATTTAGTTTATTTTAATTAATATGCATGCAAATTACAATGAGAACTTTTCACAAAGTTATATTATCATTTTCTGCCTTTTTTTAAAGTTTCTATCTTACTTTTTATCTTACTTGGCATTTTTCCAAGCTGTCTAATACCTGTAAAATTCTGTATGTTTATTCCCCCACCCTTGCACTTGAGTACAGTTCTCTCAAAAAGAATGAGTTATCAGAAAAGCAAGATGTAAAGAGTGTTCTAAGAAATATATATGCATAAGAGAGAGAGAAAGAGGAAACAACCTAGGGAAAATTATAACTATATTAAACATACAAGGTGCATGCATATATTACTATAACTATTTCTTTATATGTTTGTACATATATGAATGTACATATTATTCATAAATACAAATTATAAAATCACAAAATGAAACACATGGTGATTTATAAAATTTTACAGGATTTTGT
>NW_011889062.1:304986-306334 GCF_000151845.1 Pteropus vampyrus | reverse complement strand
TGCATGCAAATTACAATGAGAACTTTTCACAAAGTTATATTATCATTTTCTGCCTTTTTTTAAAGTTTCTATCTTACTTTTTATCTTACTTGGCAATTTTCCAAGCTGTCTAATACCTGTAAAATTCTGTATGTTTATTCCCCCACCCTTGCACTTGAGTACAGTACTCTCAAAAAGAATGAGTTATCAGAAAAGCAAGATGTAAAGAGTGTTCTAAGAAATATATATGCATAAGAGAGAGAGAGAGAGAGAGAGAGGAAACAACCTAGGGAAAATTATAACTATATTAAGCATACAAGGTGCATGCATATATTACTATAACTATTTCTTTATTTCTATATGTATGTACATATATGAATGTACATATTATTCATAAATACAAATTATAAAATCACAAAATGAAACACATGGTGATTTATAAAATTTTACAGGATTTTGTTAAAAATAGGCTATTTAAAGTAGCTATTTTAGTACACAAAATATCAATGAAACAAAATACATAAACTAACTTTTGTACAGCCTTAGATGCAATCTTTTCTAATGTCTTTAAAGAAATAATGTATGTTAAAAGAAGTAATGTAAAACTTAAAATTATTAGGTCATAAAACTCATGATTAAAAATATTTAAAAATCCATAACAACCTGTAGTGTCATAATTATTGTTATTTTTTATTCAGTATATAATTTTATGAGCAAATTTAAATTATTTAAATAATTAGCTGCAGTTTATTCAGTGAGTAGACAATGAAAATTCGTGGAAGTATAAAGCATCTTTTAAAGTGTTTTGAGAAAAGCAACCTAAATATGATATAAGATCGATAAGAGAATTACAGCATATCCATTCAATAATTGATATCAGTATAGAAACCTATGATTTAACTCCTATCAATTGGACAAAAAAAGTTTTATTTTCATTCTTCTGCTCATTGTGATATTTCTGTTCAGGTAGCATACGTACAGTCATTTGGCTTGAAATCATTTGACCCTTCTTAACAGTAATGTCCACATGCATCTTCTTTCATGGTAAGCGGATATTAATGAATTTAAAAACCATATAGTGATATATTTGTGTGTGTGTGTCTGTGTGTGTGTGTGCGTGTGTGTGTGTGTGTGTGTGTGTGGACAAGACCAAATATTGCAAGTTAATTAATAATATGTTTTCTGTGGTGAGAGGTCAGCACCACAAGATTTATATTAGAATTGAATAGCTTTTATATCTGTGATCTGCAAATCCCAATGATTTTCTGTGAACATTTAAAAGTCTGATCATTTTGGAATTTAGTTGGGAATAAACATTACAAATAGAATTCCAAGATTCCTTAAAAGGAATGTGCAAATCATGAAAATA
>NW_011889062.1:292966-304936 GCF_000151845.1 Pteropus vampyrus | reverse complement strand
TCTTCTGCTCATTGTGATATTTCTGTTCAGGTAGCATACGTACAGTCATTTGGCTTGAAATCATTTGACCCTTCTTAACAGTAATGTCCACATGCATCTTCTTTCATGGTAAGCGGATATTAATGAATTTAAAAACCATATAGTGATATATTTGTGTGTGTGTGTCTGTGTGTGTGTGTGCGTGTGTGTGTGTGTGTGTGTGTGTGGACAAGACCAAATATTGCAAGTTAATTAATAATATGTTTTCTGTGGTGAGAGGTCAGCACCACAAGATTTATATTAGAATTGAATAGCTTTTATATCTGTGATCTGCAAATCCCAATGATTTTCTGTGAACATTTAAAAGTCTGATCATTTTGGAATTTAGTTGGGAATAAACATTACAAATAGAATTCCAAGATTCCTTAAAAGGAATGTGCAAATCATGAAAATATTTTATTAAAAAAAATTCAATTGAAAATGAAATATGAAAAGATTCAAAAATTTGCCACTGTTATGAATAATTTTACAGATATAATAAAGTCCATTTTCTAAATATTCCCACATTCTTGAAGTGGAAGATAATGTGGTAACATTGTCTAATAAATATTACCTGATGAGCGTTAGCAAAATGAATATTCTCTGTACCAGGTGAATATACTTCTTGGCCTTTCCATTAAAGAGGCATAGTACAATAAACTCCCTATGAGGACAACAGAAATAGATCCATTTTGACTTGAAAATTTTATATGCATATAGGTATTTTTGATAATTTTGTACCTCTAGTGGGTATAATCTTTTTTACTTATGTTTATAAAGTAGATTCACTCAGCAAAAGAGCATTCAGTACTAAAAGAGGAGTAAGAAATTCATGGCAGAGTTGTATCTCCCTGAAATACCAGGGTTTTAAAGTTTGATCTTCTTTCGACTTTTTCCACATTTATTTATTTTCATCTACCTTTTTCTCTTTGGTTAATGATTATCAATCATAGTCTTAATATCTGAATGGTGTAGAGAAAAGAGAATATTCAGTAATATTCTAGAAATAGGGTGATTTTGTAGATTGAAGACTCAAGATTACTTGGTATCATGAATGCAAAACTTTTCAGAGATAACTCTGGTTTCTAAAGTATCTAACATAAACCCTGTATTGTTCCCCATGCTCTTTCATCATTGGACTTATTCAATTACAAAGCTTATATCTTTCGTGAATGGCTTCACTCATTTTTATAAACACAATCTCTTATTTTTCTATCATTCTTCCTTTCATATCAAACTGTTAGTCTATTGATTATTGATTGTATTTCTGTTAAGGTTTTTGTTAACCATCAATTTACTTCTGGACTTCATGGTTTTAGATGAGATATCTACTGTCATTCAAATTGTTTTTCTCCTATAAGTATTGTTTTATTCTCACCGCTTTCAAGATTTTTTTCTGTTTTTAAAGTTAGATACTTGTTTGTTTTGTTTTAGTATGAGTATCTTTGGGTTTATCCTTTTGAGGTTTGCTCAGTTCTTGAATCTTGGTTTGTCACTTGCAAAACTTGAAAAATCTTTGGTCATTATTTCTTCAAATATTGTTTTAGCCCTACTGCCTTTTTCCTTTCTTTCTGACTCCAATGACAAAAATGTTAGATTTTTTGTTACAGTCCCATAGACTCTTGAAACTCTGTTGCTTATTTGTTTGTTTATTTTTGTTCTCAGTCTATTTTCTCTTCTTCAGATTAGGTGATTTGTTCTATTTTCAAGTTGACTTATTCTTTCCTCTCTTTTCTCCATTCTGCTATTGAGAATATTGAAGTCTTAAAAGTTTCAGTTCCAAATTTCTACTTTGCTCTTTGTGTCTTCTATTTCTTTGTAAATATTTTCATTTGTTTTATTTGTTTCAAGGATATTCATAATTGCTCATTAAAATAGTCTTATGATGGTGGCTGTAAAATCTTAGTAGGATAAATCTAATACATGTGTCATCTCCATGTTGGCATGTGTTATCTTCTCATTGAAAATGTGATTTTTCTGCTTCTTGGTATGCTGAGTAATCTTCACTGTATCTACGGCATTGTGAAAATGATGTTATGAGACTCCATATTTTATTTAGATTTTGGTTAGTAAATTTCCTCTGATATGGGGGCTGCCTTATTATTGCTAAGTGGGGTAAAAGTCCAGGTTCCTATTCAACCTCTTTTGTAGAGTAGGGCTTCCTGTGTGTGCACTCTGTAATGCCTTCACTGAAGGGAGGGCATGTATCAGGAGACTTTGGACTTTGTTACCACTAGATGATGGTGGAAATTCCAGTTTCTCACTTGATCTCCTTTCATACCATCGTGATGGAGAACTATAGGAGCATACTGTTACCACTAGGTAGAAAAAGAGTTCTGCATTCATATTAGACCTTCTCTGATAACACTCAGGCAGAGATCAAAGGCAAGGTCTAGATTTTTGATTTGTTTGTTTGTTTATTATGCATTACCAAATAGAATAGCTTTGCCTAAATATATGCTAAACTACAAAAAAAACCCCACTGAAGATGTGTAATTAAAGTTATGCTGTATATTTATAGGTCATTTTCACAGATGCACTCAGTGTGTGGTTTAAAAGGGAAATTAAAAGTTTAATCCTAGCCATCATGCTAGAGGAACTTAAAATTTAAAGAACTCTGTCATCAAAAATAACAAAAGCTCTATTCAAAATTTCAAGTCTTTTTTATTGCATAATATAAAATTTTAATTTTCTCTTGCTTTTCAGTAAATATTTAGACCTCTGTTTCTAAATTTGAACATAATTATGATTACCATTTTATTAATCCCAGTGGTATTGGTACTACTGAGATTACATTTACATTATGAAAACATGAATTTCAAACAATGATTTATTTTTTCTTCTTCAAAATTTATCAAAAGCTATCTGTTCTAAAGCACCTTATAAAATACAATACACAAATTGGACAAAATACAGACAGGAAATGGGGAAATTTTTTTTCCTAAGCAACTGTACTGGTAAAGTGGAGATACAATATCTTCTCTCTATTGAGTGGATTTACTGAGGGTCAGTGCATGTAGTAGTCAATAGAATAAAAACCAATAAAATACAATAGAGGAATAGAATGAAAATATCCACGGGTCAAGTACCAAGTCTGCCGATGTTGGCTGATATTTCTTTTTCATTTTTTAACACGTGTGAAGGCACACGTATATATAGTGGTTTTCGTTGTAATTTTCATTTTCAGTTTTCCTATTTTTACCCAGTTTCCTTCTCTTATGCCCTCTCACCGTTTTTATTATGTGCTGAATTCTGCCTTCACCAGTGGTTAGCATATATACGCTTAATATATTAATCTGATTATTTGTCCTCCCGGTAAACAATATGATAACATTTTTGAAAGGCAATATGGTATTTTGTGTAATGTTTATTCCTACATTTGTCTAGAGCTTAATTCAACCTATAAGTTTATTTTAGCAAACTAATAACAAATATTGCCATGTATTTAACTGTTTATTGTAGCATCAACACAAGAGAGCAAATAAAACTTAGGAAGCCTATACATTCTACCACTTTAAGGTATCTATGCAGATCATTATGTATTCTTCACCACAGGTTAGTTGCTTAGCAACCAAAGAAGTAGAGAACTACTAATTGAAAGTATTCGCTATTGCTGGCAACGCTTGCTTTAGGACATTGAACTTAGAAATAGCAGAGACTGCGTCAGATAAAAATGTTTCAGGGGATGAAAGAAAACTAATTGCAATATTATCTTACTAAAAATGGTTATTATTTACATATATGGTAAATTTTTTTACAAAATATTTTTCTGTATTTTTTCTTGTGAAAATTGTCATTAAAATTAATTTTACCCTTAAAAATCATCTACACAGAGTAAAAATTATACATTTATTGAAAAGAAAAATAAGACAAAATAGAAGACAAAGGAGGAAGAGAAGAGGAGGAGGAAGGAGAAGAAGCAGAAATAGCACTAAGATCCAGGTTCCTTGAGATAAAAATATTTATATGGAGTTTTCTGAATGCATATTATATTTCATAAAACAAAGGAGGAAGAAGAGGAAGGTAGAAAGAAAAGGAAAGAGAAGAGAAATAAAGCCAAATACATAGAGGAAAGAAAGTTAAAAAAAAAAGTAACAACACTATAAGTTTAAAGTTAAAAAAAAAAGTAACAACACTATAAGTTTATTCAAAACATTAACTTTAGTAGGTCAAGCCCTCTAATATAGATGTTAAATAAAAACAGGATTATTTTTTCTTCTCTCCATGTAACATACAATTTGCATGTGCATGGAAAATAGATGAGTGATCATTGTGTGCCCACCTGCATTTAAGAGAAAACACTAGGTCAGAGAAAGAGAAGATGTCCTTCACAAGACCAAGACTAAGTTACCAAGGTGGCTCTTTTCTCCTGTTAGCTTATTCACTGTAAGGAATCTGACATAATTCTATATTTATAGATTTACTCTCACTTTGTCATTCTTTCATACTCCACAGCCATATTTGAATAACTGTGTGTGTTTGCATGTGTTATTTGAATAACTGGTTTTGGTAAGAATTTATTTATAGCAATAGTTGTTACTTGTATCATTAAGCCAATTATATCTAGTAGTGGCTGGAAAACATTAATTAGAGTCTAATCATCTTGTAGTTAACACTGCATCTTATGTGAATTACAGTTATAAAAAAATATCAATATATAGGTAAATGTTTAAAACCACAACTGATCAGAATTTAATTGTTAATATTTAGATGCTATTTCAAGATCATGTCAGATCAGTATGATCAGTTGTCTGTAGTTATCTGAAGATACAGGTGGCTAAATAAGAAATGCTCTTAGTCTATATTGTACTTATGATATAACTCTTTAAAATAAATCCTAGAAATTAGGTTGTCATTTGTCTCTTTACCATAAGAGCTAAGTAAAGAACATGCTAAAATTCCAGTTCAACTCTTTCTATTCTGGATATACTTGTGCAGAATTTTAA
Source organism: Pteropus vampyrus (assembly GCF_000151845.1). Taxonomy (NCBI): domain Eukaryota; kingdom Metazoa; phylum Chordata; class Mammalia; order Chiroptera; family Pteropodidae; genus Pteropus; species Pteropus vampyrus. Next base: position 299,972 of record NW_011889062.1, on the reverse strand, counting down.
TATAACTTTCTACTTGGATGTTTATGAACAGTAGCCTTATTTACTTATGGATGGCTTAAATTCTCTCCAACTCCCCACAGAGATTTAAAGTTAATAGAAGACAGCCTTGAAAAAGGTACAGAAAAGTTGATCAGAATTCTTCATTGGTGAAAAGAAGTCAGCATGCTAATTGACGTTCTATTTATAATCTGTTTTGTCTATCCTTGTTTTAAAGATATAGATGTCTAACCAATGTACTGTATACTGGAAACTAATTAAAATAAATAAATAAGAATGCAAAAAAGATAAATACTTGAAGATAGTACTAGATGATTACAGTTTTCTAAGCCTTTTTAGGCCTAGGACAGGAACTTGTACAATGTCACTTCTGCTGCATTCTCTTGGTTCAAAGAACTCATAAGGCTAACCTACGTTCAGATTGGGAGGCCACTCAAGGACATGAATTCAAGAGACATGATTCATTGGGGCCATTTGGTAATAATATGTGTTAAGGTTAAAATTTGTTGAAATATAACCTGTATGTAAAAGCAATACATTCTATACTTGGTTCTTAACATTTGTCACAACAAATTACCACAAACTTAGTGGCTTAAAAAGTAACACATTTATTTTCTTGCAATTCTGGAGGCCAGTGGTCTGGTCTAAGTGCAGTGCTGGGTCCTACTGGAGGCTCTGAGAGAGAATGCATTCCTTGCTATTAGCAATTTGGTGTTTCTTGACTTAAATCTCTGCCTCTGTCTTCACATAACCTCCTTTTATCTCTCTGTCTACTGTCTCTTATAAGAACACTCATCATTGAATTTAGGATTCATGATAGTCCAGGATGATTGCACCTTAGATCCTTACCTTATACATACCTTCAAAAACCTTATTCTAAATAAGGTCATATTGTGAGGTTCTAAGTAGACATAACTTTTGGGGGAATACAGTCAAGCCATTACAATTCTCTGTCAAACTGTATAATTTCCCCCTATGCTTTTTCAGTAATCTCTACTACAGATAACTTGGATTTGAAAAATTTCATGTCCACACATAACTTAGAGCAGTATTTCCGAAAACATTCTTAAGGAAACCTTTTCTAAGAGTTCTATGAATAAACAGTTTCTTAGTCACATAATTTTGGAAAGTACTACTTAAAATTAATACCTCCTGAGATTTAACAGCCCCTGCATAAGTAAGTTGACACTCCTTTCAGTGTTTGCTTTAAAAACAATAGCTCTGCTGTTTTTGAAGAGAACCAAAAGTTTGGCACCCTGAAGCTGCTTTTTGGGATATTGATTTTAAGCTGTTTATTAAGAAGCAAGACTCGGGAAGAACCTTTGACTCTCCTCCTTTTTCTGCCCAAGATTCAAACAGAGAAACCTGCTTTAGGAAGGGAGCCTTGGCTTACTCACCTTAAGAATTTTCATCCCAGCACTAGTCAGGAAGACCAGCTTGTTATCTCGGTACAACTGTGTCCCATGATTACTGAGTTGCCCAGCAAGAATTTGCCGGCCATGTATGATCTCTTCTTCAACTACCTGTAAATCGCCCATTCTCACTTCTGAAATCTAATACTCCACAATCCCCATCCCACCTTTCTCTGTCCAAAATTTCTTATATACCCAATGTTGCCTCACCGTCTTTGGAATTTTCATGCTTATGTGAACCCCTCATGTGTATGTATTAAAGTTTGATTTTCTCCTGTTAATCTGTCTCTATTAATTTGAATATTAGCCTAGCTAGAAGAATTTAGAAGGTGGGAGGAAAAGTATTAATTTTTTAGCCCCCACATTCTTTATACTCATTCAGAATTATTTAAACATGTGAACCATTAAGCAACAAAGTGATGGCAGCCCAATTAATAAAATTAATGAGAGAAGTAAATTTTATGCAGTGGGTATACTGTCCTACTAGTGAGATATGCACCTCCAGCCTTTCTGTCCCTCTACCCCTGAGACACACACACTAGAGAAAACTTATTTAATTATGATATAACTAATTGAGAACATTTTCAAAGATTTTCAGAAGTTCATATCTAAATACTTTTGTCAATATAAGATTTCATAGCACAAGGACAAGTTAGCACAAAGGTCACTCTCTATTATATGGCTTAAAAATAAGTTTTAATGACCACCATTACTTGGTAGTTTCCATATAAGTAATAAAGTATCATGAGGTGAAAAATCATTTTTTTAATTTAAGTATTTTATCTAATTGAATATATTATCCCTGAAATCCAAGTTTCAATTTAACAAAATAGATTTATCTGTTCATGAAATGAATTTTTTCAGGAAAAAAGGAAATATTTGTGTTCTAAAAAATAATTATTTACTTGGTTCATTGCAAGATTTATGCTATCAATAATCTTGGTTAGAGTTGAAGACTAGAATATATAGTAAGTTCCTTAAACTCAACCAAATGTTATTTGTATTGAGTAGAATTAAAGTAAATCATTGTGTTAACTTTTTATTCCTGTTTAAAAGCTTTATCCATTTATTCCTACTTTGGATATAATAGCAAGAGTAAATGTGCATCTCTGGTTGCCTTATTGCCAATTACTACTGGGTTGCACCTACCTAAGTAGTGTTTTATAGGTAAGTGCATGGTAAGCAAATTAGTGTTCAACTTTCAGGCCTAACTAGACTAGAATTTTGGACCATCTCTCCCTTAGAAATAAACTATTTTTAGTATTTTGCGTTTGTTATTGCTATTTAGACCTACAGCCTGTGAAGCTGACCTAAATGAAGACACAGGCAACATTTCATTAAGTTACTGTCCTTAGATTTCTTCAGGTCATGGGAGTATTTTTCTGCTTTAATTTGTCAGGAGAGACCTTACCTGAGAAAAGCCAAGTACTGTTTTATGAGGTGAGAAAATGTATACATGAGACTCTTTGTTTTGCTTGTCGGGTTACATGCCATCTCAAATAAAATGCTATCATTACAATAAATAAATTTTTTTAAAGTTTACATCATACCCAATAATGAAACTCACAAACCTGTAGCTACATTGTGCTTCTAGAATCCATTACTTGGTAGTTTGCAAAACCTAAAATAATCTATTACACCTAGCAAATTTAAAATTTTTAGAATATACTCAGTCTGCTTAAACCTCTTCTAATGGGATTCATATCTATCATACATTGTAAGACAGTTAGTAGACCCAGCAGAAAAGACTTTAAAATATTTTTGTTTCTTATAGAAGTTTGGAAATCTGTTGACTCCCTAGATGTTCTGTTTGCTAGTCTTTCATGTATTGTTTTCTCTTGCTTATTTCTCCTCATACACATGCAAGCTATTTTCTTGCCTATTGTGTATACTTGGCAGATTTTCTGGGCACAGTGCCCAGTTGGTTTAGTGTGTGCTTATAACTGTCTACAGCAACCCTGATTCTGTTTTGGAGATCAGCATTCTATAAATTATTAATGATTATTATTGTACTTTTTATTCCTTTTTGCTTTTGGAATTTAGAAACAAAGAATGAACATTGAACCCAGTGGGTAATATCCAAGGGTAATAACCAAGATTATCAAAGCTATAGCCAATGTTTGACTGTAAGGGAGGAGAATAAATAATGTTTTGAAGTTAACAGGATTATTCCTATAAACAAGTAAAATAAGCAGAAGTAAACATGAAGGACTGAGTTCATTACTTGACAAAATGCTCACGATATCATTTATTCCCATTTTAACATCCAAATATTACCCCTAAGTTTTTTGATCAATATCCATGGGTAAACATAGTCTTTAAATATATAGAGCCAGAGAAAATGTTAACTTTTCTCCCTCAATTAGCAAGAACTTGTGCACTTAATGTAAAATGATACACTATTAAACATCTAATAAGTCACTGGTGAATTTGCCTCTGAATTTTGAGTCAGGAATAGCAATTTGAATTTAGGTATCATTTCAAAGATGAGAAAAGTCCCAAATTTGTACTCATGTGCCCGCACACACACACACACACACACACACACACACACACACACACACTTTTAAAGGAGGAAATCCCAAAGAAAGAAAAGCACAGAGGAAAATATGTGGGTGAAAAAATCTCTGAAAGTGCAAGAGAAGAAAAAGAAATTGTTTATTGGCAGTAAAATATAACTACTAATCTGCATATAAGTGAAGTTTGGGTCTTTACCCTATAGCTGTAATGTTTCACATTTTGAAATTAGATTTAAACTAAAGGACATTACAAACCCAGTAAAGCTCAGAAAATGTCATTTAAGATTGTTAAATTCGTTCCATCTTATTATTTTTATACTGGAAAACAAAATGTATTGATTCTTAATTATTTTCATTCTGACTAATGTAAAAAATAATGAAATGATATTTTATGTTCCAAAATCATCATTCTTTCCCTTCAATCTTACATCCTTTTTAATTTTTTTGGAGCATTGTAAATATTCTTTAATTTATTCTTCTAAAATTGGATCTGGATCTAGGATTTTGATATAGTTTGCTATAAATCTTGTTTTCTTAGAATAAAAATATTCTCTACACTTGCATTATTCTAATATTGATTCAGCTCTAGTGTTAATTTATATGCAAAGCAAATAATTTACCCAAACTTGTAAGGGATATGCATTATCAGAACACAACACCTGCAGGACAAAAGAGAGGTTAATTTCATTGTTGCTCTGAAGCAAAAGGAGATCATTACGGAGCCCGCAGTAACCAAGCTCTGTGAAATAGCTGCATTAGTCATTAACTTTCCAGCACTAAATTTCATATCAAACTCAATTAACTACTACATAGCTTTTAATGACAATATTTTTTTAGATGCAGCTCTTGTTTACTAATAAGATTTCACATCACGACTGTCTGTTCCATTACTTTCTCCATGTTAATATTCAAGTCTTGATTTTCTCCAAAGAAAATGGAGCAATGAAAATTGCATTTGTTAAAAGTTATCCTTGAATTATGTTTCAGCATTTCAAATGTGTTAATATAATGCTTTAGAAGCTAAAAGGAACGATTATATAGGAAGCCAAAGTCCTCTACGTTTATCCCCAGGATTGATTAAGTTTGCTATTTATGCATATTTCCTCACAACATTGCTTCTGTGTTGGAATTTATCAGGATCAGAACCACCTAAATTGGAAATGTCCCTTAGTATATTTTTATCACATTGAAAGTCAAATCCCAGAATAACAAAAAGGCACAAAATTAATGTCATCAGGAAACAATTTACGTAGCTAATTAGCATAGCATTCTCATATAAAAAGACAGATGGATTAAGGGATCGGGTCATTCATAGCCTGCAGTAAACTGTTTCAGTCTTTAATCCCCTGCTGTTACTTATCAACGGGTGCTCTTTTTATGAACTTAGATAGATCCCTGGAAAGATGTAGATTCTCCCATTAGATTCATTCACCTTCTTTAATTTTAAATTGATGATATATTTCATTATTTTCTTACTAAAGTAGCAATAAGAACTTGAGTTTAGTTAGCAGCTGAAGAATTGAACATTTCTCATATAATAGCTTCTACAACAAACACAGACACACACACATATACACACACAGTTATTGCTCTGTTGTACTAAGAAACAGGCCCTGGTTAGAAGACAGCGATGTAAGAGTTATTTCCTACTTCAACAAAAGCTGGGATTATTTTTCAAGAGAGAATACAGCATCCAAGATAACACATCACAGCAGCTATTAACAATCAACTATGAAAAATTTCAATTTTTTTAAATAGAAGTATTCAATTAGAATAGATTGATTTCCATGAGTCTTCCTTAATGTGTTCCCAAAAATAATGTCTAAGAAAAGTATCACTAAAGATGTTTGATCAAGTACGTATAAACCAAAACCAACAAACAAAAAATTGTCAAAAAATATTTTTTTAAATTATAGGACATAAGAAGATAAATTATTTTCTTTGACTATTATACTAATTTCCGAGAGCTGCCATAAAGAAATCTCACAATATGGTAGCTTAAAACAACAGAAATTCAATCCCTCACGATTTTGGAGACTAGAAGTTGGAAATCAAGGTGTTGGCAAAGTTGGCTCCTTCTGGAGAGCTCTGAGACTCCTCAGTAACTGTTCCATGACTTTCTCCTAGTATCTAGTGGTTGTCAGCAATCCTTGGTGTTTTTCGATTTATAGATGCATTATTCCTATTTTTGCCTCTGATCACATGGTGTTTTTCTCTGTTTGTGTCTTTGTGTCCAAATTTCCTCTTCTTATAAGGACTCTAGTCATTGAATTAGGGTCCACCCTAATCCAATATGACCTCAGCTTAATTTGATTACATCTGCAAAGACCCCATTTCCCATTCCAAAATAAGGTCACATTCACAATTACTGGGGTTTGGATTTCTATATAACTTCTTGGAGACACAATTTAATCCATAACAACTAAAATACAATCAAAATGTTAGTTTATTATAACAAAAACTATGAAATTTGAAGTAAAATTTTTACTTCAGCATGACCAGTACATATTTTTCCCCAAAAGCACACCTAGCTGGGAAAACAAAATATAGCCATATAAGAGCTGGGTATATATTATATCAGAAAAAAAATTAGGTAATTATAATATTTAATGACATTAAGCTAAAATAAATGTACACATACATTTTCATGATAGGAAGGCTAGCCAATGGAATTGGTAATTTTACTACCCCAGACTTCCTTCCTATCTCAAGATTTGGAATTGTACTTGAAGAGAATGCAAATTTATACCTTAGAGACTCATCTGCATCTCAGTTTCCACAGGTGACTAACTCTCCTGTGATTGACAGACTCTTTCTTTAGCTATGTTAATGAACTCATTTCCAACACTGCAAAATCCTCTTGGATTTATATCCCTTAGGTTGCTTTAAAATGCTTATGAGTCTCAGATGTCATTCTTCTTTTTCTTAGTTTTGGGGATTATATTATTTTTTGCAGCTCTTCTTGTTATCCCCATTAGCTGGGGATATTAGTGTGTACACACACACACACACACACACACACACACACACGTATATGTAGTATTCTTTTCTCCATTCTCTCCTATAATGACACACAAT
>NW_011889062.1:286089-288611 GCF_000151845.1 Pteropus vampyrus | reverse complement strand
TATCCTGAGTGAAGAAGAACTTCTACCTCACACCTCAGATAAACTGCTTTTGTAATGTCTTTAACATCTTGTATATACTTTATCTATGAAAAAAGTCCTAATTTTTGGCAACAGTTTCATGAAAACCTTTTCTTTTTCTATTGGGCATATTTAATATATTTTTTTATATAGCATGACTACCTGAGTCTTATTCCTTTGGTATGCTGTTTTTCAGACTGTTGGGTTGATTTGAGCTTCTATTTTATATATGGTGAGCAAACTAAGGGTAAACCTTTCTCTGCTTTTCCTAGTGTTGTCTTATTGTCTCTATCTCAGTTGATCAGTCCCTAATGGGGTAGTCTAGCCTGAGACATGAGCTCTATCAATTTATAGTAGAGATCCAGAGCCCTATCTTGTACAGATCTTTTCAATTTATATTAGTAAGTAAGAAGTTTTTCAATAGAGCAATTAAAAAATACCTGTCATTTTAATGGAATTTATTAATGTCATATACCTATATGTTTTACAAAACTTTTCCATTTGACCTCAGCTATTTTGGGAAAAAACAGAATCTAACTAGAACCCAACTATTAAATAAGTAGCATTTCCCAAGTTCCCATTTCTCCTTTAAAACTCTATGGGTTGGTAGATTTTGGAATTGTTCTTGAAAAAATTATCTTTTTATCCTTGAAAAGTATACCTTTAAAAACACAATTAAATCAATTTTTTAAGAACTTTGGCAAAATAAAATACAGCATTGTCATTTTGACGAATATTATGTAATAAGTGGATATTATTAGTGAACATTGATTAATACTTTAATTGATTAATGTAATTCCCTTTGTTGGAAAATGGTATTAGAAACCTAGATACAGATGCTCGATTTGCTTGTTGCTCTCAGGGAGTTGTTGCTCCTAGGCACCATCAGCTGACAATAAGGAAGTATAGCCTGTATACATACACATAATTATAAATATTTCTATAAATAACTATGCATATTTATATTAAGGTGAATATGAGTTCATACTGATGGTTCATTCTAGCCTTTCACCTTGTTCATCTGTAAACTCCCGCTCAAACACTGAAAAATCTGGCTTCCACTATCCAATTTACTTAATTGTTCATTTGCACTACACATGTTATAGTGTTATCAGAATGGGTAACCTGTACCCCTGTGGGGAAAAAAATCTTAATAACTGAAGTACTGTACTTATATACAGTTCCTCTTGCCTTTAATCTTATAGTCTCCTTTCATTGCCAAAATTACTTAAGCACATTTTCCCTCATCCACACATTTTAATAGTTATATTGTTCGTCACATTCGGCATTCCATTCTGTAATCTTTCTACTTCCTAAATAGTAATTTTAAAAAATTATATAAATTAAGATTTACTCTTCATGCTTGCACATTCTTTTGATATTGACAAATGAATAATATCATGTATTCACTTACGATGTCCTTACTGATAGTTTCAATTTCCTAGAAAATCCCTGGTGTTTTACCTATTCAGCCCTCTTTCCTCTCCCCTCATATCTGGTAACAAAGCTCTTTTTACTGTTTCTATAGTTTTACCTTTCACATAATGTCATCTGGTTAGAATCATACAATATGTAGCATCTTCAGATAAATTTATTTCACAGAGCAATAAGTATTTCATCTTATAGCTTGATAGTGCTATTGTTTTATTATGGAATAATAGTATATTGTATGGGTGTACCACAGTTTATCAATTAACCTACTTAAGGTTGCTGTCAGTTTTGGTGATTATGAAGAAACTACCATAAACATTTATGTGTAGGTTTTTATGTGATACAGTTTTCATATTAGTTAGGATATTAAAGACATAGGAGCATGGTTGCTTGAGAGCATAGGACGACTATGTTTAGGTTTGTAAGAAACTGCAAGTTGTCTTCCAGTATGGCTGTACCATTTTAAATTCCCACCAGCAATGAGAGCTGTTATTGTGCTGCACCTATGCCAGAATTTGGAATTAAGTCTATGAATTTTAGCCATTCAAATTGGAATACAGTGATAGCTCACTATTGCTTTAACCTTCATTTCTGTAACAACAAATCATGTTGAGCATCTTTTAATATGCTATTTGCCATCAGTATATCTTTGTTGGGGTTTCTGTTTATATCTTTTGTCCATTTTTAATCAAGTTTTTTTGTTGTTGTTGAGTTTTAAGAGTTATTTGCATATTTTGGACATCGGTCCTTTATCAGATGTGTGTTTTGCAGATCTTTTCTTTCAGTCTATTACTCGTCTTTTCATTCTTTTGCTAGAGTCTTTCATAGGATAGGAATTTTTAATTTTAATAAAGCCTAGCTTATCAATTTTTTCCTTTACAGATCAAGCTTTTTAGATTGTATTTATTATCAAACCCAAGGTCCTTCTTAAAATACAAATATATATTTTAAGCTAGTTCCCAATATATATTTTAAACTAATATAAGGTAACCTTTAAATAACACTGTAATACTTCACATGTTAAGATTTCTTAACAAAATATTACCAATGTCTCCTTCCCATTTCTTATAACA
>NW_011889062.1:283455-286039 GCF_000151845.1 Pteropus vampyrus | reverse complement strand
GAATACTATGTTTTTGAGATTTTTATAGCTAGAAAGAAACCTGGAGATCATTCAGTCCAGATCTTTCATTATATAGATGAAGAAAATGGGGCCCATAGAAATGAAGTTATTTAAACAAAGTTGCAGCCCTGGTAAGGGACATAGCAGTAGCTCAAACTCATATTTTTTCTCTTTAAGTCTGCAATTAGGAAAATTGCATCCAGAGATGACTAATCTATAAAGTATGAAAATTATATAGAGAATTATTTGCACTTTTTTAGAATAAAGAGTACATTAAAGCACTCGTAAGTCATCAGTGTTTACTGTAAACATTATATCAGCTTTCTGAGGGACTCCACATTTTCTCTATGTTTTTCATTTTTAATAGCAGTGACATATTGAAAGATGTATCTTAGAGGATTAGCGTACTGTTATGTTTTACATTCAAGTTGTGGTTCTATTTGTCTTCTTCCTGATCCTCTTTATATTTAACTCATTAAAAAATGCTGGATCTTACATCAACTCAGGAATATAATGTGTTCAGGAAAAAAAGCGTAACTGATTTCTAGCATATATTTTATAGCCAAAATTTAGCCTTGTAAAAAACAACGGTCTTTTTTTTTTTTTAAGGCAGATGAGATCATCCTTTGGGGAGATAGCCACAGAGTAATGTAAATACAGTAGTTTCCTTGTGTGGTGGGACCAGTTCAAGCTCAGAAAACTCAGATCTGGGTGTCTCATTGGTGTTTCAGGCTTGGACCATGACCATATACCATGAATACATGTTGCAACATAAATATACATAACAAAAGTAGTCTGGGCTCCCTCTTTAGCCATAATGTTCTAAAAAGTGTTGAGTTAGAATACCACTAGTAAAGCTAATAACTGATTTCCCTTGGCTTCCTTTGTCCCTTTTATACAGGGTAAAACCCAGAAAGAGAAAAGAATAAATAAACATGTAGATCTACAACCTACCATTTTATTGGCTTGGAACTGATAAACATGCAGGCGTGGAGCTAGCACATGAGCCACGGTGGGAGGGCTATTGGTAAACCTCGTGTGTATGACCTTGTCCTGTGTGGTTAGAGCTGCTTGGACTCACAGCAATACAGAGATAAGTAAATATTTTTGAGGAAAAGCTTAAAAAAGCTCAATTCAAAAAACAGATTGCTGTATACTAGATTTTTTGGATATGTTAGTATGGCAGTTTGTGCTACATCAGATTACTTTTAGTTCTTATTATATTTTTTAGCCAGAATTGTAGGCCAACCTGAGTGTTATGGGTTTTGATCTTTTCTTGTTAGGCCTGGGCACTATTATCTAGGCATTAAATAAGCAAGCTCAAATTTTGATACTACTTATCTTATTCAGAATTACATTTTAGGCCCAAGAAGTAAATGTATAGGTGTTGGATATATTGAACATGTCCCTAGACTCCTGATATTACCTCTTCTCTCTCCTTGCCAAAACAAAACAGAGTATCAAGTTTATTTAATAAACCCTGTTAATAATTATGTGTTTTGGAAACTTACATTGTTATAGAAACACTGTGGACTGGTCTATATTAATCCATAAATAAAGATAAAATTGATTTCTTCTGATATCAATTGATTTCTTCTGATAATATACATATATGTTTATTATCTTGAGTATATGTATATTATCTTGAGTCAAAATAGAAAAATAAAACTCAATAATTATAAATCAAATAATAAGAAATTATTATTGTTTGGAACTTTATGTAGCAGGCATGAAACACACACAGAGATTTAAAAAAATACTTTTGTCCTTCAGAAAATGATCAGCAGAAAGATCGAAGTGAAACAAAGACATAGTAATTGCACTTGAAAAATAAATTTTCATTAAGTCAGAGTTTGGGTTTGAAGTTTGATGTATATGGATGAGAAAAGAAGTACCCATTGCTCAGGGAGGGTGAAAATGGGTACTTATATGAATTCAGAATCCATTGACCTCAAATCTGTTACTGTGTGACACTCTGCAAGAAACAGTCTAAAGAATTATATTAAGGAAAAAAAAATAGGCCCAAATATATATAGGAAAGCATTTTGAACCAGTAAATACTGTTAGACCTCCATGTGTGAGAGAATAACTGAGGTAGACATTTGAAATAGTTGAAAGGCTTAAGGAACAACAGAGAAAAATGTTCTACTGCTGCAGGAAAAGATAGTCACATAGGAATATCCCAACTGCCATGGGAGTGGTACAAGTTTTTCAAGAACTGAAAGTTCAAAAGCTGAGGGCAGGGAAGATTTTGAGGATCACCTGAGGTACTGGATGCATGTTGCAGAACTATCAACAACATCTTTAGGCTAAAAATTTTGCAGGTGATTCTCCATTCACGACTACATGGAGAAAAAAAGAAATTTATTTCCTTGAGATATAAAGGCCCTAGAACACCAAGGCAGAAAAGCAAGAAATTAGGATTGGACAAAAATAGAAGAAATGGCTATAACAGGAGAAGGTTATTTTGCTAGACATATTGTATATAAAATTTAGCACCAAAGTAGACATGGAAGACTTAGTAGGAAAATGCAAATAAAGATATTTAAACTTGAGCTGAAATAGTGAATAGAGGAATCATTTT
>NW_011889062.1:240145-280905 GCF_000151845.1 Pteropus vampyrus | reverse complement strand
TAAGTCTATGAATTTTAGCCATTCAAATTGGAATACAGTGATAGCTCACTATTGCTTTAACCTTCATTTCTGTAACAACAAATCATGTTGAGCATCTTTTAATATGCTATTTGCCATCATTATATCTTTGTTGGGGTTTCTGTTTATATCTTTTGTCCATTTTTAATCAAGTTTTTTTGTTGTTGTTGAGTTTTAAGAGTTATTTGCATATTTTGGACATCGGTCCTTTATCAGATGTGTGTTTTGCAGATCTTTTCTTTCAGTCTATTACTCGTCTTTTCATTCTTTTGCTAGAGTCTTTCATAGGATAGGAATTTTTAATTTTAATAAAGCCTAGCTTATCAATTTTTTCCTTTACAGATCAAGCTTTTTAGATTGTATTTATTATCAAACCCAAGGTCCTTCTTAAAATACAAATATATATTTTAAACTAGTTCCCAATATATATTTTAAACTAATATAAGGTAACCTTTAAATAACACTGTAATACTTCACATGTTAAGATTTCTTAACAAAATATTACCAATGTCTCCTTCCCATTTCTTATAACATTGTTGTCATTCATTTTACTTGTTCTTATCCAGCTATATCCACCCAATAAATTCTTGCTATTATTAATTTAAACAGATAGTTATATATCAATGTAGTTTAAATAGTTTAAATCAACATAGAATAAGAAAAATAAAACATTCTATTTTACCCTTCCTTCTTTGACACATTTCTGTTCCTTATGCAGATGCAAGTTTTTGACTTTTATTATTTTCCTTCTCCTTGAAGAACCTTTTTTAACATGTTGGTAGGGTGGAATTGCTGGCATGAATTTCCTCAGTTTTTGTCTGCTAAAATTTTATTTCTCCTTCACTTGAAGAATAATTTTGCTAGATGTAGAATTTTAAGTCGATGCTTTCATTCTTTCAAAACTTTAAATAGTTTATCCCACTCTCTTCTTACTTGTATGATTTCGTACTAGAAGTAAGCTATAATTCTTATCCTTGAACCTCTACTGGTAATGTATTTGGCCCACTGGCTTCTCTCAAGATTTTGTCATCATTGGTTTTCTGCAGATAGAATATGCCTAATTGTTGCATTGTGGTCATGATAATCATGCTGAATATTTCCGAGCTTACTGGACCTGCAGTTTGGTTCATATCATTATGGTTTAATATTTCTTGACTATTTCTGCTTCAGATATTTATTTTCATCTCTCTTCCCCTCTGGGATTCCAATTATGTATATGTTACAACTTTGGAAATTGTCTCACAGTTCTTGAATGTTCTGCTTTGTATTTTAACTTTTTCTCATGACATTTTAACTTAAAATATTTCCCTTGGACTATCTCACATCTCACTGGTTCTTTCCCTAATTGTGTCTACTTTACTAACGAACCCTTCAAATACATTCTTCATTTCTTATAGTTCTTTTGATTTTAGCATTTCCCTTTGATTCTTTGAGTTTTCATCTCTCTGCTTATATTACCCATCTGTTCTTCATGTTGTCTACATTTTTATTAGAGCCCTTAACATCTTCATAATTATTATTTTAAATTCCCTGTCTGATATTTATAAAATCTGCATTGTCACTGAGTCTTGTTCTGATGATCTCTTGTCTCTTCAGACCATGCTTTTTCTTGCCCTTTGCCATGCCTTGTTTTTTGCTCATTTTTTATTTTTTGTTTTTAGTTTATTTTTTGAAAGCCAGCCATGTTTTGTTAGTAACAGGTACTGGGGTAAGTAGATCTTTAATGTGAGTATTTATGCTAACCTGGCTAGGAGTTGAGCTATGTTTAGTTTGTTATAACTAGCTGTCGAAGGGTTCAAATTCCTCTATTGTTCCTAATTTTGTCTCTTGACTTCTCTAAGTACTCCTTCTCAAAGAGTATCTGCTTCTTACAGGATTTTCAGCAGTAATCCTCAGTTATTCTACCAGAGTCCTGTTGGTTTAACTTTTAAGGTGTGAGGGAGGGGAAACATTCTATAGTGTTATAATTAAATCTCAGTCTTTTAATAAGCCTATATACTTTTATGACCTTTGCAAGAATTTCTCTAGTAGTATATCTTTTGTCTCTCCATCTTAAGTGAGAAAAAAGATTAGACAGAGAGAAACGCTCTCCCCCAAATGTGATATGACTCTGGTTAAGTCTTTAACCCTGGACTCTAAGTCTTTGTTATGAGGAAGGCACATGTTGTATTTCATTATATGTATACTTCCCCTTGTCCTCCAGAGCCTTAAAGGATCTTTCTCAGTCTTTATCATGAGAACCCCGTGGGGTTCCTGGAGAAAAAAAAAATATATGGAAATTTGGGGAGTATTCAAAAAACTGCCTCACAGGGGCTTCTCTCCTCATACTAATCCATACTCATCCTCCAGTAATGAGTCAGAATTACCACTGAGATGTCCCTACAAGGTTTGGCTTCAGCAACATTTGCCCCAAAAAGTCGATTGGCTGATTTGTTTATCTCTCTTAATTTTGCAATGATGTTTGCTTAGCTACTTCATTTCTCTGATATGTTCAAGGGGAAGTCATTGATTTTCAATTCATTTAGCTTTTCCTTATTGTAAGGACATGAATGACAACTTCCAAGCACTTTTCATGTTGAGAGTAAATCCTAACATCCTTCTGTAATATATTTCTTCTCTCATTTTTTTAAACCAAATGTTTGAGACTATGTTATTAAGGGTTTCCTTTCCCTCAAAAAGAATGAAATGTGTTAAATATAGTCTAGATATTCTATCCTAATGAGAAAAACAGGTTATTTTGTACATTCAGAAGTTGCATAAAGATTACTTTTTAAAAATAAGGTAAGAGATCTTCCTGTTAGTCAAAATCCAAAACTGAATTTTGATCATAATTTTAAATTGGTTGTTCTTCAAAGCTGACATAATTTTAATTCGATGTGGACTCAGGAGTGAAAGAGCATTCAATAACTCACTGATCCATAAAGACAATTTCAAATTTTATAGTAGATAAAGGGATATGAAATTTTTCCATAATGTTTAATTCATCAGTGTTTTAAAATATTTGTATCATTTAAGAAGTATATTCAGCTGATTATTTATTTAAAATATGGCTTCTGTAAATTTCTCATAAGATGGGTTAATTATAGTTAGTCTAGGGCCAATATATTGGCTCTAAGATAGTAATATATTCCCTGATCATTCCATCTTCTGCTCAGTCATATTTAACTTGTATTTATTTCTTCATGATCAGAAGAAATAGAAAGATAAGGGTTTGGGTTGAAGTCTTATCAAGGTATAGAAAGTTTATTTAATGTGAAAATGAACTGCTAAAATACTTTTAAAAGCAATAAATAGAGGCTATATTTTTTTAAAAAAACATGGAACTTTGTAAAATTGTGAAGTCTATTAAGAATTTTGTGAATTCTTGGTTTTGATATTCTGTGCTGCCATTTTCCATTAGTCAAAAATTTCATTCAAAAGCACATAGTTGTTGGAGTATATAAGTGCCCTAGAAGAGTGCAATATATGAGTAAAATAATTCTGAATATTTATCTAAGATAAACTTTTAAAAACTCTTGAACAATTAATGTCATCGTTTATCATAATCAACATCTTTCTCTGAGAAAATTCAACATTTGGTATAAAAAATCATTATCATTATCTGAAACTGATCCTGGAAACTTCATATAGAAAAATGTGTAGGAATTCTGAGAAGCAAAGTTTGATAAACATGTTTTAATGTTTAATACTGTCAAATGATTTTTAGAGGATTATAAAAGCATTCTTATTTCAGTAAATAGAGTCCAGATTTATATATCTATTAAGGTATATATCAATTATATTGAATTATATATCTATTAAGAGTGCCGGTATAAAAGAATAATTCCATATTAAATACTTCAATGTTGAAATACAGATAAAGAATTGAAAACATTGTTTTTTTCAAATAAGGAATTTGGTTGAGACATTTGAAATTATGGGAAAGCAAAAGAAAACTTAAATGCACTACAGACTGGCTCTAGGATTGTGTGTGTGTGTGTGTGTGTGTGTGTGTTCTGTAAAATGCAGAAGGTAGCTGAAAAAATGGATTAGATTTCCACTTCCAGTTGAGGATGGGGAAAGAGAAAACCAAGAAAAATTTGCATAATATTAAAGTCATCTGAATCTATATGATTATTTATGAGCAGTAGGCACAGTAAAGTTTTGAATAACTACTAACCAGCAAGTGGAGCCCTTCCTAAGTTTACAGCAAGCCATATTAGCTTCTGGTTGCAAAAGCTGATGGAAGAGAAGGCCTTCCAGGGGCAGAAAATCTCATGGTGGAGAAGAGATCAGTGGAGCTACTGGTAATGAGTAAGCAGGAGAGGTTGATTAATTTATCTGGAAAACTAAAATGTAACAACTCAAAATAGAAATTTCCCACACCCTACTTCTCCCCGAATTTTTGCTGAGAAGTGGCAAGTGAAGATACACTGAAAGCATAAAGAAATTAGGGTCTCGCCTATTTTTAGAATGGTTTTTAGAATCATTGATTTGAAACAATGTTTCTGTTCACCTCCCTCCAGGTTCCAGGCCCAGACACTAGCCACTTGATAGCTGTAGCAACAGCAGAAGCAGAGATGGCCCCAGGAGCAGCAGAAGTGGCACAGTTGTACAGGAGTTGGGCTAACCAAAAGTGAGTTTGATCTTCTTAAAGTTGTTGCTCTATAGCATATTTACTTAAAACTTGGTGAAATTTGAATTATTAATTTCTCACTTTAGCATCAACACATATATCAGAGCTCCTAACTAGAAGAAAAATAACAAAAATAGAACGATATCACTGTATTCATCTATTGCCATTATCATTCTACATATACTGTTACAATATACAATAAAATAAAGATGTGTGAAGAAGCAAAAAAACACATATTCAATAAAATAAAGATGTGTGAAGAAGCAAAAAAAACACATATTCAAGAAAAAATCAGCAGAAAGAAACCTAGAGAAAGTTGAAATATTAGAACACAAAACAAAGAATTTTGTATAGTTTTTATAAATATGCATATAGATTTAAATATGAAAATGATAATTGGTAAACAGTGAATCTCATAGTTGATTGAAACTATAAGCACATATCATTAGAAATCCTACATATATATAACAAATAGAGGGATATTTAATGTATCCACTTATTTTTGTATTACTTTCAAGAACTTTTTATGTTTCAACTACACTGTTTAATTTGTTGGAATAAATTCATTCACAATATCTCCTTCTTAGGTATTTAGTGTCTAGAGGATCCAGGATATTCCTTCTTTCATTCTTGATATTGGCAATGTGTGTTTGTTGTTGTTGTTGTTGTTCTTTTGTTCTTTATCAGTCTTTTAGGGCTTATCAATTTTCTTAAATTTTTCAGAGGACCAACTTATAGATAGTTATTTTTTTCTGTTGTTTGTTTTCTATTTCACTGATTTTTTTCTCTTATTTTCATCTTACTTAGGTTTAATTTGCCTTTCTTTTCATTGCTTCTTGATTAGAATTTTAAATCATTGAATTTTAGTCTTTCTTTAATCTTCTAATATATGCTCTTAAAGCTTAGAATTTTCTCTTTTCGATGCTTTAGCTACATTCCATATATGTCGATATATTGTGTGTTCTTTATCATTCAGTTTAAACTTTCCTCATTTTTCTTTATGATTCATTCTTTGACCTACTCACAGAACATTATTTATTGTTTCTATAAAGTGCTTTAAAAGTCAGATAGTTTATAAAGTTATATTTATTCTACTATGGAACATAGTTAATATCTTTTATGTTAACTTTGTGTTTTCAATTTTTAAAAAACAGTTGCAAAAACAACACACCCTGCCAAGGTATCTTTAATAGAAAATTTTTTTAAATATTTAGTAAAGAAATGATTATTATTTATTTCAGAAAATTTAGGTTGGACCATTTACCAATTTATTATGAGTCGTCATAAGACTAACACTAGATATTGCCAAAAACTTATGAGAAAAGAAAATCATAGATAAATAATCTTCATAAACATAGACACAAAGATCCCTAAAAATACATTAATATGTTAAATCCAGTAAGATATAAAAATAAAAAATAATTTTGACTAAATGGGGTGAATTGCAGGAATGCAAGATTTACTTTGTATTCAAAATCGATTATTGTAATTTTGAAACTGGTAGCAGGCAAAAAAACCTTTATGCTCATCTCAGTAGACACAGAAAAAAAAATTGATGATAATCAACACTTCTTCATGTTAAAAACTCTAAGCAAACTAGGAATACAAAGAAATTACTTTAATTTGGTAGAAGACAGAAAAATTCTTTATCAGACATCATGTGTAATGATAAAATATTGTGTATGTCCCACATAAGGTTGTCTACTTCACATAATAAAGACTCATCATCCAAATTTAAAATCGGAAAAGTTATTTGGACACTACATACACCGACATGCACACACACAAACAATATACAAATAGTGAGCTCACGAAAAGATGATCGGTATAATTAGATATTAGAGAAATAGAAATTAGAATCATGACATTCCACTACACTTCCAATAATATATCTGAAATACAAATAATACCAGATGATAAATAGGATAATGAACAACTAAACCTCTCACATATTACTAGTTGAAATGTAAAATTCTATGGAAAACAGTTTGGAAAAGTCTTAGCAACTTCACTCAGGAATTTACATACAAAAAATTAAAGCATTTTTGCTTAAACACATGTGCAAGAATACTTATAGTAGCTTTATTTATAATGGCCCCAAACTGGAAACAACTCAAATGTCCAACAAACAGAGAATGAATAGGCAAATTGTTGTTCATTCATACGAGGAATGAGGAATACTTCCCTGCAACGGAAAGTAACGAGATATTGACGCACACACACAACCTTGTGGAAACATTTTTAAAACATCATGTGGAACAAAGGAAACCAGACCTAAAAGAGTACACAGTTTACAATTGTATTTATATGAAGTTTGAGAACAGGCAAAAACTACAAGTAAGATTTCAAAGTGAATAGTGAGGGCCTATAATTGAGAAGGGAATAGATTGGGAAAAGATGCAATTTTTTAGGTATGTTAGAGAGAAAAAATAATTTTCCCTCTACCCTTCAAGGTTCTCGGCTGAGACACCCCTCCCTCTACTCCCCGTTAGAATAAAAGACAGATTAACAGGAGAAAAACAAACAGAAGTTTAATAACATGTATACCTTCTGTATTCATGAGAGATACCCAGAAAAACAGTAATTTTTCAAAATGGCCCAAGCCACCACCTTAAATACCATCTCCTTCTAAAGAAAAAGGAAAGACGTTGGTGGAGTGGAAGCCAGTTATGGGAGGTTATCAGGTAAAGTACAGTAAAAGAGTATATTTGTTATGTTGATTAAAGTCCCTGCCTTTTTCATTGGTAAGAGTTTCCAGAGATTTAGAATCATCTTTCTCTTCCTGGTACGGAGAGGGAGACACTCTTACAAATGGAGATTTCTCTTATAGATGTAAATGTCTCTGACAAAAGGGTAACTTCTATATTTAGAGCTATGGAGTTCCTTAAAAAAAAAAAAAAAAAAGTTTAAAATAATCCTTAAGCCAAAGAGTCATATTTTGGAGTGGTATATTCTGCTCTTTTTTAAGTATATGCACATATATTTTTTAAATCTAACATTTGTACACTTTATGCTATTATATCTGAATTTTTTGAATGCTCTATAAAATGTTTAAAATCTGGCATCTTGTATTTTATCTACATTTTATTATAGAGGTTACTTTTATTCATTAACATTTTAATTTCTTCTTTTGTAAATTGCTCATCTGGCATATTTATTATTAATTTTCCTCACAACTTTTATTTCTGATTAGACATTTTAATATATGTAAATTTTCATAAGTTTAGAATATATAAAAAGGGATAGATTGTTGGTTCATTTTAAGAGTGTAGCTTTGGTGCTAGATACACTTTAGTGTTCAAATCTATCTCTTGCTTTCTTCATTTGTAGAACTGGGATGATAATAATTTGGGATAAAATTGGGATAATAAACAACCTTAGAGAGTTGTTGTAACTATTAAGTATATTGATATAAAAGTTCATAAAATAGTGTCCAGCACATACTAACTACTATAAGTTTGTGCCATACTGTGTATATGTATATACACACAAACATTCCTATATGTATTTGTATTTATACAAATGCTTTTATACATTATATACGTTTGTTTTTTTTCATAATTGGGATGAGAGTATAAATAACCTTTGCAAACATGCATTTCTAGTTTAAAGTGTTGCTTAATCATTTTACCTTGTAAACAAAAGTTTCACAGGACTCTTCTGGGGAATTAAAGAATGTGATTTCTTTCAATATGATACGCAAATCAAAGCAAGTAGCCTTCGGCATGAACCAAAGACACAACATGGTCTGAGTTTGAAAAATTATGGCAAGGGTCTTAAAAGTTAGACTTGCAAGGAGCTGATGATCAAAGGGGTGGGTTTTCAGGGAAACAAGGCCATAAACTTATGTCATTCATTTTCTGATTGGCAGGGGCAACTGGACTTTCAAGGGTTGGTTGACTCAGTAGTTACCAAGTGAGGCTGTGAGATAAGAACAATCGATTGGTTCAGTTGACTCTTGGTCAGCAGGTAGAGTCGCAGGTTACACCAGTGGTTGGAGTCACAAGACATGCTCATTAGGGGAGGGTGGGTCACAAGGCATGAGCCAATGCCTTAGTTTCCCTAGGAGTATGCAATATAAACTAGAAAAAGTTTTGTGGTGAAATGGACAATGCAGTGGGAATGCAGTTCATCAGGTAGGCAGAGTCATAGTTTAAACCACAAACCAGCCTAGTCACTCCAGCAGGGTCAGAGACCAAATTGCAGAAGGGTCTAGATAGTCACAAAATTTGAGATTAGAATCCTCAACCTTGACTTCTAAAAGAGCTTTTTCCTTATTTGTTAGGGGCTTAGGGTTTACTATGCTAAAAAATAATGCAAATAATCCTGTGGCCAAAAAATTGGGGGAAGTCTAGGTTTAACTATTCAAAAGGCTTTTTAACTAAATACATGACAGAGGCTTTAATATGATATGGTGCATTATGACTATGCAAATGGAGAATTTGAAGTATGCAACATTTCCCAACATTAGTTTAAAAAGACCTTTTTCAATGGTATATCTTAAATATCTGAGGCTCTGTGAAAGAAGCTTTAGGAGATCATGTTCCAGGTGCAAAATTAGCACAGTGTCTGGCACATAGAAATGTAACTCAAAGCATTAGCTATGGTGTCAAAAACATGGATTTAAAAATTGACCTTATGAATACTAAATGTGAAGTTGGGCAAGATATTCAGCATCTCTAAATTCTACTCTCAAAAAACTCCCAGTAAAAGCTGTTTTTATCATGAACATTATCATTGGTCATCATCGTTATCTTCTAAGTAATATTTGTTGAATGTTGGATTAGATATTTGTTCTGATTCCCATGTACATTGAAGACTGTCATTATGGGGAACCACTAATTAAAGTAGTTGTTTTTCAATTTTCTACAGATTTTCAATAAATTGGAAAGTTGCTTCCATTACATGAAATATCAGGACTGTGCAACAACTCATGGAATTCCCTAGATTATTTTGATTATAGAGAGAAATAATCTAGCTAAAATAGAGTTTTTAAAATATTACATTTTAAAATATTACCTAATTTTTATCATTGATAAACAGAAAGTGATGTTAAATATGTTCCCATAGGTATTAAAAAGTCACATAAACTGACATTATATTTACTATTTTTCTTCATGCTCATGTTTACATAGTAATTTTATTAAAATTCTTTCATGCAACATTCTTTCATTCTCAAATTTCTCAGCTATTCCTTATTCCTGGAATGCTGTAACTTCTGATTATTCCTTTTCAAAATGTTGTGAAGAAAGCTGCCTTCTCTTTCAAATCGCCTTGATTTCTTGAAGTCCCAATGGTCATTATTCTGCAATTATGTATGCATATTTTATCTTGTCCATTTGGTTTTAATAACAATAGAAACATCGTGTTGTAGTTGTCTGTTTACATGTCAGCTTTCCCAATAAATTCCAAGTTTTTTGATGTCACAAACATTTTTTTGTGTTTCTAATAAATACTGTACATTATAAATGCTCAAATAATGCTTGTGATTAATGATTTTAATATTTTAAAAATACTTTATTAATAGTTAAATGGTGGTAAGTTCACTTTCCAGAGGTCCACTGGTATCCTTCCTTGCTTTAATTTACTTAAATATTTAAATTTGATTAGTTCGTAATTCTTTTACACCATGTTGTTTCCCAGATATACAAGTTTAATTTCTTTTTTGAGTAAAGATTAGTTACTTATATATACTTCTATCAACTCCTTCGTTTTCTAATTTAAAATGGATAGCTAATGCATATTTCATTGAAATTCTGAATCATACTATGTGGTTATGTTAATATATTTATCAAAGGTACACACACACACACATCATTAAGTGTAAAACTCAATGAAATA
Source organism: Pteropus vampyrus (assembly GCF_000151845.1). Classification (NCBI taxonomy): domain Eukaryota; kingdom Metazoa; phylum Chordata; class Mammalia; order Chiroptera; family Pteropodidae; genus Pteropus; species Pteropus vampyrus. Next base: position 270,431 of record NW_011889062.1, on the reverse strand, counting down.
AAGAGTGAATACCTCCATAAATTTCTTCCCAGATCAAGAAATAGAAAATTACCAGTACTGTAAAAGCTCTCTACAATTTGCTTTCTTCCAATCACAAATTCCCCTACCCTAAGGAAACCTCTGTTCTGACTTCAAAATGAGATAGTTCAGTGGATTCATTTGGCCTGTCGTTAAACTCCATGTAAATAGAATCGTGTATAATGGATTATATAATGGCTGGTGTCTTTCATTCAACATTATATTCATGAGATTTATTCGTGATAGTGATATCCTAATAGTTCTTTATACTATTACAAAAATTCAACATAGTTGTTGCAAGTATGAATATATCACAGCTAATTTATCTATTGTTGATATTTTTGAGATGCTTCTATTTTGGTTGTATTAAAAGGAGTGCTGTTATGCACACTCTTGTGCATACGTTTGTTTTTTTCCATAATTGGGATGAGAGTATAAATAACCTTTGCAAACATGCATTTCTAGTTTAAAGTGTTGCTTAATCATTTTACCTTGTAAACAAAAGTTTCACAGGACTCTTCTGGGGAATTAAAGAGTTTTATTCCAATATGATACGCAAATCAAAGCAAGCAGCCTTCGGCATGAACCAAAGACACAACATGGTCTGAGTTTGAAAAATTATGGCAAGGGTCTTAAAAGTTAGACTTGCAAGGAGCTGATGATCAAAGGGGTGGGTTTTCAGGGAAACAAGGCCATAAACTTATGTCATTCATTTTCTGATTGGCAGGGGCAACTGGACTTTCAAGGGTTGGTTGACTCAGTAGTTACCAAGTGAGGCTGTGAGATAAGAACAATCGATTGGTTCAGTTGACTCTTGGTCAGCAGGTAGATTCGCAGGTTACACCAGTGGTTGGAGTCACAAGACATGCTCATTAGGGGAGGGTGGGTCACAAGGCATGAGCCAATGCCTTAGTTTCCCTAGGAGTATGCAATATAAACTAGAAAAAGTTTTGTGGTGAAATGGACAATGCAGTGGGAATGCAGTTCATCAGGTAGGCAGAGTCATAGTTTAAACCACAAACCAGCCTAGTCACTCCAGCAGGGTCAGAGACCAAATTGCAGAAGGGTCTAGATAGTCACAAAATTTGAGATTAGAATCCTCAACCTTGACTTCTAAAAGAGCTTTTTCCTTATTTGTTAGGGGCTTAGGGTTTACTATGCTAAAAAATAATGCAAATAATCCTGTGGCCAAAAAATTGGGGGAAGTCTAGGTTTAACTATTCAAAAGGCTTTTTAACTAAATACATGACAGAGGCTTTAATATGATATGGTGCATTATGACTATGCAAATGGAGAATTTGAAGTATGCAACATTTCCCAACATTAGTTTAAAAAGACCTTTTTCAATGGTATATCTTAAATATCTGAGGCTCTGTGAAAGAAGCTTTAGGAGATCATGTTCCAGGTGCAAAATTAGCACAGTGTCTGGCACATAGAAATGTAACTCAAAGCATTAGCTATGGTGTCAAAAACATGGATTTAAAAATTGACCTTATGAATACTAAATGTGAAGTTGGGCAAGATATTCAGCATCTCTAAATTCTACTCTCAAAAAACTCCCAGTAAAAGCTGTTTTTATCATGAACATTATCATTGGTCATCATCGTTATCTTCTAAGTAATATTTGTTGAATGTTGGATTAGATATTTGTTCTGATTCCCATGTACATTGAAGACTGTCATTATGGGGAACCACTAATTAAAGTAGTTGTTTTTCAATTTTCTACAGATTTTCAATAAATTGGAAAGTTGCTTCCATTACATGAAATATCAGGACTGTGCAACAACTCATGGAATTCCCTAGATTATTTTGATTATAGAGAGAAATAATCTAGCTAAAATAGAGTTTTTAAAATATTACATTTTAAAATATTACCTAATTTTTATCATTGATAAACAGAAAGTGATGTTAAATATGTTCCCATAGGTATTAAAAAGTCACATAAACTGACATTATATTTACTATTTTTCTTCATGCTCATGTTTACATAGTAATTTTATTAAAATTCTTTCATGCAACATTCTTTCATTCTCAAATTTCTCAGCTATTCCTTATTCCTGGAATGCTGTAACTTCTGATTATTCCTTTTCAAAATGTTGTGAAGAAAGCTGCCTTCTCTTTCAAATCGCCTTGATTTCTTGAAGTCCCAATGGTCATTATTCTGCAATTATGTATGCATATTTTATCTTGTCCATTTGGTTTTAATAACAATAGAAACATCGTGTTGTAGTTGTCTGTTTACATGTCAGCTTTCCCAATAAATTCCAAGTTTTTTGATGTCACAAACATTTTTTTGTGTTTCTAATAAATACTGTACATTATAAATGCTCAAATAATGCTTGTGATTAATGATTTTAATATTTTAAAAATACTTTATTAATAGTTAAATGGTGGTAAGTTCACTTTCCAGAGGTCCACTGGTATCCTTCCTTGCTTTAATTTACTTAAATATTTAAATTTGATTATTTCGTAATTCTTTTACACCATATTGTTTCCCAGATATACAAGTTTAATTTCTTTTTTGAGTAAAGATTAGTTACTTATATATACTTCTATCAACTCCTTCGTTTTCTAATTTAAAATGGATAGCTAATGCATATTTCATTGAAATTCTGAATCATACTATGTGGTTATGTTAATATATTTATCAAAGGTACACACACACACACATCATTAAGTGTAAAACTCAATGAAATAAAGAGTGAATACCTCCATAAATTTCTTCCCAGATCAAGAAATAGAAAATTACCAGTACTGTAAAAGCTCTCTACAATTTGCTTTCTTCCAATCACAAATTCCCCTACCCTAAGGAAACCTCTGTTCTGACTTCAAAATGAGATAGTTCAGTGGATTCATTTGGCCTGTCGTTAAACTCCATGTAAATAGAATCGTGTATAATGGATTATATAATGGCTGGTGTCTTTCATTCAACATTATATTCATGAGATTTATTCGTGATAGTGATATCCTAATAGTTCTTTATACTATTACAAAAATTCAACATAGTTGTTGCAAGTATGAATATATCACAGCTAATTTATCTATTGTTGATATTTTTGAGATGCTTCTATTTTGGTTGTATTAAAAGGAGTGCTGTTATGCACACTCTTGTGCATGTCTTATAATGTATATACTCAAGCAAATGTAAAAATGAAATTACTAGGTAGTTGGATATATGTCTGTTTAATTTTATACTAAAGATAGTGCTAACTGGTTTTCTCACGTGGTTCACCAAATTACATTTTTACTAACAGTATAAAAGACTTCCAATTGGTCTACTTTTTCTTCAAATTTGATATTATCTGTCTTTTTTTTCCATTCTAATGGGTGCCAAGTACCATTTCATTTTTAAAGTCTATTTTATTGAATTACGAAATATATATTTTATATATAGATATACATTTTTTCTATTATAATTATATATTAGATATAATATGTATGTTTTTATATAGATATATCATATATATAACTATAAATAATAGGAGTATAGCTCCATTCATTTTGACAAAGCTAATAGGTTTGTATAAATAACATCCAGCTTAGGAAACATTGACATTACCTCAAAACCCATTTGTGCCCTCTAGCAGGCATCTCATTCACAAAATAATCAGTATTCTGAAATCAGTAGAGCTATGCCAACTTCCTTTTAGTTATTGCTTACATGTACTGTTTCATCTTTTACTTTCAAACTTTCTGTACCCTGATTTTTAAAGTACCTCTTGTAACCGCCAATTATTTTTTTGTCAAAAAGGGACACGCATTTTAATTTATATTAGATTTAATAAGGCAAGATTGTATAGAATATAACTATTAAAAGGATAATAAAAAAATTTATAATACTAACATGATATAGAGGGAAAGTAAAATTAAATAAAAAATACTTTACTCATCAAAAAAGAGACAGAGAGATGAGAAAAAGAGAAAAAAATACATCAAGTGGGAAAAATAGAAACCATGTAATAAAATTCTAGATCAAAATCCTAATATATTAATAATTACATAGAGTATAAATGGACAAAATACTACAATTAGAAGATAAAAAACATTTATTTTCTTTGTTATCATGTCTGGTATTGCTATATTTCATTTGGATCCTTGGTTTCCTCAAGTTGTTTGTTTTTTAATCTCTAAAGTTGTTTCTTTTCCATGGATGCCTTTCCTCTAGCTGCGGATTCTGCAGTAAAATGTTCTATCTCTCCCAATTGTTTACCTGTGACTTCTACTTCTAAAATATCACAGAGAAGTTATTCTTATTAGGGAGCCATTTATAATGCACATTTCCAAGAACTTTGACATATTGGAAGATTGTTCAGAGGACCCTAATTATTGTTTATTGATTAGATATTTCATCAATATAAAGAATTTTTTGGAATAAATTTTTAGTAGTAGGTTACAACTAAGAAAACATAATTTGTACCTTTAAGCAGAGGATATCTCACTGTAAAAAGAAAGAAATATAGATTTTCAATAGAATACAAAATTTGAATATCTCTTATCTATCTACATATCTGTCCATCTATCTATATCTATCTATGTTCTGTATGTAATAGTGGCAGATTCCATTTATGGTATTCCTTTAGGGAGGCTTCGCATAGTGACTACAAAGTAGCTAATAAATTTAAATGAATTTTGGTTCATCAATTGAGGTTAGCCAACTCTTATTATTAATTATTAACTATTTCTTAATCAATTATTCCTCTCAGATTAAATTTTACACATTACAAGAATTTACTGAGTTACACACACATATATAACTGAATAATAATATATGCAGATTTTGAGTAACCACACATTTAATCTAGATATTAAAATGATAGAAATGAAAGTTTTTACTTTTTAAGTAACACAACTTGTTCCAAAAATAAAGACGTTGTTATGTGTTGATATGGCAGTTCTGAATCCTGCCTTCAGGTAGCAGCTGAACATTGTGCTTTATTAGCCATCAACAGTTTTTTACACTGCGGGCTACATTTGAGTGTGTAAGGATAGCTACGTTAATGCTAATGTTCAAAGTGTCTGTCTAGAGGGAAGGCATTAATTGACCTCATGAGATTAAGCTATAAAAATAATATCTTTTAGTTTGAGCATTAAAACATTTCAGGCAGAGCTTCAAATCCTCTTGGTAAAGTGATTAATAACACAATCATAGAGACCAAGGCTAAGATCATCCACCCCTCAAATTCCCAATTACTATGTGTAGGTGCCAAAGTTGGACAGTGAATAAGGCTGATAGGAAAAAAAGAAGTTGATTCATTTGAAATCTGGTATTGGAGAAAAGTTCTATAGATACGCTGGACCACTAGAAAGACAAACAAGTGGGTCCTAGAGCTAATTAAGCCTGAAACATCTCTGGAGGCATTAATGACAAAACTGAGCTATTCCTACTTTGGCTGCATCATGAGAAGGTAGTTTTTTGTTTTTTGGGGTTTTTTTGGAAAATACAATAATGCTGGAAAAAATAGAAGGGAGTAGTAAAAGAGGAAGCCCAAATATGGGATAGATTAACTCCATAAAAGAAGCCATAGGCATGAGTCTACAGAAGCTGAGCAGGGCTGTTGAGGACAGGACATTGTGGAAATCATTCATATAGAGTTGCCAGGAGTTGAAGCCGACTCAAAGGCACATAACATATACGACACAATCCAAAACTGATTTTCACTTAAAGTTTACCTTAGAGAAAATTGTTTTCAGTTAAGCTCTAAAATTGAAAAGAAAGCAGGAAATCTCAAATGTCTTTCTCTTCCACCTTCCTCCATCACGCCATTCACCCATGGACATATACATTCAGTTACATTCCCATGTGTCCCTGGTGTGTATCTCCTTGAAGATCATTTACCTCATTTTGTTGAATTTCACCCTCCCCTCATTATATGAGAAATCTTTAAATCATGGCAAATTAATATGGGCTCTATCAGCCCAAGAACTATAATCAATCATTGATCTTAACCTGCTTTTTTTTACATTTCTGAATAAACTATAGACAATTTAATAATACAAAACTTCATATTTTTAGAAAAATTCACATTTCTTTTCTATTCGTACTAAAACACTGGCCAGAACACTCAGAAAATAAAAGCATGAAAAATGGTAATATTTACATGGTTGTGTTATGTATGTATGCCTCCTTGGTTCCACAAAGGATATGAGAAAATATCCATCTATGGTTTTAAAATTTCCAATAGTCCATATAATTGTCTCATTAATTACCATAATAGTTTGTGAAAAAAATATTGTCATCCTGAAGTAATATATAAGAAATCTTATTTGCCCCTAGTACCTAAACCTGAAAACCCCAAAACCTCAAGGTTACCTAGCTAGTAAGTACTAAGATTGGGGCCTCAATGTGATTCATCTGATTTTGAAGACTTTTGCTATGACAATGCTATAGGCAACAAAACGTCGAATTCTATACCTTTATACAAAAATATATTTCTGTCATTGAACCTGAAATTATACTGTTTAACTTTCATGCTCTATTTTTCATTTTTATTGCATATAATTTATATAAAAACAGATACTCAGGGATACCTTAAAAGTCACTCAGACACTTCATCAGCCTGAATATCTTACTGGAGAAGTTTTATTTTACTGTCTTGTTTATTTCTCCAATATGGTTAAATAAGCAAAAAATAAATTTCTATTTTGTATTAGAGATATTATGTGTTTGAAGATACTGCTTCTATATTTAGTTAATCCTAACTAATATAACACCTCACCCCTACCGTGCTGGGAGTAGAATTTTCTCAGCAACTTTGGAAAGCTCTTGGGCAGTATATCTACACCAAGTAATCCAGCCATTCTCCTTTTAGGAATGCAGTCAACAGAAATTCTAGTCTCAAATCCATGTACGAAGGCACATAAATACTCATAGCAGCACTACTGATACAGCATTAAATTAGAAACATCCCACATGACCATTAAAAAAGAAGGGATAAATGAATTTTGGTATATTCATGTAATGAATGAGAAATCACGACCTTCTACTATATAGAAAATATGGACATAGATCACAAATACAAGGTTGAATAAAAAAGCCATATGTAAAAAATACATACTGTATAGGCTTTTATTAATACAGAGTTCAGTAATATTGCTGTATAGTTCATATTTGAATTCTCTACCTAACATACTAAGTTTCTACATGAAACTATATTGGAGAACTCATTGCTTCGGATGGTATTTGGAAGCACATAATAAATAAAATTAAATACCCTACAATAGAACAAAATAATTATCTCCTAACACAAAAGAGGGAATGCATAACATTTTTATGAAACATCATAAAATTAACTTTGACAAAGTTTATTGAATGCAATTGATAATTGGTGAAAGATCTAGAAACCTTATAATATGGACTTATAATAGAGGGCATTAGAGATAGTTTGCTCTGAAAAGATATAGGTGCAGTAACATGCTATTAGTCATATGTATTTGAAAGCATGTTGTGTGATAGTGCAATTGGATATTGAGGTTGGCTGCTAAAACTTATGAACAGGCATTCAGATCTTGGTTCAGTACAAAATCTGAATTTTCTATAGGTTTCAGCTCTCAAAAATTGAATAGGCTGCCTCCTAAATGAAAAATGTCTCCCGTCATGGAGGTGTTAAGCTAAGGTCACAGTTCAAGGACCATTGACATGGTTTAACCAACTTCCAAGGTGCTTGTACAACTTGAGGTGTGCAAGTTAGCTTAAAAAATCCTTTGAGCTAACTATAACTACTTTTCCTATTTTTTAGGGTTTTTTTTTTTAATGCTTCCTGTTTTTTTTCCTTGGGGGTTTTTTTTCCCTTATAAAGTAAAATATACCAGATGTACACCAAGACATAATGTGGCAAATCTTCCCCAGAAACGTCAGTAAGATTGATGTTGATGGCATTAGAATAGACGGGTATGCGACGGCAGCAGTGCTTACGTGTAGTTACACTTTTGGCCTCTCTTATGTGTTCTGCTCCACATATTTTAAGAGAGCTTTATGTGGATGTTCCAATTCAATCTCAATCTCAATAGAATACTATGAATATTATTGTTACTAAATCTTGCGTTCATAATAATATCTACGTATGTGGCCTATTGAAAAGCAAGCATTTATATCTTTAGGAGGATAAATAAAAAGTCACAAATCTAGAACAATAATCAACTTGAACTCATGCTGCTAGCACAGGTATGGATTTTTAATATAATCTCAGGCAGGGAAATGCTTTCAGGCATGTTTTCTCAGTTGGGAGTTGAGGAGAGCGTATGTGCAATGGCAGACACCAGCAACTAGCCTTTGGCTAATTAAGAGATAAAGTCATTGTGAACCTGAGTTTTAAACCGAATGTTGTGCTGGATGCTGTCTGGACTTATACATAAAATAGGGAGGTTGAAAGTTACAGAAGTAAAACAAATAAATGAGAAAGCTGCTATTTTATATTATCTCTTCTCTACTGATAATTGATATTCCAAAGACATAGTTTTCCTTGTATTGAAATTATGTTTATTTTGAGCAATTAATGAACTCATCTATGGACATGTTTTTAAACAATAAATAAATAAGAGAATGAAAATTAACACTCTGTATAATAACAATTTAGTTACTTGCTGCTCATTGCTCTTTTACTATGAAGACTAGGAGCAGAATCTTTTCCTATTTTGCATAAAAAATATGTTAATTGAAACAGTCATCTCTGTCTCTATATATGTCTATATATATGTCTTAAACACAACTATATAACTGTTGAAACCACCTACATTTCTTAGATATCTGTGTTAAGACCAGTGAAATATCCCCAAGAAAATAAAGTTGCCTAAAAATGTGTTAATTGATGTTTTGAGATGAAGAAGCCAATGAAAAATTTCTCATTTTGTTCATCTAAAAGTGCAGCATGATAAGTTTACCTGCAATGTAAGTTCCATATTAGCAAGCTTATTTTTTAACTAGGAAAATTATATATGTGTAATTATATGTAGATATATATATACACACGTATATATATGTAATTACATAAACGTAAAATTACATATAATTTTAACTAGTAAAATTACATATATATATTTTTTTCATTTAAGTTCAGGGATGTAAAAAGAAAGCCATTCACATTAGGATAGGCCAAGGAGTATAAGAAAGTATTTTCTTACAAAGTTAGAATCTATATAAATTTTCTAAGGACAAAGTATGAAAGTGTTCATTAACAGCTGAACAAAAACTTTATTTCCTTTTTGTCAATATCTATCCTTTATGTTTCTATTTAAATTGTCAAATTCCTGTCATTTAAAAAAATGAATAATCTTTTATTCATAGTAAAATTCTATTCTAGATATTGTTCTGCAATTAAGATATAGTGTAAAGAATCAATGACAAAGAAAAAGTTGAAGTAAATTTTGTAAAATTGAGTTTCTTGAATAAGGTACAGAATTGACATGCGATACTAGTTTAATTGACATGTGATACTAGTTTAATGGTAACAACGTTAGAATGTTGTTAGAAATCTGTATATGGGAATTGGTATGAACAACACTAAAACACTAATTTCTACAGTTAAGTACTTTCTTTAACATGTATTCTAATTAGGTCCAAAGCAAACATACCTAGATCTAATGATATGGGGGAAGATGATAATCATAGGTGCCAGCTAATGAATATATACATTTTATGATTATTGAAGTTTATACATATCAGTTATTTAACACTCACCATAGTCCTACAGAGGACTTAAGGCAATGCCTAATGCATAGCAGAACCACATAAATGTTACTGACTCAATATTTTAGATTATATAATCACCTTAAATAAAATAACTGTGGCTAAACTTTTGTCTAATACACTTCAGGGAGTTTGGAATCATAGATGTCATAGAACTGAGATCTACTGATTTTAGTATTTTTTCACTCAATTATACATCCCTATAATTTAAGATAATGGCTCCTATTAAAAGCCCACTTCTACTTCATTCTACTTTTATTTAGACTTAATGGAAGTCCAGAAGAGGAAATTGAAATAGCATAGAGGGCATAATATTTATGTTTGCTTTAGATTAAATATTGTTGACAGCTCAAAGTGACAACTAACCTCATGATATTGTGCATTAGGCCCACTGCTTTGAGCCTGCTATAAATCTGAAGGAAGAATTACCTGTGTGCAGCATCTATGTCTCTGACTCAACTTTAGAAAGCTTTGAATCAAAAATGCTGCCCTGGAGAAAGAGCATGAGATACAAGATCGTTATCAATGTTACATTTCTGTTTTTTCTAAGGAGATGCAAATTTCTTTTGTATGCCTGACAAATTCTATAACATAAAATTCTGATTTAAACAAATACATTCTTAATTTTCAGATCTAGAATGATTCTCTTTTTCCTGCCTTTGACTTTTCCACAGTTACAGTGAACTGTTAGAAGCAAATACACTACTAAGAAAACTGAGGCTTTATGAAATATTCCACAGTGGTGTGATACTATAACTTACTTTGTCTATCAGTTCCATCCTTTTATTTCTCATAGACCCTGCACTTGGGAGAAATAAAATGGTCTGCATCATTAATTTCTATGCCCAAATAAAGATTTTCTCAGCAGGTTGCACATGAGCTATTTAAATTGGAGTAGTGGTAAGACAGTCATTAATTATCCAGAAATGAATCTTAAGAATATAAAAATTACATTTGTGAGAGTACATATCCTCTGAGAGGAGCTGGCTAAAAGCTGGACAATGATATACTGGTACTATCTAGCAAAAAAAAAAAAAAAAAAAAGAGTGTTATTTCGCACAGCCAGGGACTTTAGGCCATAAGTTAGCCACGTCAGATGATCTTAGAGCAAAGGGTAGGAATGGCACATGTTAAATGCATTTCATCTGTCTAACCAAGTGCCATGAATGGTGTTAGCTATGTATATATGAGATTAAATATGAGATTTAAAATACACAAAACAAGACAAAACAAGTTCACTCGTCAATTCATCTGAAATTCCTTGATAGTACATTTTTAATCCCTTAGAATAATCAAGATTTATAGTACTTTATATTTGTCTTTTTGCTAACATTTAGAATATATTAATTCATTTAATATTTAAAACAACCACATGAGTTACGCAGTCAGGCTCCAGAATCTACATTCTTGGTACCACGCATGGACATATCATAACAGCTTGCATCAACAGGCCTGAACTGAGGGTCTTTTGTATGTATACTGCACCTTTATTAATCTTTAGTTTTCAACAAATCATTGATTTTAAACAGTGAACATTATAAATCCTCGGATACAAAGGATAATGTCCAAAAGAGAGTAAAGAGCTAATTTACCTCCCCAAAAGGCAACTTAGCTATTTCTAGGGCTCTTTTACTTTTTTATTTCATTTTTACTTTACTTTTCTAATAAAAGTGGAAATAATTTCTTTTCAAACATTTTTCTAGTTAGAACCTAAACTCTTCTAGGTTTATAAAGTGCCTTGTCAACTTACTACTAAATGTTTTTTTAATCATTCTGTAATTTCTCTGACAGAAGCCTTGTAAAGAATATACAGATGTAATGAATATTTCATAAAGATGATTTATTAGGACTTCTCTGCCTTTACTTCAAAAACTATCCATCCTTCAAAAAGCAAATACACAAAAATTACCTGCTGGTACAGTAACTAAACCAAATCCCCTGAAGGCAGACCTGATTTCATAATAACTTCTGGGCCTGATAGACTGTGAAAAAAATAGTTAGTCAATGTTCTATTAATATTTTAGCTGGCAATGGAATATAATCCTAAGCTACCACATGTGGCTGTCAGAACTGTCAGGTATACCACTGTAAAATTAATGATTTAATTTTTTATGAGCTCCATATCTTTTTATATGAAAATAAAATTGATTTAAGGTCTTGAGGTAAAGAATATGCTCATAACAATTCCTTAGGGTACCTTACCAATACCTCCAATTCCTTTCCAAATTTTCTCTGTAACTGGTTACTTCTCCACCCTTGGTAATTACAGGTATATACATCTGTCTCATTCATTTATGAATAGAGTTGCCTCCAAATGAACACCTTTTACTCCAATATTAATGTTATTGTTTGGTCTCAGTTATCTACAGTGAATCAGTCATAATTTGTCACCATCATTATTATTTTTAGAATATCCACTATATGAATGCCTTAAAGGACAATAGAAATACCTAAAGCACAAATGAAGATGAATAACTGTAATCTACCTTATTCTTCTTTAGTGTGACTCTAATTTAATATCTGACTTATTCTAAGGTTGTGTTGTAAAAAATGTAATTTCAAAGGCCAAATTTATAATTCTTATTGGTGCTTGTAACATTTCCCCTATTTCCAACATGTGTTAGGATATATTTATTTTGTTATAAATACTTAACATAGCCAATTCTGTGATGTGTTGGAATAAACAATTAGTGATTTTGTTCTGACAATGGTGTAAGCCTATATATGTCACTTTTTAAACATTCAAACATATTTTTAGGAGAATCCTAAAAAAACTTTAATCATTCAAATACTGTTTATCCTTGATTCTACTTTGGCCTTCTAATAATACTTAAAAGCACATGCAATAACATTACTTAAAAATAAAAAAGATCTAAAAAATTTGGCTATAAAAACACTTGCTACATCTGCTGAAACAATATGTTAAAATTATATGCCTCTTGGGTAGTGGATCTCAAACTTTATTGTGCCAGAAGATTTTTTTAAATACAGATTTCTGGGCTTCACTCCTATATGTTTAGCTTCATTAGGTCTGAAGCGTGGCCCAAGATTTTGTATTTCTAAAAATCCCCAGGTGATACTGGTACTGCTGGTCCTAGAAATATACTTTGAGCACTGATGTCTTAAGAGACTCTAGATGTAAACATCAACTATTCTAAACCATGAGGAAATGAATGTTCCCATCACAATCACAGGTATTGATATTACATAAGTAATCTGACACTAGAGGAGAAGAAGAATGAAAAAAAATTTAGAGACATTGCGATCTAATATTGTTTATGTCTTGAACATCATTGTATGAGGAAAGAAATCAAGTTAAATAGGCGATATAAATACTGATTTAATGCATGCCATATTACTAACATAAAGTAAGAAAATTAAATGAAGATACATTAGGAAATGAATTTTTAAAAAGATAAAAGCTTTGTGTTTAGATATTAAAATTGAAATGAGATGTTCAATTACAATTATTTTATGTTTTTTTGTAAGCATTTGTAATAAATAACTTTAAGCAATAAAGGTATGAGAAGAACAACATTGAAACAAGGAAGATTAGATGGGTATTGTAAAAGAAATGCTAATCTAACAATTGAACCCACACTATAGAGATTGGCTCCACAGGAGGTTGGGATTCTTTAGTTACCAAATGTGCTCTATCTATGACCTTGCAAAATCTACCATCATAGTGTGTAGCTAATGTCAGTGCAGTGTAGTTGTGAGAAAGGTCCCTAGTAACCACTCATGGATAGCCAGATCATTCTCAGCCACAGCAGGTTTCTAAAAAGCTATTACAGTTTCTACTGACCGAAGGATCACTTAAATTTCCAAGAAAGAGTTCATTAATGTGTCATGTCTACATTTTTGTATAATACCATTTCTACTCCAACCCAATTGTTAAGCATTTTTTACAAATTGAATTGGGAAGCTCTGGCTTTCCTATTACCCAGCGACACAATTTTCTATTATACTGGACAGAGAAATTTTAATGTCAATTTAATTATTCATAAATCACTGTAAGACCTGGGGAAAACAATAACAGCTTGCTTCTAATCTGGGCCAAGTCCAAATTGGTTAATTCTTTTATTCATTCATTCAATTATTTAATCAACCTAAATTTGATAAGTACCTATTTCTTGATAGTCTCCAGTATAGACAGTGAGTATACATGGATGGATAAGGCTGTAGAACAATGTATTTTTTTAACCTCAGGTAACAAATGGTTTCCTAAGGCAGAAGGGAAGATCACAGTTTTATAGCCTCCTGTGTTGTTAGCGAAGGACATGTGACTAATTCCAGCCAATAGTTAATGCTCAGAAAAGATTTGGTTCACATTTGAACTAATGCATTCAGTTGCTATTGTAAGACTCCTCAAAGTCCCTACTCTTTCTATTAAAGTATTTCTTATGTTTTTGAAATGGTCAAATCAGTTCTTCTTTGGTCTTTCATTTGCAAATTATGCTTTTGAGACTCTTTTAACTTGGAAGTGTATTAAGGAATACAAGCCCTTGATAGCCAATTTGTCCCACCCTTTTCTCATCTAGGGAGAGAGAAAACCAAGGAAGTGGGTGAGATGAGCCTTCAAGCTCTTGTTTACTACAATCATTGTATTCTACAGACATTAGTTTAGCCTAGTACCGAAACTCTCCTAGATTTCAGACCCTGAAGTTCAGTAGGAAATTATGGTGGGTAGAGGCTGCTTTGGCCTTTTACTCTTAGATATTGTGAGGTGAAGAACGCCTGTGCTGATCTTGTTGCTTTGCATATTTTTTCCTTTCCTGTTTTTATGGACAGAAAAGGTGCTTTGAGATGGTGGCGCTGCCCTCTCCTTGAAAGAAGCAGGAGTCAAATCAATTTGTAATGCTTTGTTCAGAGTCCATTATGATATTTCCAAAAACAAGATGAAAAGAAAAATATTTCCGATATTATATAATTTTAGCTTTCCAGAAAGGACAACATTTTCAGGAAACAGATCATCAAAATTTTGTAAAATATCACATATTATCATTATATGATCATAAAATTATGACTGTCATAATTTTAAAACAACATCTAAAATAGATAAAAATTACTTTAAGAATGATTGATATAATGACTAAACTGGAAAAATATTGTGGCAAACATTTAAAAGTTATCACATTTGTATATTAAAAACATGAAGTTAATTGGAGTTAGACTTCCTGAACTAAAAACACCTATCATACAAAGTAAAGTTGGTAGAAATACAAATATCACTGTTTTATTAATAATCCTTCAGTGGCTTCCCATTTTATACAATATGAGATTCAAAAATCTGAACATGGCTTAAAAGCACCTGAAAGGTGTAGAAATTGTCTATATTTTCTGCCTTATCTCACAGGACTCTCCTTCCTCATACTTCTCTAGCTTTGCTGTTGTTTCACTTTCAGAATTACCTCATGATTCTTCTTTTATCAGGAATTTGCCCACATTATTATCTTTTGCTGGAATTCTTACTCTAATGATCACCATTCCATCTTTGCCTACCTAGTGCAATGTAATCATGTATCTCTAACACCTAGTGTCATGCATGGTAAGTTCTCATTAAATCTGTGTTAAATAAATACATACATAAATTTGTGTGTATGTGTATGTATTTGTGTGTAAATATACATACATATGCATGTATACATACAATTTTCAGTAATCAAAAGTATTGATCAATCCTTAAGATCTCAACTTTCATATCTAAATTTCTTGGGTTCACATCAATTTCTAGCCAAGAGAGTTTAAGCTATTTCTTCACTTATCATATTTTTATTCCAATTTTCTTATTGGTACAATGAGACCAATACCTACCTCATAGGTTTTCAAGAGTAAAAGTAAATAGATTCATCTATGTAAAGTGCTTAAAATGTTGCCTTGTATGTGCTGAGTGTTCAATAAATGATAGTGCTTATATAGTGATAGTAATAATACTGTATTAGGGTTTCCTCAAGTAGCCTTCTATGTCTATGTATAGGCTTGGTCATGCCTTCTTATATCATTTCCAAAAATTTTATATTTTTCCTTTGAAGCTTTTATCACTGTTTTAATTATTTGCTGTATGTCATCTGCTTACTCTCTCACCAAACACAATGAAAGACCCATACAAACATTAACTATTTGTTTTGCTCAAAAATGTATCTTCAGTGCCTTACTTAGTACCTAGTGAGGCCTCAATAGATATGTTATATAACTGTATGAATTAAACTTTACATTGCCACAAAAATACCAAGGAATTCATAAGTCCACCTTGATAATACTGAAATGAGAATAACTTATATTTTGAAATTGAATATCTTATAATAAAGTGAATAAGAGGTACGTAAACTCCTACATGTAATTAATTTGGTCAAGAAAAAATAAGTTATCTTTATACAACCTGTAATTTCATATCTAATTACTTCTATTTTTGAGATTATATAAATCTGTGTCCTAAGTAACTCCCAATTTTGTTTACTTCTGGATGGAATTACAATATCTATGTAAGAGACAATCCACAAATTTAGCAGCTTAAAACAACAACCAGCAGATTGGGTGGGGATAGCTGATTGGCCCTTGGCTGGGGATGTCCTACTTCATGCATCTGTTTTTATCTTTGGACCAATTTACTAGCCGGAACATATATTTTTAATTTCAATTAAAAATAAAACAACACATTACAAAATTTGCCATTTTAGCCATTTTTAAGTATATAAGTTAAGTATTGTTAAATATATTCACATTGTTATGAAACAGAATTCCAGAACTTTTTCGTTTTGCAAACCTGAAACTCTATCTATTAAACAACTTCCTTTTTTTTTCTGTCTCCTCCAGTCTCTGATAACTACCATTCTGTTTTTCATTTCTACAAATTTGACTAACTTAAATACCTCAAATAAGAGGAATAATCAGTATTTATCTTTTCTTCACTGGCTTATTACACCCAATAAAATGCACTCAAGGTTCATCCATTTTACCACATGTCAGAGTTTACTTCATTTTAAAGATTGAATAATATTCTATTTTATGTATATACTACATTTTGTTTATCCATTTATTTATTGATGGATATTTGGGTTACTTCTTCTTCTTGGCTGTTGTGAAAAGTGCTGGTAGCAACAGGTATGCAAATATGTCTTTGAGACCCTTTCAATTATTTTAGATGTAAACCTAGAAATAGGATTGCTATAATATAAGGTAACTAAATTATTTTTAATTTTTTTAGGAAACTCCATACAGTTTCCCACAGTGGTTACACCATGTTATTTTTCAAAATTGTTTTGCCTTTTTGGGATTCATACATATACATTGATATCTAACCCAATACACTCTCAAGTAAAATTATACCACTTTATGAATAGAGTAAGTACCTTGTAATAACAAAATAATCCTAATTCCTCTCCTGTCTTTTGTATTATTGCTGTCATTTATTTTACTTAACATATAAGCATACAATATACAAACATAAGTATATACAATTGAACATAATCTTGGTATTATTTTGAATAAACTGTTGTTTGTTAATTAAGAATAAGAAAAAATTCTTATTTTACTTTTTTATTTCTTTGATGCTCTTCCTTACTTTATGTTGATCCAAGTTTCTTACTTATATTATTTTGTTTCTCTCTAAAGAACTTCTTTTAACATTTATTGCAAGGCAGGTCTACTGGCAACAGATTCATTCCCTCAAGTTTTGCTTTTAGAGAAAGTCTTTAATTGATCTTCATATTTTAAGGATAATTTTGCTGGGTACAGAATTCTAGGTTGCTTCTTTCATTTCTCTCAACACTAAATATTTCATTCCACTCTACTTCTTGTTTGCATAGTTTCTGAGGAGAATTCAGATTTAACTCTTAACTTTGCCCCTCTATAGTTAAGATGTTTTCTTTTTCCTCTGACCTCTTTCAGGATTTTTTTCCTTAATTTTTGATTTTCTGTAGTTTGAAAATGAAATGCCTAAGTGTAGTTTGGGGCATTCATTCTACTTAGCATTCTCTAAGCTTCCTGGATCAGTGGTTTGGTTTTTGATATTAAATTGGAAAATTTTCAGTCATTATTGTTTCAAATATATCTTTAGTTTCCGTTTTTTTCCAATACATATTCTAGTTTTTCCATTACACATATTTCACACCTTTTGTTGTTGTTCCACAATCCTTGGATATTTTATGCTATTTATTTCACAATGAAGAATAAAAACAATGCAGGTTGAAAACAAATTCTCTTTGCTTTTCAATTTTCAAAAATTCTATTGGTAGATCCTTTATCTCAGAGATTTATTCCTCTGTGCAGTCTACCTGTAAACCCATTAAAGACATTCTTCATTTCTATTACAGTGTTTTTGATCTCTAGCATTTTTTTGGTTCTTTCTTAGGATTTCCATTTCTCTGCTTACTATTACTCCATGTTGTCTGCTTTATTTATTAGATCCCCTAGCATATTAATCATAGTTGTTTTAAATTCCTAGTCTGATAATTCAAACAATCCTGCAATGTCTGGTTCTGATGCTACTTTGTCTCTTCGAATTATTTTTGCCTTTTGATATGCTTTAATTTTTTCATGCTAGCTGAACATGAAATACTGAGTAAAAGAAACTGCTATGAATAGGTCTTTAATGATATGGTAGTGAAGTATTGGGGGAGGAGAAGCATTCTATAATCCTATTATTAAGTCTCTGACAGTGAGCCTCCCTCTCTGGACTGTGAACTTTCTAAGTGTTTCTCAGTTTTTCTCCTCCCTTAGGTGAGATAATATGGCTAGAGTGAGCTGGAGTGTTTTCTTTCCCTCAGATCAATTAGCTTCTAATAATATATAGCAATTTGGGCTCTGGTTTACTACTTTCCTCTGAGGGCAGGTCTTGTTGAGGAAAATAGAGTAGCTGGCAAATTTCGAAATTGTTTTTTTCTCTCCCTCTGCCAGAAGCACTAGGGAATTTTTCTCTGATATTTACTGTGGAACTCCATCAAATTCTTAGAGGTAAATCTCACAATATTGTTGTACCGTATCTGTGATTGGTTCCCCCGGAAAATTTTTACTCTCAGACTTATCTACACTGAGCCTCCGGCAATTCACAAATTAGAGTTCAGGTATCCCTACTCCAGCATTGAATCCTGAGGCTGTTTCTGGTTTCTACTGATGATTCTCTGCTCTGGTAAGCAATGACTCCTTATACATGCCTATCTCTCCTATGTTGGGGACAGTGGTTTGTCCTGCGTCCTTCCTTGTTTTATGGATCCAAGGAAAGTTGTTGATTTTTCCATATGTTCTGCTTTTTACCTGTTGTTAGGATTGAGTGACAACTTCCAAGTCCTCATATGTGGAAATAGAAACCAAACTCAAAAGTTTTATTTTCTTTATAAATTCTGCTTATAAATTAGCCTGTTTCATTTCTGAGATTACTCTGTCTTATAGAACCTGATCATATGTGGCTAAAATAAGTTAGTTCATGCTTTCATCATTCTATCCTGCAACAATTGACCTCAATTCCTTACGTACGTTTTGAGTTATTGTGAGTGACATAGATGGGTTTCTATTTTTCAAATCTTCAATAATAGTTTTATTATGCTTTATTCTGTATTCACTTGCTTCTTACTTCCAAAGTCAATGTTACATATTTAGAATTTTTTTATGACATCATTCCATTTTTGGTTGCCAATTTTAGTAAGTTTGGCTGTTGATGCATAACAAAACACTCCCAAATCAACTAAAGGTTAGTTGATCTTGGATGGACTCAATTGAAGTGTACCTGCTCCATATTTCTCTTCTACTTCTTGTACCAACAGGCTACACTATGCATGTTTTTCTTAGGGTGGTGGCAGAATTCAAGAAAGCAAGATCAACATTACATATATTTTAAAGTTTTTTGTAACTTCATATCAGCTATATTCCACTGCAAAAACATGACAGATCCTAAAGATCAAGTTTGGGGATATATTCTCTGCCCATAGAAGTAGGGATGGTTGAAGTAAATCTTTCTAAATAGTTATCTAATCTGCAGTGAATTTGTTCCATATTGGTATATATGCTCTTAAAAAAAATTTTTCTCTCTCTCTCAATAAACACACACACACACACGCCCCTACCACTAGCCATGTGAAAATTAGAAGAAAGGTGTTCTTTCTTGTGGGTAGTCACAAGATTTGGTAACTAATTTTAAGTCATTTTTACCCTCTTACTGATATATCCTCATGGATTGAGTAAGTTCCACTGCCAAATATAGACATCTTATAGGCACCCAAATCTAACAACAGAAAGCACAAGTGTATTATTAATAACTCATAGCTTCAAAGACTTGTGGTATATAAATTCCTGTGCCATCTTCTCTAACTCCATTTCTTTTTTTCTTTTTTTTTTTTTTTTGCATCTGAATCACCAATAACACATTCAAAATAATCTTTTACATTGAAATAACATTGTGCTTTGTTACTATGGAAACTATCTGCTTTTCCTAAAATGCTTTCATAGTCCTCTATTTTTTTCCTTCTCTTTCTGCATGTTTTACCCCTCATATTTTTAACTGCCATTTTGTATCTGCCTTTGCTCTGACTTTGATTGAGTGTTTTATAACCTTCATATTCCTACTATAATCATTTATTTGATCTGAATTTTTGCTTTCTTTTCTAAGAAAGGAAGAATTTAAGTAATCATTTGTCATTTATACTATCTTTTTAATTTTTAGATAGCACATTGTCATAATCTAAATAAATCTTTTGAAGGAGTAAATATTTAAGTAAATAAAGTAATTGCTAGTCATTGGTAACAGATTACATGATCATTTTCTCTATTTAGGACTATGAAAAAGTATTAATCAGAGCCTTGAAGTCTGCCAATAAAGTTCCTGAAATCCATGATTTTCCCTAAGGCTTTTTTGAGTGATATAAATACTGCCATATATTGTATGAATGGCCTGCTTAAAGGATTCAATACACTCTAAGTATTAAAACCTAAGAATGTTTCAGTAAGAGTGTTTTGTCTATAAAAATGTAACTGATTTACGAATAAGATGAAAGCAATGCATCCATCAAGATTTTTGGAAAGAGAATGCATCCCCTACCTTCCTATAGTATTTACTGGTGAAATATGAGATTATATTCTGAATTTAAAGATTGTTTTCAGTTAAGAATTAGTTAAAGCTATATATGAATAGAGGAATACTGATAGAGACAAGCTAGAGAACTTCATAATCCATATTTACATAGAGTTAGGATATGCCTTTTAATTACTTGTATGCATTTTTGGCACAGTGATTTGCTATTTAGAACACAACAGGATGACTTTTGCTGCTTGTAATGGTTAATTTTATGTTTCAACTTGAGTAACTTGTGGTGTCCAGTTGTTTGGTCAAATACTAGTCTAGATGTTGCTGTGGAGGTATTTTGTAGATGTGATTAACATTTATAATGATTTGACTTTAAGTAAAAGAGACTATCGTCAATAATGTGAGTGGGCCTCATCTAATCAGTTGAAGAGAGGCATTATAAGTGAATAGTGAGCTTTCCAGGAAAAAAAAGAATTCTGTCTCAAAACGATAACATAGAAATTCTACCTAAGTTTGCAGTCTATTGGTCTGCCCTATAGATTTTTGGATTCAATACTGCAATTTCAACACTTCCTTGAGTTTTCATCCTGCCAGCCTACCCTTTATATGCTACATTTGTCAGCCTTCAGAATCTCATTAGCCAATTCCTTAAAATAAATCTATCTCTCTCTATATATTTATGTTTCACTACTTTTTTTTTCTTTTAGAGAACTATTAAAGAAAAAAATTTTCTGACACTTGTTAAATAGAAAGGAAGACTTTTATTTAAGACTATTGCAGTAGAGTTATTGCATAGAAGTAGGGGAGCAAGATCAGCTTCAACTCCAAATACAATAAAGACAAATGGGAATTTATGGCCAAGAAGCAGGATGAGAGGGTAATAGTGATCAGTGGATGGAAAATAATTAAGAAGAGACATCAAGGGTTGGGCGCTAATTCTTGCTAAAACAACTTAACAGGATTTTTGCTAAAACTGGATTAGGCCAGGACCCCAAAGCCCAAGTTTGAGGTCTAGTTGAGAAGAGAGTTCAGAGGAGCCTGACTAAAGCTTCATCAGGGAAAGGCTTTGTCAGAAACTTTACTGATACAGTGAGTGCTTTTCTTCAAAATATCGTTTATTATGTATCTAAAAAGCATGATTGTATTTTAGCCTTATTTTCTGGAAGAACATGAAATATGACATGAAATATAAATCCTATTTAAAGAGTTTGTGAATATGCACTAAAGTTTGAGAATCCCAGGTCTTCTACAGATAAGTGGCTTAACATAAAAATATTTTAGCATTCATGAAAATATCTTGCCCAGAATGAATAGAAATTTAGTATTTCTGAAGGTGAATGTAGGATTACTTTATTCATATTCCAGGCAGAGTATACTTTAAATATATGGACCAAGTTTTAAACTTATTGTGCAGAATGTTAAACTGTGTTCTTTTATTTTGCCTAATAACAACATTCTATATTATTAAATATTTCTTTAAGAGGAAGCAGTTGGCTTATTACTATATAAGTGCAATCTCAGCTACATGCATTATTTTGAAATTCCTGGAATTGGAACTGAAAATAAGAGCAGATAAAACTTTATTAGCAAGTACACAAAAATGTACGCTCTTAAATATAGGCACATAATTCTAAAAACTAGTTTAATAGTGTATGTGAAGGCCAACTTAGTAAGTGCTGGAGCTGTAAATACTCATCTCTGCATTACTATCTAGAAGAATGAACCGTTTTTACTATCAAGATGAAGGGGTAATAATAGTGTCAAGAGATTCTATGTAAATGAATCTCATAGGCATTGTAACAGCAGATAATATAAATGACTTTCTCACCTGGTAAATGACTTTCAAAAAGGCTAGTAGTGGCACAAATTCAATTATTGCAAATCTGTGAGTTTCTTTCCTCTCTTCTAGATTCTATGTCTTTTTTGTTTCCTTGATAATAGGAAAGTGTTTGTAAAATAGTAATGGAGAAAAACTATGATTGGCTGATATAAGGAAGTGAGAAATAGAATGTCTTATTATGTTGTAAATTTGCCACTCTACTTTGAAGTGATGGAGATTATTTCTAAGACAGAAAATGACCAAGAGGCTTCATGGGCATTTATTATATTATGTTTTATGAGAACACATGAATAGATGAGTTTTCTGTCAACCTGGTACTTTCCCGTGCAGTATTTCAGATCCCAAACATTTGCCAAAAAAATAACAGATCTTTGTAAGTGATATGAGATAAAGTCACCATTCACAAGACTTAATAGATAAAGCAGATTACTGTAAAATGCTCCATTAAAAAAAACCCTAAAAATCCATCTACTTTTATACTAAAAAAGTGAGTACGTTTAATATATTATTGTGCATTATGATCTACAAATAAATATCACTGGCAAAATTTCATAGGCTTTATTTTTTAACCAGACCTTTCATGATACTAGTATCTATGGACTTAAATGTTACAGATTGCATTATTGTAATCAATTTTGGGTTCTCTTGCTGATGACTCATTCCTACCACGTGCTATGTAACTAGCAGAACCTCATTGTGAAAGGAGGATATATTCTTGCTTCATTGTCTTAAAGCTTGGCCATATGACTTGTTTTGTCTAATGGAATATGGACAGAATTGATATAGGCATAGCTGGAGAAAAAGATTTAAGAATCATCTCATGGATTGTCCATGTCCCTTTTCTTCTGCCAAAAGGCCATGATTGAGATTGTTCTTTTAGCTTTATCATACAAGGAAGAGGAACCTGGAAGAGAACAGCAAGCAATCCTCAGAGGGCATGTACTATGAGAGAAAATAAACTTTTTTTTGTAGATTACTGATTATTTGATTATTTGTTACCACAACATAATTTAGCTAAATCTGTTGGCTGCATATACTTTGGGAAAAATTTATCTTAAATTAAGGTTTTTATACTGCATAGCAATAAAATTCACAAATTTAATTTTTAAAATGTAGCATTGCTATTATGACCATCATCCAAATGTGTGTCCATCTTATATTTATCTTAATATATTAAGCTCCAGTTATCATACAGTGCCAAGAAGACACAATCTGGCTTCAGGTAGACTCAAGATAAATAGAGAATGTCAGTTTTGAACAAAAATACATTGTAGAAATGCAGACTTTATAAACAATATTCTTCATATTTAAATATTAATATATAAAAATGACATCTTTATAATAACTAATCTGTATCAATAGTGAAAATGGCATTATTTAACATGATTATATAGCAAT
Source organism: Pteropus vampyrus (assembly GCF_000151845.1). NCBI lineage: Eukaryota > Metazoa > Chordata > Mammalia > Chiroptera > Pteropodidae > Pteropus > Pteropus vampyrus. The sequence continues at coordinate 246,479 of NW_011889062.1, read as the reverse complement.
AAAAACTAGAAAAAATAAGTGTTCTAAACTAAACGGTAATAATGAATATACCTATATACATAGGTACCTATAATATTTACCAAAAAAGTGTTACTAAATTGCTGGTCTGATGGTAACTTTCATCTCTCTCAGCCTTCACAGAACTGAGGAGAATTAGGGCCTTGCTCTGGATTAGGCTTTGGTTTTAAGGGGATGTTGTAGCTGGTTTGATCTTCTATCCAGACCACAAAGACTTTCTCCAAATAAGCAATAAGGTTATTTTGCTTTGTTATTATATATGTTTTAATTTCCTTCAAGAACTTTTCTTTCGCATTTACAACTTGGCTGTTTGGTGCAGGAGGCCTAGCTTTTAGTCTTTTGGCTTTGGACTGCCTTTCATTAAGCTTAATCATTTCTAGCTTTTGATTTAAAGTAAGGGACTTGTGACTCTTCCTTTTACTTGAACACTTACATACCATTGTAGAGTTATTAAATGGTCCAATTTCAATATTGTTGTGTCTCAGGGAATAGGGAGGCCTGAAGAGAAAAAGAGAGATGAGGGAATGGCCATTTTGGGAGTAGTTAGTACACACAAGACATTTATCAGTTAAGTTTGCCATCATATATGGGTGTGGTTCGTGGCACCCTAAAACAATTACAGTAAATCACTGATCACAGATCACCATAACAAATATAATGATAATGAAAAAGTTTGAAATATCGTGAGAATCACCAAAATGTGATAGACATGAAGTAAGCATATGTTGTTGGAAAAATGGCACCAATAGACTTATTTGACACAAGGTTGCCATAGACCTTCAACTTGTAAAAAAAAAATGCATTATCTGTGAAGCATAATAAAGCAAAGTGCAAAAATTGAAGTATGCCTGTAACTGTAAAACACTCCTTAGGCTTTATTTTCAAGTGGCCTATGTTAGTTTTCTAGCACTATCAAAAAATTATATAAACTTGGTGGCTTAAACAACACCCACTTACATCATAATTCTGTAGCTTTGGAATATAACATTGGTCTCACCAAGCTAAAAGGTTATCACATGGCCACATCCAAACCAAAGGCTCTGAGGAAAAACAACTCCTTTAGGTTGTTAGCCAAACCAAATTCAGTCCTTTGTAGTTACAGGACTGACATTTCCATTTCTTTTTAGCTGTCAGAAAGAGACCTACCTTAACTACAAGAAGCTTTTCTCTGATCTTTGCACATGGGTGCCTGCATCTCAGAGTCAGCAATAGCAGTTGAAATACTTCTCATACACAGAATCTTCCTGACTTTTCTTTCTGCTGCAGAGATTTTCAAAGACTCTTTATTAACTTGGAGACCAAAGAAGTAATGTACCATAAATTTCATATGAAGAATAATGGAAAATTCCAGTGTTTGTGTCTAGAAGCTCTTTCTCATCTGGTTATATAACGATGGGACACAGGTATTGCTGCAACGGATATTTTTAAAAAAAACTTATCTATATGCTAAATTTGATCTCAATATGTTATTAATAGATAAAGGCAGAAAGATTAATAAATATACATGTGAACAGAATAATTAGCAACCTTGATTAAACCATGCACAGAATCTGCACCTAAGAAAAAGGAAATGCACAGGATTTCAGAAACAGAGAAGTTTTTAACTGCTGAAATTCTTCAAAGAAAAGTAGACATTCTTCTCTATACATATAATTCTATTTTAGGGATATACCCCTGCTTTGATAATATCTTTAGGAAATTATTACAACACTGATTCATATTTAATTCTTTTAAATATAAATATATGAGTTTATTTCTTTGTTTACTTTCATTAGCATTTCCTTCACACATAGGGAAAAGTCAAATGGAATATTACATCCCTTAATTCTCTACCATTTAATATCAAGATCATTTTTAATTAAAAGAAGGTTATCAAAGGAAAGAAAAAGATTGTGTCAGAATGGTCAGAAGTATATTAAAAGCTTTAGAGAATACTGAAAGGACTTTTAATTTGGGGGTTTGGTCAATCAAGTCAGTTTTATAAGATAACTTGTCCCCAAGAGATAATAAATGATCTTGATATTTACTCCTAGAGTAATGTAGATGGTATTATAGAGGTTGAATGCATTTATAGGGTACTCAAACTCACGACTGTGGATCTAACAAAAAAAGTTTTATCCTATATATTGACCTGCAGGATCCAGATAAGTTTAAAGCATATATCAATGTGACTGAAATCTCAATATCTAAACACAAAATCTAAGTGACAGTTACAAATTTGTCAAGAATCAGACTTCTCCAAGAAAGCACAATCCTGATGTGATTTTAATTAGGCAAGTTTCATTTTACTTTTTTTCTCTTGATTAAATGTCTATAATGGATTAAAATGAAATTAAACAAAATCATCTTTACTATTTAACATCATGATAAAATACTTCATGAACACTCTCAAACCAAACATGCAATCATATATAACAAATGTAGACAATTGGCTTTTAGTTCAAATCTGTGTTATTTTCTTCCAACAAAATGAAATTAATGCTGAAGTTACAAAGTATCTTTAAAAATTTTTATAATATGATTATTGCCATGAATCCTAGAATAAATCTTACTATCTAATGAGGATTAATCACTTGAAAAGTTGATTTCAGGCAGAAAAGACACAAAATTATAATCAGTTATGTTGGTTAAAATATTATTTTGCAAATAATACCTGTGTAGTGATATTTAGAAATAATTTGTGTTATTCATGGAAAGTGGTAAGGAGAGGAGGAGGGAAAGAGGAATAAATTGAAATACAGGCATAATTTTAGAACATACGTACACATAGGGTGACCTGTCTTTCTCTAAAACTAACCTCTGAAACATAGCCACACATACAAACACATACACATACAGAAGTTATATGATAAACTATATTTGTTTTGTGAATCTATTTTGGATGGACAGATATAGATATCTACATATGTTATGAACGCCATCCAAGTATAAATGAAAGTAGGCATGGATTGAGGACATCTATGTCTAGCCTGACATAATATTTCTGGATCCATATTTTTCATTTTGAAGCCCTCATGTCCACGTTAAAAAAAAATAACGTCTTTTTGAAAAAGGTCTGTCAGCTTTAGTGAAGGATAATACAACATGCAATGATTAGCCCCAAATATTGGTAATCATGTGGGAAAATATTGAGTTTAAAAGTGGAAGTAATTTTTCTTTCATAAAAGGAAGAACATGTCTTCCAAGGGTTGGAGGAGGGTTTCAAGTAAATTCTGTGTTTGTGTCTGTTCCTACATGCAAGGTAGTACATATTATAAATGGATTTTTCTTTCTTTTTTTATTGTTTATTGAGATAACATTGGTTAATACAATAATATAATTTTCAGGTGTACATTATAATTTGACATCTGTATATTCTATTGTGTGATTACTACTCAAAGTCCAGTTTCCTTCGGGTACCATATATTTGATCCCCTTTACCCACTTCACTCTCCCCCTATCTCCCTATATTTGACCCCTTTTATCTCGTCTACCTCCCCCCTCCTTTCCCACCTCCTACCCTTTGGTAACCACTGGTCTATGGTCCATGTCCATGAGTTTCTGTTTGTCTGTCGTGTTCACTTGTTGCTTTTTGGTTTATATCCCACATATAAGTGATATCATGCGATTTTCAACTTTTTCTGTGTGGCTTATTTCACTTAGCATGATTATCTCAAGGTTCATCCATGTTGTCACAAATGGCAGTATTTCATCTTTTCTTATGGCTGAGTAATATTCCATTGTATCTATGTACCACAGCTTCTTTAGCCAATCATCTATCATAGGACACTTGAGTTGCTTCCATGTCCTGGCCACTGTGAATAATGCTGCTATGAACATCGGTGTGCAAATATCTTTTCGGATATGAGTTTTCAAGTCTTTGGGGTGAATACCCAGTAGAGGGATTGGTGGATCATATGGTAGGTCAATTCTCAGTTTTTCAAGGAACCACCATACTGTTTTCCATAGTGGCTGTACCAATTTCCAGTCCCACCAGCAGTGGGACTTTTTCTCCGCATCCTCTCCAACATTTGTTATTACTTGTCCTATTGATTATAGCTATTCTAACAGATGTGAGATGGTATCTCGTTGTGGTTTTGATTTGCATTTCCCTAATAGCTAGCGATGTTGAGCATCTTTTCATGTATTTGTTGGCCCAAAGTGTCTGTTCAGGTCCTCTGCCCATTTTTTTGATTGGATCATTTGTGTTTTTTTGTTGTTACTCTAAAACTTCATATTCAATACATTAAAGTATTGTTTCATTATCAAGCATGATAAAAATATCAAATATCTAGAATATCTGCAGGTTTCAAATCAGAATGACATTGAATATACATAAAGGCAACTTTTTCAGGGTGCCTAAATTTGTGCTAATATAAATGTCAAGGGAATTAGCAAGATAATGCACAGATTGTACATGCAAAAATTATAACAAAAAGAGCAATTCTGACATTAGTAAATGTTTTAAAATTAGGTATTTTTTCAGTGTAATTTAAAAATATAGAGGAACCCATGTGCCACTTTAATCTAAGAAAATTTTCTACAATATCTACATGCAAATGTCATTCTTGGAGAAAAAATAAATTTTTGTGACTAGTAGTAATATATTTAACATAGATTTAATCTCATCAAATTGTACACTGATCTCTTAAAAGTCTAGATAATTTGTCACAACCTATGTGTAGATAGCTCTCAAGGAAAGATTTCTCAATATATAATAAATCTCCTTGGATTCATATAGCACTGGTTTGAAACTTAAGAAAATTTGATATGGTGGCAAATTGAAGATTGTTTTTCCTATATATTAAATGTATCTAATAAATGACAAGAAAAAAACGAACAAACGAGCAAAAGACGAACACGTGAAAGTTTGATTCTTAGAATTAGTTTGTCCCTTACTTAATCTAATCTTCTCCCAGTAAGAGAATTTTCTTTACAATGTCTTTGAAATCTTTACTTTTGTCTTCTTTCTTACTGGTTTGTCTTCCTTAAAAGCATTGCTTATACAAAATCTCTAAAATCCTTATTTTGGCAATGCTTCTCTTTCAGTAGGTCCTTTAAAATATTACAACAGGAAAGGGGTGGAATTGTAAAGATAGTGTATTTCAGTACAGTATCGCCTCACATGACACGGCAGTTTTATTAAATGTAATAGAAAGCATACTATTTACAGCTACACCTTCCTTTTAAGCTAAATGGGTCCTGTTAAATAGGAGCCTCTTTAATTTTCTTGACACCTGGAAGGGTGTGGGTATTGCAGTTTTGGGAAGAATTCTCAGCGAGGGGAATTTCAAATTGTGAGTAATACAGAGAGAAAATATGAAGATTCTCCAGGCATTTTGGGAAAGGGGTAAAATGGAGGAGGAAAATAGAACAGAAAATTATTGACAGTTCAGTGCTATAATGGGTGAAAGAAAAAGTAATATTACTATTAATAATTCTTTATATTTTCATTTCTATATGAAATTACTGATTTATGTATATTTATATCCATCAGCCAAGTGATAAAATGGCACTGATGATATTTAAAAATTTTATTTACAATGACATAAATACAAAACCAGATATAAATCTGCTTTATGTAAAATAATTCTACACTGAAAACTATAAAATATTACTGAGAGAGATTATGGAACTCCCAAATAAATGAAGGTACATTTCATGTTCTTGCATTGGAAGATTCGATATTTTGAGGTGTCAAATCTACCTAAATAAATGTAGAAATTTAAAGCAATACCATTAAAAATTTCAGAAAATTCTCTCTGGTTTTTGTCTCTTCTTTTTTTCTTTTCCTTTCTTTGGTGAAAGTATAAGAGACTTACATAAGCCAGAAATAATATCATAAAAGAAAAATGAGGGAGGACCTACACTATCAAAAGTTAAGGCTTAATACAAAACTACAATAGATAAAACAGGGCCTTATTTACAGAATGCTTCACAACAGACAAAATGAACAAAACAGCATGAACAGAATCACACATACACAATCACTTGATATGATAAAATGCCACTGTAGAACACTGGGGAAATGATTTTTTTCAATACATAGTGCAGAATATATAAGATAACCATATGGAAAATATGAACCTTTACATTTACTTATCAATATGCCCAAAAATTAACTTGTTAGAGATTAAGTTTCTAGAATAAAAAAAGTAGAATATCTTCATGAATTTGGGATAAACATTTATTTGATAAATAGAAAAACATTTTAAAAAATGATTAATTGGACTTCATTAAAATGTAGAACTTCAACAAAATAAATAATTCAGGAAATAAAAGTGAAGCCAGTTACTGGAATAAGATATTTGCTACATATAAATTTCTTAAAGGCCTT
>NW_011889062.1:217408-240095 GCF_000151845.1 Pteropus vampyrus | reverse complement strand
TACCATTAAAAATCTCAGAAAATTCTCTCTGGTTTTTGTCTCTTCTTTTTTTTCTTTTCCTTTCTTTGGTGAAAGTATAAGAGACTTACATAAGCCAGAAATAATATCATAAAAGAAAAATGAGGGAGGACCTACACTATCAAAAGTTAAGGCTTAATACAAAACTACAATAGATAAAACAGGGCCTTATTTACAGAATGCTTCACAACAGACAAAATGAACAAAACAGCATGAACAGAATCACACATACACAATCACTTGATATGATAAAATGCCACTGTAGAACACTGGGGAAATGATTTTTTTCAATACATAGTGCAGAATATATAAGATAACCATATGGAAAATATGAACCTTTACATTTACTTATCAATATGCCCAAAAATTAACTTGTTAGAGATTAAGTTTCTAGAATAAAAAAAGTAGAATATCTTCATGAATTTGGGATAAACATTTATTTGATAAATAGAAAAACATTTTAAAAAATGATTAATTGGACTTCATTAAAATGTAGAACTTCAACAAAATAAATAATTCAGGAAATAAAAGTGAAGCCAGTTACTGGAATAAGATATTTGCTACATATAAATTTCTTAAAGGCCTTGTAGATGGAAATTTAAAAAAGAAGACAGCTTCAGATCACTGATAAAGAAAAACAGAGATATAAAAAGATAGGGAAAATTTGTGGAGGGTAACTTCACAATAGTACATCTAAATATGATCAGAAATATTAAAAGATTCTTAACGTCCTTAGTATAAGGAGAAATTAAAATTAAATCCACAAGAAGTGTCCCTATTCAATATCTAAAGCTAATATACAGCGATTATAGTTTTAGATAAATACTCACAGGACTGGAGTGCTTATTTCCACAAACAGTACATTAAAAAATGTTCATTACAGTTTTATTCATGATAACAAAAACTAGAAACAACCACAAATATTCATCTAGCAAAAAATCAATAAATTGTGTATATTCATAAAATTGTATCCAGTACAGTGATAACAAATGTACTAGTGATATATACAATATGAATATATATTTTTTAAATTATTTTAAACAAAAGATGTTAGACACATTCTGGTATGTTTCCATTTATATGAAGTGAAAGAAAAGACAAAGTTAATCTGTGATTATAGAAGTTAGAATAGAGTTACTGACAAGGGAACCTTCTGGGAGTGATGGCAATGCTCAGTGTCTTAGTCTCTGTGGTGGTTATCTAGGTATATGCCTATGAAAACACATGTAGTTATATGTTGAAATTTGTACATCTTATATAAATCTTATTTAACAAAGAAATGCTTTAAAACATGAAGATTATGAATACCTTTATGAAAACAAAATTACATATTAAGTTGAATCATCATCTCAGAAAAATCCAATGCTTTGAAACAGACACGTAAAGATGAAGGAGATTTAATTTGTTCCATAACTACTGAGTAATTGAAATATTTATTTAAAATCTCCCTCAATGAAATTTTAGGGATCATATAGCTTCACCAGTGAATTCTACCACAGTAAAAAAAGAAATAATTAATAGAAATGAAAGGGATATTACCTAAATCATTTTATGAGACCCATATTGTTTTTATATCAAAAACTTAAGAGTAAATCACAACATGGAATATTATATGCTAACATCAGACATTCTAAGTAGAGATTCCTTAGGATTATATAGAAAAAGGTTAAAAAAAAAAACAGAACAAAGACTTTTGAAACATGGCATTTAATATGAAATATGGAGATTTAGAAAATCATTAATCAAGTTCTAGATTAATACATTTAAAAATAACTTGGAAGTTGGATGTTGATATATGAATTGTTGCTAAGAGAGAAAGACAGAGGAAGTAATGGAGAGAGACTAAGAGAGGCAGAGGCGGAAACTTTGGGTTTTATCATTTTCTTTGTTCAGTGGTTTAATCATGCAAATATCTAGTTCATGACTTTATATTTTAGCTACACACACATTCCCATATACACACACATACCACACAAATATATACTTTAGTAGGTGATTTTCAACTTTTATCAATTTCTATAAATATAATGAGCTATAATGTTTGGCTTTTTTACTCTACATTTCCTAGATACCTATGGGAATCTATAATAGATCTAGTGCATAGATTATAACTGCTGAATATAAATATTGAAATATACAAAATGTATTTGCTCATTCTTCTAATTACTGGGATCTCATTTATATCCAATATTTCCTTATTATAATTAATGCTGCTATTAACATCTTTGCACATGACTCCTTATATGTTATCTGGGGCATGTAACTAAGTAAGGAGTTTCTTGGCTATAGCATATGTTCACTGGATAGAAACTTGATTAAATATGGCAAATTTGATCTCCAAAAAGATTTTCCAGTTTCTCCATTACTGACAGTGATTGAAAGCTTCTCTTTTATGTTTAAACAAGAGGTGTTTTAATGGATTAGTGGGGGGAGAGGGGGAAATGGAATTTTAAAAAAAGAAAGTGGAAGATGAAATGTAGAAACTGAACACAAATATCTGTTCTATAATGGATACCATAGGCGAGAAGAGTAAATAATTTATATTATTAATTATTTTCTAGGCCTTGAGGTAATAACAGTGGACAAAGCAGACAAGTTTCTGCTTTTTTTTTTGGTGAGGGGGAGCTCACTTTGTTGTCAGGGAGACAGAACATAATCAAATGAATATATAGTATAATGTCACTAATAACTGTTAGAAAGAGAAATAAAATCAGACAAGGAGATAGAGATGAAGACAGTAAAAGATATGAGATGAAGTTGGGGAATAGAGATGATTTACACATGAGGCATAGATATAGGTGATAGGGTGATCCAGTATGACCTTAGTGAGGAGGTGATATGTGAGGAAAAACACCTCAATTGTGTGAGTATACAAGCCAGATGACTATACAGAGTGTATTCTAGGGAGAAATAACAATGCATGCAAAGGCTTTAAGGCAGAGACGTGATTGATATATTTAAGGCATGGCAAAAAGACCAGTGTGGCTGGATTGGAGTGAGTAGGGTAGAGGACCTTTGAAAATGAAGTTAAAAACTTTGGCAGAAGTTAGATCATATAGAGTCCTTTGGATATGTTATAGACTTGGAATGTTATTCCAAGTGTGACCTAACATCATTAGAGAGTTGAAAGCACCTTGTGATCTTTTTTCTTTTTAAAGTATCTTGCTTCCTAGGTGGTACAGAATAAATTATAGGGAGAAAGAGAGACCAAGCATAGAAGCACAGAGGTTAGGTTAAATGCTATTAATACAGTTGAGGGTAAAGACCATTATGGTGTAGGGAAAAAATCAGAAATGACATAATTTGATATCATTAAAAGGAAAGTTTGATAGTATTTGCTAAAGGATTGGTTGAAAAAATAGGACATAAAGAAGAGTAGCTTTTCACTGTGAGCATCTGGGACAAAGGCAATGACAACACTTTTGGTGGGAAAGCGTGGTGCAGGAGCTTATTTGAGGAGGCAAAGAAAGAAGTGTGTGTGCCTGTTATTTGCTGTTGTGTTGGCTCTGACTCTTGGAGACCCTATGAATGAATGATGTCCACAATGCCCTGTCCTCAACAGCCTTGCCCAGCTCCTGTGGATTCATGCCTATGGCTTCTATGGATTTAATCCATCTCATATTTGGTCTTACTTTTTTCCTGCTAACTTCTGTTTTTCCCAGCATTATTGCCTTTCAGAGAACCCTGCCTTCTTATGATGTGTCTGGAGTGGGACAGATTCAGTTTTGCATTTGTGCCTCCAGAGATGTTTCAGGCTTTATTTGCTCTAGAACCTGCTTGTTTATCTTTCTGATGGCCCAGGGTATCTGCAGAGCTTTCTTGCAACACCAAATTTCAAATGAATCATTTTTTTTTCCTTTCAGCCTTATTCATTATCGAACATGCACATCTGTGCATAGTAATTGGTAATACAAGAGTGTGGGTGATCTTAACCTTGGTCTCTAAAGACACATCTTTGCTCTTGGTGATCTTTCTTAATTCTTCCATTGCTGCCCTTCTGAGTCTCAGCCTTCTCTTGATTTCTTGGCTGCAGTCTCCTTTTGAACTGATGAGTAAACCAGGGTAAGCAAAATCTATAACAATTTTAATATCTTCGTTGTCTATGTTAAATTTCTGTATTTCTTCTGTAGTCATGATTTTTTTCTTCTTGATGTTCAAATGCAGTCCTTCTTTGGCACTTTCTTCTTCCACTTTTATCAGAAGTTGCTTCAAATCATTGCTACTTTTTGCCAGCAAAATGGTGTCATCTCCATATCTTAGGTCACTGATATTTTTTCCAGCAATTTTTACTCCTCTTTTCTCTACATCTAGCTCAGTTTTTCATATGGTATGTTCTGCTTACAGATTAAACAAATGGAGAGATAACATGCACTCTCTTTGGACACCTTTGCTTATAAGAAACCATTCTGTCTCTATATTTGTTCTGGCAGAAGCTTCTTGTTAACATGTTAAATGTGAGATTTTTATTAAGCACTAGAGGGAAGATGCCAAGCAGGAGGTTAGATATGTTAGTCTGGAACTCTCCAGAAATATCAGGCTGGAGATAATAATCTGGAGAACCATCAATTTATTTAAACTCTTTGGACAGTATGAGATCACCAGGGAATGGGTGTAGAGATGAGAGCTTATAATGGGTCTCCTGACTCTCAAAATTGTTAAAAGACAAGAAGCAATAGCACAGGCTCTGAGAAACTGTTCCTAGAGAAATAGCAGTAAAACCGGGAGGGCATGACACTTTTTGGGCTAAATAAAAATACGGTGTTTGTTTTACTCTTGGGTATCTGCTATTTCTTGTTTGTCTTCTTTTCTATCTAAACAGCAGGCTCTGAGCTCCTTAAGGGAACTTTGGTTCCTAGAATGTGGCATTAGTGACTTTCACACAGTAGACACTCAGTTTATGTTGAAGTAATTAAAAAGCAGATAACAAATTATAGCTAATTCTAGAAACGTAAACACGTAATTTTGAATGAAGAACTGAAAACCGTATGTAAAGTGTCTTAAGAGCTTAATGACCTAGGACACATGATAGAGCTAAATAAATATGTGCTACTCTGGGAGAAGAGCATAAAAGAGGGAGGCCGAAAATTGTAAAGGCAAATTTCAAACATCTTACAGCTTTGCCCTTGGCTAAACCTGGGGCTGAGACTGCTACATTTTACACATACACACAAAAGAAAGTATCGAAATTTTGGAATATAGATTTCTAGAAGCTTAGATTGTTATAAGCCTAGTTTGTTGTAGTTTTTCTATGTAAAATATATTTGCCAGGTTGGTTACCTGCCAGTTTCTTAAAGAGATAATAAAAGCCTTCATTTTCCACTTTGACACTTTCAAAATGTATCAAATTCATGAATGTTAGTAGGTGATGCATTCCAATAATATAAGCATAGAAGATAACTCAATCTTATAAGTAAGGTTTTTTTCAGGCAAAAATATGATTAAACTAGATTTAGCCTAAAGCAAAATTTCATTTATGATTTATTGATATTTTTGGTTGGTTAGATTACTGCAGGGGAATTATGTTAGAAAAGCAGTTTGTGTCATCCTAGTGAAACTGAACCCTGTATCCGATAAATGACAAGAAACACTACATTTCACTTTGCTATGTACCAAAGAGCTGAGAGCCTATATTCTCTTGAATGTAAATGTTTCTTTTACCTTGGGGTAATATTGAAGACTATAAAGACTTCAACATACTAAATACAATAAAATATGAGGTTCTAATTTAATTAGTGACCTGACAACATTTAAAATGTTTTTATATTCTGGATAACTGCATATAACAAGATAAATAATGAAAATTTCTCTTTTGAAATGTGTCTAGAACGGTTAAAATAATAAACAAATTAATTTAATTTTTCACTGTTCTTCCTATGTAATAAAATTGAGTAAGTCATTATCGGAGAATTATAAAATCTGTATAGAAATTTTTGGATTTAGTAATAATAAAAACTTTGATTATTAAATTAATAAGTATATTTTAGTTTTAGATATTTAATATCTTAAAGTACAGGTGAGCTTGCATAAAGTGAACTGAATGGTGAATATCTACCTCATTTGGATAACATAGGTAGCCATATGCAAACATTTAAAACCATAAAAAGTATGTAAGGGAAAAAAATAGGATTTAGATAGGTCAGCAGTTAATTGTAATATTACTAACTATAAAACCTTAAGCAATTATCTGAATTTCAGTTTCCTCATCTGTTTTCAATGGTGAAAAATTATATATATCTCTCAGTTAAATGTGAATTAACTAAGAAAATTTTGAATTAACTAAGAAAGTATATGTCTTACAAGGCATCAAATTTCATTTGGTATTGCAAAAGATTAAAAAACTTTTGAATTGAAAATTACTTTATAGTTTTCTTGTAGAACATTTTTCCGAAGGAACGATGCAGATAAAATCTTGGTCTGTAGGATTTCACAAACCTTTTTCATGTGTCTTGATATCAATAAATGAAGGTCAGTGTGTGTTATTAAAGAATAATTATTTTGAACTCAACACTTGGAATAACATGTTGAATTCAACATTCAACATATTTTTTTACTATGTTTGTTCCACAAAATATTTAGCACATACTTATTTTAAAAATTATTCCTTGTTTATCTGAAATTCAAGTTTAACTGGGTCTCATATATGTATCTTTGCTAAATCTGGCAGTCCAAACTACAAATTTTCACATTTTAGAAACGATAAATGAATGATAAAATTTTCACATTTTAGAAACAATAAATGAAACAATAAATGAATGATAATGAGAATAGCTATAATATTTCAGGCAGTGGATGAGCATATTTGTCAGCTCCCTTTTTTCCTCCTATTAGTGGAGTGATTTAAATTATCTGGGTCATGTTTACCTTATTTACCGAAAACAGTATGGTAATTTAAAATATTATTTGTAGATCAGTGTGTCTTGATTGAGTTCGAGGATCTAAAATTCTGCCAAATGCAATTAAAATACTCATTTCAAGTATCAGACATGTGATTCACTACTATTTAATCCTCTTATTTAAAAGTACCATAAGGTTATCTTAAATATTATAACAATTTTCCAAGCAGTAATATATCAGATTGGAGGTTTCTTCACCGAAAGTTCTGAACCAAGAGCATTTAACTATGAAAAAATTGAATATTTTGTATCTTGCTGTTGTAAATGAAGAGAATATGATCATTTATCATGATTTAAAGTGGCCTTTCATATTAGATTCTTAAAAATATATAATGTTCTAAAAGATAATATCCTACTAGGAAAATCAATAGCGTGATAGCCAAAACTTTAAATATAATTTTATATTGTATAAATCTATATAAGAAGTACTTGAATTTTGACATTTTTACCAGTGTTGAAAGAAATTAAAGACCTAAAAATGAAAAGTTATCCATTATTTTTTCATGGACTAGAAGACTTAATATTATTAAGATGGCAATATTCCCTAAATTGATCTATAGAATCAACACAATCTCTATCAAAATACCAGCTGTTCTTTTAGGTAGAAATTTTCTAGCCCATTAAAAAATTCACATGGAAATTCATGGAATTCAGAATAGTCAGAACAATCTTGTAAAAGAAAAAAATGTTGAAGACTCACCTTTTGTGATACAAAGCTACAGTAATCAAGGCAGTGAGGTATTCGCTTGCATAGAGACATATGGAGCAATGAAAATGAATGGAGGTTTCAGAAATTAACCTTTATATTTATGGTCAATTCATTTTAGACAGGGAGTCAAGACAATTCAATGAAGGAAAGAAAAGTCTCTTCAACAAATGGTGCTGGGACAATGTTATCTACATGCAAAAGAATGAAATCAGATGTTCACCTCACATCATTTGCTCAATATAACTCAGTGAATTATATACACATATTTAATATCTAAAACTATAAAAATCTTAGAAGAGTACGAATAATCCTTGAGAGGTCACACAGGCAATGGTTTTTTTAGATATACTATAAGCAAAAACAATAGAAGGAAAAGGAAAGAAATCGAAGTTTATCAATCTTAAAAATCTGTGTGCTTTTAAAGATACTACTAAGAAAGTGAAAAAAAGCCCACAAAATGGGAGACAATATTTGCAAATTATATATCTGATGAGTAACTTGTATCCAGAATATATTAAAATGTTTTACATCTGAACATTAAAAATTGGATAAAGATTTCAACAGATATTTCTCCAAAGAAGATACACAAATGGATAATGAATGCGTGAAAAGATGCTCAACATTGTTAGTCATTCATCAGGGAAATGCATGTTAAAAACATAATGAGGTATAATTCAAACCCACCAGGATTGTCATAATAAAAAAATTGGACAGTAACAAGTATTTGCAAGGATATGAAGAAATTGTTACGCTCATATATAATTCGTGGGAATATAAAATGATGCAGCCACTTCGGAAAACACTTTGACAGTTTCTCAAAAAGTTATATATGGAGTTAACATAAAATCCAGCACTTGCATTTCTAGAAATATACATAAGAGATCTAGAAAACATGTTCATACAAAAACTTGTACATAAATCTTCATAGCAGCATTATTAATAGTCAAAAAAATGGGGAAAAAAATCTCAAATTTTCATGAACTAATGATAGATTTTTAAAAAATCCATGCAAAAGAATATTATTCATTTAAAAAAGTAAATACTAGCAATATGTACTACAACATGAATGAACCTTGAAACGTTATGCTAAGTGAAAAAAGCCAGATACAAAAATCCACATACTATATGATTTTATTGTTATCATATCTATAATAGGCAAATCAATAGGGACAAAAGTAGGTTAGTGATAATCAAGGGTTGTATGAGGGGATAATGGAAAGTGACTGCTAAAGAAAATGGGGTTCTGTTTTGGGGTGATGAAATGTTCTAAAAATAGATAGTGGTGATGGTTGCACATTACTATGAGTTTACTAAAAACCATCGAATTATACACTTTAAAGGGCTATGTTTTATGGATGTGTATTTCATCTCCAAACTTTTATAAAATTAGAAGAGATTAATTTGGGAAATGAAAGTTTTTGAGCTAGTTGACTTGCTAATTTAAATCTTTTAGAGATGCTAATTTGCCTTATATTTAAGATGGGCATATAGAAGTCCACCTGAGGATTTGGAAATCAATACATATATGAAATTCTTGTGCAGCAGGATACTGGATCAAATTAAATTATGCTGTTTAACCAATGTGCTCTTGTGATGGAGCTGGCTCCAGATCATCTTCCCACTGTTGACTGTCCTTGTTTTGTTCTTTTTTTTTAAATAGAATTTTGCATTTATATTTATATTATATACTGGTCTCCTCTATGTAGTTAGATGTTTGCACTCTTACATGGGTGTTTGCACTCTAGAAGAGCATAATATAATAGAAAATAGGAAGATAAAGTTAGGCAATCTACTTGTATATGTTTAATTAAAATGAAAAATTAAGCTTTAATAATAGTTAATGGTGGGTGTTAGGGACTGTATGTATGTGGAAGATCTAATTGCTAATGTGATGGTATTTGGGGATGGGGCCTTTTGGAGATGATTAGGTCATGAGGTTGAAGTCCTCATAGATGGGATTACTGCCCATAAACAGAGATGAAAGAGAGCGATGCTGTCTCTCTCTGTCATATGAGGTTACAACAAGTAGGAGTCCATCTCCACCTGCAAGAGGGCCCTCAGTGGGAAGTGAATTGGCCAGTCCCTTAATCTTGGACTTCCCAGTCTCCAGACTATAAGAAATATATATCTTCTTTAAGCCGCCCAGTCTATGATTTTTTTTAGCAGCTTGAACCAACTAAGATATGAGGCAACACTAGCACCCTTCTTATACTATGGCTGAGAAACCCTCTGGATATGTAAATATCTAAGTGATATTTCTGCAAAGGAGAGGAGCTTACAGTGATTCCTAAGTTTATATTTTGCTCTCAAATTTTTTTAAATTTATTTTTGTTATAGTTACATTGGTTAACAAAGTTTACTAATGTGATGTTGATATCTCTATATATTTATATACGTGTATATATTAGAATCATGAATTATATTATCTAATTTTTTAACTAAATGTTTCTGAATAGAAAAGTAGCATGAAGTAGTTCTGTACAAAAACATGGATTAGAAAAAATATCAACAATGCAATTGAAAGAAAACAATGAGAAAAGTAAGACAGACACTATTATTCCTAAAAATAGCTCTCGGTCAGCCAAGATTGTGAAGTATATATAATGAGACTGCAACATAACATTCAAAATATAAAATTTGTAACTGCTCTGCAATATAAATGTGACATCTTAACAAGAGAGATTGTAAATTATTTTTCAAAAAATAACCAGCATATTATAAAGAAAATATTTTAGAAATATTTTGGAAAGAGTTCCATTGTTATATGCTAGTAAGGCACAAGGAAATATAAGGATGTCACCATTTTAGGAAATCTAAAATTGAACATGTGAAAGACATAGAAAATATTTTCTAAACTTTAAAAAAAAAATTTTAAGCAAGGAGATTATGCCAGTTTTAAATTATGTTTTTAAGTATGAGAGTCCAACACTTTCTCGTTAGTTTTTAAAAATCACCAGTTTACATTGGAGAAGTTGACATTCACTAGCCAACTTTCAACAATAACAAAATGTCCCTTTACATTTGGCCCATCTTTGAGAAAAGCACTGTTTTCATTTATGATAAACTTAAAAGTTTAAAATAATAAATTTAGATTCAACCTTCTAATCACTTTTGAATAAAGAGTTAAGAAGAGAGACAAAATCGATGATTTACTGCCATAAATAATAATAAGAATGATATTATCCTTACTTTGTGGAGGAAAATCTGAGCTTCAGATACTTTGAATAACTTTCCCAATTTAACAGATTGATTTTCAAATCTGTGCCACCTGGCTCCCAGACAGACTTGCTGCATTTCTCGTAGGAGATATTGTTCCTTTGAATAGAAAATATTTTACTCTGTTAAGTTAGGTAGAATTATTTTTTCTGTATTTGCAATTCATCCTAGAAAAGGTATGTGGGTTCCTGTCTCATTGACTTTAGGCTTGACGAGATTACATGTCAATGAGAGGAGCATAAAACAGCATCGCCCCCATTAGAGCAGATGCTTTAAATATGACTGTGTGGTCCCCTCTACCACCAGTAAAGTATAACTGAAAGAGCAGTCCCAGGTGAGAAGACACATTGATCCTGGTGGATTCCAGTGGAAACACAGCCAATGAGAAGCTCTAGGTAATATGGGCAAGAAATACATTTGTTTTATAAACCAATAAGATAATGTTTCTCTTTCTTTTTCTTTTTTCTTTCTTCTTTGTACTACTGCAAAAGTTAAAAACATGTATTCCATTTAATTCCAAGCTTCATTAAATGTCCAGGAACTCTTTAATCAATATTTTAAATAAATGCATATATAATGAAACTATCTATATGCTTAGAAAAGACTGATTCTGCCTTTACAGGTGAAGAACATGATCTTGCAATTTATACTATGGTAGGGAGGAATTTAAAAAAATAGATGATTAGTCTATAGCCATGCCACCCGGAATGCACCCGATCTCGTCTGATCTCAGAAGCTAAGCAGGGTCGGACCTGGTTAGTACTTGGATGGGAAACCACCTTGGAATACTAGGTGCTGTAGGTGTTAAAAAAAAAAAAATAGATGATTAAATGTCTACTGGGATTTTTGTGGTTTGGATCACTGTAGAGAATAAATATCTTATATTTCTTATCTCTTTTAGGGTGTATAACAAGATTTGTTGTAAGGATTGTTTATCCTTCTCTGTAACTCTCAGAAATTGAGTAAGTGTGCAGACAAAACTTTTACGTGCACCAGCTGTGCTTGGGATGACTAAAAACAAAAGTAATAATCAAACAATATTCAGAGAAACTGTTTTCCATAAAACATTCTGTAGTTGAAATTTATTTATTCATTGCTTGCAGTCAGATTAGCAAAAGCTGCTTATTCAGATCTCGCTGGCCCTTTAATAGAACTGTTTACCCAAACTGTAATTTTACATGATATTGCCAGTTGGTATTAAGAGCCATTATAAGAAAAAAAAAAAAAAACAGTCTCATGAATCACATTTTCTTTTAAGAATGTGTCTCTTTTAAGAATAATTTGAAAATGTTTATTACACAGCAGAGAAATTTGTCTGCAATTTGTACAAAAATAATATACTTCTCATTAACAAATGGTTTGTTTTGATCTTATCTTTGCAGGAAATTTAACTAACCAGTTTCCTTTTGTTTCTTCAAAATCTTAAAACTAAATTTGACACTGATTTTTTTCAGCCATATTTTCTCTATACTTCTATGTATTACACTCCTTTTTCTTTTAATTTTATCATGTTATATTTGATATATCATAGTAAATCCTTTAAAAGCTCTCTGGAACAAATTATAACATCTAATATTATATTTTTATAATTCTACCATGAATCCAGATACATATTTAGCTGCTCTCTCAAAATACTAAATTGCTAAAACAATATATTTCCTCACATAAAAATAGGATTACCAATTATATAACATCTGGTCTTTTTAAGCTCAAATAATGACTATATGAACTCTTCCTTTTAAGCAAAACCAACAATTACCCAGTCCTTTCCATCCCAATCCACTAACAGTAAGAGCAAATATAGGAATGAATGTTCCTTGTACAATATCTTGTTCATCACCTGGTTCTCCTAAAACCATGATTCTCATACTTTCATGTGCATAGTAATCACCTTAGGATCTTGTTAAGATGTAGTTTCTGATTCAGTAGTTATGTGAAGAAGGGTCTGAGATTCTGAGATTCTTATACAGTGATGCTCTTACTGCTTGTCTGCAAATCTCACATGGAAAGGATTAGACTTGACTACATATTGTGAGAAATAATTTGATGTTAGCTACCTAAGCAAGAAGAATTTTATAGGTGCTGTCAATATTGAAATATATATCAGCGACCATATTTGAGGTCTGATATTTAAAAAAAAAAAACAATTAAAAACACTACATTTAACTATTGAGCTGAAATTAGTTTATTTTCAATAAAGTGGATTTTTGCATAGCATAATTTATAAAACAATATGCAGTGCAGAAACCTAAAGAATAATAAATAAACATTCTTCACCTTGAGAAAAAAAGAACAAAAAAAGGAGTTGATAGCATCAGAATCAGAATTTGAGTTGCTAAATTTTAGCATATTATAAAAATACTATCTGGAATTTAGGTTATTGTATAGTTAGCTTAAAGAAGATGTGATTGTTTATGCATTTTGTTTGGTTTAAACAAATCTGTTGGCATTCTGCAAAGAGAAACAGAGACAAATGGTTTAAACAGACTTTCGCTGTGTTTCAGTACACTGCCATAAAACAAGTTAGATGAAATTAAGCATGCAGCAAGATGGAAAAATTTTGCTGGCGTTATCACAAGTGCTTACCATAAATATAGTACATATAAAAAGACTGCAAGGAAAACTCGTGCTCTCAAACTGTGAACTGATTTCTTCAGTACTTTTCATACTGGCTGCTTTTGTTTATTTTGGTTTGCTTTGTTTTGTGTGATTATCATTCACAACTGAAATATGCAGACAAACACACCATTAATTCTCTCCATTATTTGCAAAGCATTAATGAGGAATTATGTAAACATTTATGTTTTTAATGAAGACAGCTTTCCTCTTAGCGAATTTATTGGGGCTGGGGGATAGGAATGTTTCATGTTATTAAAAATAAATCTACAGGAAAAAAAATGTGTCTGCTTTGACACTAGATTGTCATCTTCATAGGGAATTTTTATTTTATTTATCTTTGGACCCTCAAAGCTTAGCATAAGTGTTGGTAAATAATTATTTGCTAAATCATTGTTTCTTCATGCTGTATCATATGGTAATAAGAAAAATCTTATTAAGTCAAATTAATGCCATATTAGATTCAGTTTTCTGTTATTTAGAGTATCATCTAAGCCTAATTATAGGAGAATACAGCAGTGATGTAGGAAGGTAGGACTGAAACACATTGCCATATGATTTTTTTATATTATAGAAACAAGAATTTTATGATCAATGGAAAGGTCAAACTCTTCTCTTTTTAATTTCACACATGATATAGAACCATCCTTGGCTTATAACAAATATTTTATATCATTTTTATAATGCTTGGTGTTTCTATTCTAGCCTTTTATTTAATCACCATAGAGTTTATAGGTCCAGGAATTTTAGACATTTTTTTATAGTTATACATTCAAAAATTTTGTCTCTTCCTCCTCAACTTCCTCAATCAATTTTCCTTCTTTCTTAATATTTAATGTTGGTCAGATAGGCATAACATCTGCATATTTGTGCAACTAATTTTTAAAAATTTATTGAATGGTTCTTTGTGCCAATTACTGTACAAATGGATAGGACCCAAGTCTGCCTTAACAGTGTTCATAATCCAGTGAGCACTATCAGATTTTTCATTGTTTTCTGAACTCGTAGTTCATCATGTTGCCAAAAGCAAAAGTCTCATTTCATGAATCACTCAATTTTTTGCTTTATTAAATAAATTTTATACTGTTTTATGTTTTCATTTTAACAATTCCACTGATTTTACACTTTTAACTCACAATGGACTTTAATAATTATTAAGTACCTCAACATTAAGCACAAACACAGTAGAAACACTGTAGACTAGTGGGTGAGTGGATGTCTACCTGGGCTGTTAAATTAGATTCTGTCAAAGAGCACTTAAAAATATTTATGCATGACAAACTTAACAAGAAATGCCTATAATATATATGGGGAAAAACTACAAACACTCATCAAAGATACAAAACTAGACTTGAAATCATGAAAAAGCCTATGCTGTTCTTGAGTAACGATGAATATAACAGATAATAAAATATTTCTAAAGTCCGTTTAATCAAATTGTGTACATTAATAGATCAAATGGGAAGAAATAAAAAAGTCTAAAAGACATTAAAGTACATTATACATTTTGTGTATGAAAAGGTAGCAAATAAATAATGGGAAATGAAGGTTGCTTTGAGAAAAAGTGTTAGGTAATTGGATAATGTATAGAAAAAATTAAAATTTGACCTTGTTCAGATGCTATATATAAGAAAATAATTTATAGGTGGATTAGAGATTTGCAAATAAAAGGAAAAATTTATGATCACCAGAAAAATTAGGGCAATTTCTCTTCAAAATATCTGTGAGGAAATGTTTCTAAATAAGGCAATAAGGCACAAGTTCAGGAGCAATAATACAAAAGAATAACACACATGACTCAATAGAAATTTTTTTTAAATTACATATAAAAGTACGATCAGATAAAGGTAAAAAAAACAAATGGAATATTTAGGGAAAGTTGTAATGATATCACACAGTTAACATGCTGAATATATTTAAAAACTTCTAAAATGATAGGAAAAAGAACACTACTTAACAAAATTTGATAAGACATAGAATCAGTTTTCAGATTCTGTTCTCATTTATAATTAGGAGAAATATAAATTAATATTACATGAAATACCACATCTCACCCACTGAGACATTTGACATTTGACAAAATACTTGCTTGATGGGCTAATAGGAAACAAGTAAGCTTCTACGGTATTTGTGGCAATACAAAATGTTACATCCTCCTAGGGAGGTGAATTGGGCTGTATCTAACAAAATTACAGCTGTATTTACCTTTTAATTAGCAGTTCTACCTGTAGGAATTTATTCCAAAGATACACTGTGAAAATTCAAAATGGCCAAAGGCTAACGTCTATTACTATGCTATTAAAGATAGCAATAGACTAGAAAGAAATCAAATGTTCATCAGTAGTGGTATTTATAAAAAATTATTGTACATACACACCATGCTACTAGCTTTAAAAAGGACAGTCTCTAAGTAATGCTTTGAGTTGATTTCCAGGATATACTATTCAAAAAAATGTGAATAGTATAATATCTTTTAATAAAAAAATCAATGGAATGCACATATATATTTTGTTTATAAGTTTAAATAAATAAGTCTGTTGAAAGATGAACATTAATAAAAGTAATTAAGGGGATGGAGGAAATAATCTAGAGGAGCTATTTTGGAGGCTGGACTCTCTGAATGTCTCTTGTATGATATTGACCTTAAGATAATGCAAATATTTTACACATTAAAATTTTTTAAGCAAAACAAAAACTATTGAGATAGTGGCTTAAACATAGAAGAATTATTTTCTATATTTTTAAAATACAGTAATTTGAACATTCCTAGTGAGATATATCTTAAGGAAAATTAACAACTACAAATAACCTTAGCCTATTTCAGAATTCATATTTTAATATATTGATATTTTTATGTTTACTTATATATGTACATAATATATAGTAGATATCCACTATGAGAATGTGTGTGTGTGTGTGTGTATATGTATGTATATATATTAGTAGTTAATTTATGTATCAACTTGATTAGGCTAAGATATACCCAGATAGCTTCTAGTTCTTGGGTTTTTGAACTCACATGGGGATTTATACCATTAGCTTCATAAGTCACAGGCCTTTGAACTAGGACTGAATTACACTACTGACTTTTCTGGTCCTCTATTCTCCAGCTTGCAGATGGCAGATTGTGGGACTTATCAATCTCTATTACTATGTGAGCCAATTCCTATAATAAATCTCCTCTTATGTATATCTATATCTTGTTCGTTCTGTATATACATATGTGTGTGTGTATATATATATATGTGTGTGTATATTATAAATACATATAACATACATATGTATTTTTATACATAAAGCACATAAGTAGTTATGCTTATATTGTCAAAACAGAGAGTTTTAAAATA
Organism: Pteropus vampyrus; assembly: GCF_000151845.1. Lineage (NCBI taxonomy): Eukaryota > Metazoa > Chordata > Mammalia > Chiroptera > Pteropodidae > Pteropus > Pteropus vampyrus. The sequence continues at coordinate 223,296 of NW_011889062.1, read as the reverse complement.
AAATAAAATTTAATAAATATGTAATTAAATTATTAAAGCACAACATTAATCTTAAATTTGATTTGGATGAACAGGACAAACAGAGACTCATAGACATGGACTATAGACTAGTGGTTACCAGGGGGCAGGGAGTGGGGGCAGTAGGGAGGTAGATGAGATAAAGGGGGTCAAATATGTGGTGACAGAAAGAAATCTAACTATGGGAGGTGAACACACAGTATAAATACATATATGCCTCACTGTTAAAGTGTACGGCTGAAACTTATCGGATTTCGTTAACCATTGTCACCATAAATAAAAAATAAAATGAATAAAAATAAATTTGATTTGGACATATTAGAAAGCACTCATGCAGTATTTTATTCTTGCAAAAAATTTGTAATTCTTATCTCTGTTTCTTTTAGGCCTAGATGTAATGACCTTTTAGCAATGAGCACCTTTAGTGCTTAGATTATGATCTTTAATTACCATTTCTTTATCCAAAAAAACAGGCTACTTAGAGAAATAGTAAGACAACATGTAAAATATGAGACTGAAAATTCTCGTTAAACTAGAAACCAAGAAAGCTATTAAACACTACTAGTGCTGTGCCATAAGGAGACAGAGGCCAATGTGAAGAGGCTTCTGCTAGCCACAGTGTTGCAATATTAAGACCATAAAATCATGTATGGAGTATTTCTGCCAAATAATAAAGTATTATTTAGTCTCTAGATAAATCAGTTTACAGAAACGATGTAGAAGGAAATGTTAAAGGTCAGCACCAGTATATAGTCAGGAACATCCGAATATGGTGTGTTCTATAAGACAAGTAAATGAGAAGAAAAATAAAAAAGCAAACCTCTTATAAAAGAGACTGAAAATGTGTGCGATGTTTGAAGCATGTTTGACGTATTTGAAAAAAACTCTTAAATTGCATTTTTAAGAAAATCAAGGCTTTTCAACTTTGACAGGATATTTGATGCTATTAAAACATTGTTAAAAATTTGGGCGTGATACTGTTAATGTTTTCAAAAGTGTATTTAGCGATATGTATCAAATTATAGATGAAATGATATAATTTCTAAAATTACACAGTAAATGTGTGTGCATGAGGCAGATGGCGGGGGTGGGAGAAACTGGAAAAAAAAAAGAAGAGATAAAGATGAAATAAGTAAGGCCATATACTAATGGCTGTTGGAGAAGAGTTCTGGGGGTTATTGAACTAAACATTGAACTCACTGGGTGCATGGTTGAAAGTTTTCATGAAGACATGTTAAAAATAAATAAGTAAATAAACTACTGAATGCTACAGAACAAACAATAAAACAACCAATTGAATCAGTATCCTTAGAAGTGGGGCCTGAGGTTTGTAAGTGTTTTAGGAGCTCTCAGGTAGTTTCACTGTGCAGGCAGAGAGAAGAACCTCTGCTAAGGAACAACAAGGTGGCCCAGGTTAAGGTGCCACAAGCGAGTCTGACACATCTTTTGATGTGAGCAGGTTTGACACTCTATATCTTTGTTTGCTATTATGAATATTAAATAAGGCTTGTCTTGCTGTCTTTTTTTTTTAAAAGCACCCAAAGCTGATAACAAAGCAATAGCTTTCAAATAAAGTTATTTTCTTGCATCTATGAAGTAATTGAGCCAAAATCAGTTTCACAAACTGAACTCATTATTCTCCTTTAGACTGTTTAAAAGAATTGAGAATTACATATAGTGAGAAAAAATTAAAGAGCAAGAATCTTAGAAAGAGCTAATGTATGTGTAGCACTTTCCTTAGATGTGTAGAGAAAAGAGGTGTGCATTCCATTTTTCTCAAACTAAGTGAAGGGAATGTTAAAGCAGAATTCAGGGCGGAATAAAGGCTTAAAGTGGCCCGAAAAAGAAAAAGAAAATTTAGAAAAGGTATTTGCTAGGATTCAGTGTTTTTCTAGTGGGTAATAGACCTGCCTGTTTACCAAGGACTAGTGTGGATCTGCCTGGAGACAGTAAAATGAATTCTATCCAGGAGGATCAGTTGGAATTCATGGAAAAGGTGAACTGCCAAACATCCTGCACTAAGGGATACTGAAAAGCAGTTAGCTAGAGCAAGCATGAAAGAACTGTAATTGCAGTTCTCTAGCAGAAGGTTTGTCAAGAATCCACACACAGAAGTGCCCAGAGACATTCAGCAACTGAATATCTGGCACCTCCAGAGCACCGCCACCCAGATTGGGAGCCCTTTCCTGCTCCTTTCCTAACCCATCCAAGAAAGGCCAAGATCCTTGGCTGGCACGGTGTTTTAAAGTTCAAGCACAGTAACCAGCATCTAAAGCCCCTCTTCTCACTTTAGGCTTGAGCTGCAACAGTTTAAAGTTTCATGGGTTTGGGGAATTAAAATGACACAGGACAGCACTTTTTATTTATTAACCTGAGGTTATTTTTGTAACCAAATAGCATCTGGAAAGCAATAGGTCCTGCTCAAGATTTCATTCAAGTTTGGTAGACATGGTAACTAGAAATCAGATTTGTGAAAACAAAAGGAGAAAAAATTAAATTGTATTGTATTCAGTATTCAGCTCAGCTCATTTAAAAAATTTTTATAAAAAGTTATAAATATGTAGGTAGAAAAGAATCCCACATTTGCTTATCTGTCTAATATCTATGTAATATCTGAAAGAACCAAAGAGAATGAGAAAGATTTGATTTTAATATTTACATGAACTAAAATAAAAATAAATACCCACCTAAAATGTCAAAGATTTCTTAACAAAAACATTGTATACACCCCTATTCTATCATATGAGGCTATATGTGTGTGTGTGTGTGTGTGTGTGTGTGTGTGTGTGTGTGTGTGTGTATGTGTGTGTGTGTGTGAGAGAGAGAGAAAGAGAGAGAGAGAGGGAGGGAGAGAGAGAGGAACGGGGGAGAGGGAGAGCAAATGAGAATAACACTTCATGAGAATATACTCACTCGTACATTAAAGGAGAAAAAATGCGGAAGAATATAAAGCACACCTGGGCCTGAATCTCATGGAGTTACATAGAATGAGCTTTCAGCCTCTCATCATGAAAATTCACAAAGAGTTGATGGTGGGTCTGATGTCATATATATGAATCTCTAAACAACTGTTCCACAAAGACACAGAAAAAGATCAACCAAAGAAAGGAGAGGAGCCATGCTGGCATTCAATGAATGCACTAACTGGTTTTTTTACAGTGTTCTTCAATGTGTTACTTCTGTCATGCTGAGACCTGCATAAAAATGAAATGTCATACTTCACTACCCTTCCAGCCAGTGGTACAGTTTATTTTCTTGTCTTCTGATAGAGTTCACAAATTTAATAACTGCCTTTTATCCTGGTCTCTATATACTCCCTTTCAGTTTCCTATTCAGTCTTCTCTCTCTGCTGGTTTGCAGGAAATGCCTCATTTTAGGTTTTCTGTAAAGAACATAATAGACAAGAAAAGCAAAAAAGAAGAGGATATTATCTATCATTTAGAAATGGACAAGGGGCAATCAGAGCATTTTAATGGAGGCAGAGTAGGAAAAAAAAACTCCTTGCTATTGTGGTATTTACCATGTTCTTTTGGATGAGACAATTTGGGATGGAATAAATTGAGTAGTTTATGTTGAAAACTATATTATGATTATTCTGATCAGCGTCCATTTTGGAAAAAAAAAACTAATCCAATCTTTAATCAAAAAAAATGACAGGGTTATTTTCAGGGAAATACTGATAAAATGGGACTGATTTTTCAGCTAATTAACAAATACAGTGATGAATTTGAGTGTTTCTACTTTGATGCATGTGACTGTAATTAATAATAATTTTGCAGTTCTCCACATGTTTCCTAAATGACAATGACAATATCATTAATGAAATGCATTATGGTACAGATTTTCGGAAGTTGGGAAGTAATAAAGTTCATGCAATATTTCTAAAGAAATATCATCTGCTGTTGGAACCATTAATCCTTCACTTACATTCTCATTAAGGTCTGAATAGGCAACACACTACATTTGAGCTGCTTTTAAACATGCAGGCAAGCACATTGCTAGCAAATTGCAAGAGTGAGTTTGTAACTAGACATCTTTATCCCTGTCCCATGCTCTATACCTTTCACCTCTTTGATTAAAAACACAGCATGTAAGAATGAATCATAGTTAATCTCAGAGAAAATGGCTTCTAACATTGAATTATTTAAATGCTAATTGCAGTGCATTGCCTACAAATAATCAACTGGAACTTTTAACTAGATGATGTTTAATTCTCTTTTGAAATACCAAGTGGCTGTCGATGCTTCCATAGTTCTTCTTGCATCCCAATAAGTAAACATCAAAGGATGTACTTTAGAAGAAGCACAAGATTGACAATTCCTGGAATTAATTTTCTATCATATTATTACTCTGTAGCATTAGAATGCAGGAACATAACGTTATCCTATGTACTCATAAAAATTCTAATACTTGATACATTTGATATGAATGTACTCTCATTATAATCTTCAGAATTTCATCAGAATGCATTTCATGCCATTTTATTTTTTCTCTTCCAATGCTAAAGACATAACAGGCTCTGTGAGAAAATTGTAATCTGGCTCATAGTTAAATCATTTTCTTTGTGAAAATTTTCAAAGTGTTGATAAAAAGATATTTTTAGGTTAGAATATTAAGAAGCTGTTCTCAAATTCTGGTGTGCATAAGGATCATCTGAGCTGCCTATTAAAAATAGATATTCCTGGACTCTACCTGAAGAGATTTGGATAAAGTACTTCCTTGGGCAGGAGACCCCAGACTTTGCATTTTAGTTGTCACACCTTATATGATTCTGTTACACTTCGCAAAAACATATTTTGAGAATTTGCTTTTCCATTACAATAGCAACACCTTTAAATATATTTAATACTATCATATTTTCAATTTTTCTGAATATGACTAAGTAGTTTATTTCATTTTATTATTTCTTTTCTCTAGTTTTTTCTCAAAACTGCTCCTTCTCTCCTTAAAATGACTGTTAAATTATTATCTATTTCTTTTGTGCTTATATACCTATAACACCTACCTGGTTCACTTTCCTAAGCCATTTTACTCCATATCAATGCATTACAAATATTTCATTAAAATAATTCTTAAGCTTATGTATATCTGTTGAACTATATTACTGCCAAAGTGATTATACATAGATTAACACAGTAATTTTCAAATGTTGTGACTATGACTCACAATAAGAATACTTTTTTCATATGCTACTGAAATACACACATGCAAAATGTTTCACAGAGCAGTACTTACGCTAATGATATGTAATTCAATTCTTCTATACTGTTTTATGCTATTCTATGATTTTTTTAATTGTTGATAAAAATTCACTAAATTAATCCACAAGTGGGTTTTTACTTAGAGTTTGAATGTTGGTCATAGATTTCATTGACCTCCTTCAGGAGTCATTTTTTGTGTGATGACTCCGTTTTTAATTGCTACTTATTGTTCAAGAATGCTTCACAGGGAAATGTAAATGTATTTGATGATGAAACAGAAGACAGTTTTGTCCTGGTTTTGCTGAGGACTAGGGCACTACACATATATATTAGTTTATACTCCTTGAGATTTTATTCTGTAAATATCAGACATGTCCTCAAAGAGATTATGATTTTATTATTCATCAATAACTCTCATTCCTTTGGTTATTTGCTATTTTCAGGACTTTAATTTACCTAAAGTCAGTTCTTATATCTACATATTTTTACAATAAATGCTTCCCCCAAGAAAATCAGTATTAAAGACATGCTATGATCTCTGTTTCATAGAATGTCAGAGTTTGGGGGCACCTGGAAAGCCAACTATTTATCTGATTCATGAGTTTCTTCAACAGTGTTCCTAACAGACATTGATTGCAGTTGGAACATTTCCAGGGACAGTGGAAGCAA